>NC_134357.1:518556174-518859507 GCF_048569485.1 Anomaloglossus baeobatrachus
CCCTGAAACAAACATTGGAAAAGACACAGACAGATGGAGAAGTCGTGTGAAAGGATTCAAAAGAACAGAAAAGATCATAAATGAACATGACGACCAAAACTGACAGCAGTAGATATCACAGAGCTGCAGGTCTCCTGTATAATCCAACCTGTCGCCTCCTAATTGTAACCAGCAGTCTCCATAACCAGACAATTGTGAGAAGATCCAGACAACATCTAATGTCTATGATCAGCTTTATCCTGTCATCTCCACCAAGTATAAACCATACACTGAGCAGCCATATTATTACAGACATCTGTGCATTAGAGCTTCACAACCTCAGCAATTCATCGCATCACATATTCTACTAGATGAATAAATAGTTCTACAGGATTATTGGTTCATGTCAATAGATCAGCTTCATGTTGTTCTCACAAATTAATTGATAGTACTGACATTCTGTAAACAACAATTCTATCTCCTCCCAGAAATCCTCTATGTGATTAAGGTCTGAGGAATATGGAGGCTGGGGAAGAAATCCATGATTATACAACCCTTGCAGAATAGCCGATTATTCTTCTGCCGTAAGCCCTAGTGTCTAAACATTCATCCACAGCTATCAGTGGACAAAGGTTGTTCCATGAAGACATTCCCCGCACCATTACTCCACTTCCACCAGCCTGCAATATTGACACCTGATAGGAAAGATACATAGATTTATGATGCAATTCTGTGTTATTGTCTGTTCCCCAGAATGTTTCTTGATATATCACTCAATGAGTGATGTCAACAACATGCTCATTATACTCTTTATACCATTGTAGGTAAAAGCCTCATGAGGTTGACAGATTTGGAAATACCGGTCCTGGTTGATCTAACACTAATGACCATGCTTTGCTCAAAGTAACTCAGATCACTTGATCTGCCCATTCTTATGTGGATTCACATCAAAACTGTTCATTTTATGTTGCTCTTCAGGGTCATGGGTCAAATTTCCATACATTACATTTTCAAGAAGGACAGGGCCAAGGTCTCTAATAAATTGTTTGTTCAGTGTATTATACTGGTGGATAACACAAGAGTGAACACAAGACCTTCACAGCCGTCTACACATCATAGGGGAGATTTCATTACACCTTCTCTCCATCTACCTTATGATCCTGAGGAACATCGGGATCTTCTTGTTTACAGTCCTGTGGGAGAAGAGGACGGGGACATCTCTCTGGTGTTGTCCTCTCATTGGATAGAACTGGAGGAAACACATACAGGGACTGAATTCATTCTTTACATACAGGTAATTATAGGCCGTGGGTATTTAGTCTTGTCTATTACCTGATGATGTGAGTCCCAGAGCGAAGGCCCACAGACCAAGCCTGCCAACCAAACTTAACCCTGCAGGGACCAGCAGCAGTCATCACAGTGTGTATTTAGTCCTGTCTATTACCTGGTGATGTGAGGGGCTGGGGATCCTCCATCTTGACGTCCTTGTACAGATCTTTGTCTGCTTTTAAACACTCCCCCTCCTCCATGGAGAAATAGCCAACGACATCCTGACATCTTATAGGAACCTGACACATACAATGATACCGTCATCCCTCCAATCCCTTCACAGCATTGCTTTATAATTGACAATTTCTTCCCTTTTATGTTAAATTTTCTCTTTACATTTCCCTTGCACTGCATGTGATCGTCTGCTGTTACCTGTGCTAAGAAACAAGTTCAGACTCATTAGTTGAACACAGCACTTAGCTGTGATTTACATCACTATCTATCGCCTTGTCTGCAAGAATGAGTCTTGATATATTTTCTTCTTCAGTTGTTTAAGTCCACATGATCTGCTTTAATTTTTTTCCTCAATCACAACTTCTTAGTATACTCTTGATACCATTGTATGTAAAGACCCTCAGGAGGTTGGTAGTTTTGGAAATACTGGCCCTGGCTAATCTAGTACTGATGACCAAGCCTTGCTCAAAGTTAGGCTGAGTGCATATGTTCTGTAATTATAAGTTAGAACGAATTCTGCTGAAATCCATTGGCAAAATGATTTCTTCCACATCCGTTTTTTTAATATTGGTGCTTATGGAAGACGGATCTGTTAACGGTCTGCTATTTATCATCCATTTTTAAAGAATCCTGTAAGAAAAAAACCCAGATCCGTTACAAATGTAAGTAAATTATTAATTGTTCTCAGTGAGAGAAACAAAATTATAATCTTGTTGTGATACCTTTTAGTTAGCCATTAAAAGGTATCACAACAAGATTATAATTTTGTTTCTCTCATTGAGAACAATCAATAATTTTTCAACTGGATAAGGCTAGTTTCACACTTGCGTTGGACGGGATCCGTAGCATTGCGTTGTGTGACGGATGCAACGGATGCGTTGCATATAGTGGCACAACGGATGCTACGGATCGTACAAAAACAATCCGTTATAGTTTTTTTTTCCTTGACTTTACACATCTGAGCATGCGCAGTTGTGTAAATATGGATGCGTTAACGGAATCCGTCAAATGACGGATTCTAACGGAATCCGCCACCATAGGCGTCCATTATAAAAACAACGGATGCCGACGGAATCCTGCAGGTTGCGTTTTTTTGAAGTGCAGAAAAACGCTACATGCAGCGTTCCATCTGCCCGACGGTCACTGACGGTCAGCGTCAAAACAACTGATGCGCCGCGGGGCGGATGCAATGCAAGACCATGCTATCCGTAGCTAATAGAAGTTAGCAACAGAAGCAGTCCAACGCAAGTGTGAAAGTAGCCTAACATGGTACCAAAACCTTTTCTCTTGTAAAAGTATAACATATAGCTAAATAGCAATCTGTTAACGAGTCTGTCCTTTATAGACTCTCATCTTAAAAAACGGATCCGGTAGTTATTAAACAACGAACAAACAAAAAACAAGGGGGTTACAGAAATTTTTTGCCAGTGGATCTGTGTAGGATCCTTTCTAAAGGATGATTACAGGACATGTGAATTCGGCCTTACCCAAATCACTTACATTTCCCATTCTTATGAGGATTCACACCAAAACTGTTCACTTTATTTTCTGCTGCTCCCCAGGGTGACATGTCACATTTCCATACATTATATTTTCAACCAAGAGGGAGCCAGTGTCTTTCATAAAATATTTTTTTTTCAGTGTGTAAGGCTATGTGCGCACGTAGCGTTCTGCCCTGCAGAAATTTCTGCAGCGATTTGAACAGCACACGTGTGCTTCAAATCGCAGAAAGAGTCCGTAATGGAAAAAAAAAAAAAAGCCGATTCCATGTGCTCTGAGTGCAGCCCCTCCCATAGACAGAGCAGGAGCTGCAGGCAGAGCGCAGGAAAGAAGTGACATGTCACTTCTTAGAACGCTCGCTTCGGGCAGCAGCCGAAGCGCTGCGCTCTAATACGCCACGTACGCACATCTCCTGCATAATCTTCATAGATTATGCTGGGGATGCAGGACGCATGCAGTTACGCTGCGGTGCAGATCGCAGCGTAACTGCATGCAAATACGCAACGTGCGCACATAGCCTAATACTGGTGGATAAAACAAGACTGAGCACAAGATCTTCACAGCCGTCTACACATCATAGGGAGATTCCATGACAACTTCTCTCCATCTACCTGATCATCCTGAGGAACATCGAGATATTCTTGTTTACAATCCTGTGGAAGAAGAGGACGGTGACATCTCTCTGGTGTTGTCCTCTCACTGGATAGAACTGGAGGAAACACATACAAGGACTGAATTAGTTATTTACATACAGATAATTATAGGCTATGTGTATTTAATCCTGTCTATTACCTGGTGATGTGAGGGGCTGGGGATCCTCCATCATGACGTCCTTGTACAGATCTTTGTGTCCTTCTAAATACTCCCACTCCTCCATGGAGAAATAGACGGCGACATCCTGACACCTTATAGGAACCTGACACATACAATGATACAGTCATCCCCCCGATCCCTTCATAGCGTTACTGTATAATGTCCCAGCATTCCCAGCAGTGTCACCTCTCCAGTCAGCTGCTCAATCATCTTGTAGGTGAGTTCTAGGATCTTCTGGTCATTGATGTCCTCATGTATCAGGGGGTGAGGTGGAGGCCCCGTGATTGGGCTCAGGGGTCTTCCCCATCCCTCAGACACAGGGTCCTGACAGCGATCACTAGAGGTCTTCTTCACTACTGTGTAATCCTGGTTATGGAGAGACACATTAATAAATCTCACTACAGACATTTCCAGAGTCCTCACCTCTCCAGTTCTGTCCATCTGTTATTCCCATAGATAAGAATGATGTAATGTGACGTCATCAGAATCTCTCACCTCTCCAGTAAGCCGGAAGAGGATCTCTAGGGTGAGGTGTAATATCCTCTCCACCATCTTGACCCTGTCCTTATTCATCCTCTACGGGTCAATCAGGAAAATTCTCTTATATAGAAGATCTGAGAGGATCCGATATTGTAGGGACCTGAACGGGGAGAAGATGACGATGTAACATCATAAAGATCCCATGTAAGAAATCTCCGGAGCTGTTACCGGCTTCACATGATCACTACATCCAGTCCTGGCCTCGTCCTGCCCCCGGTATAACACACAATCCAACTATAGTCACACACAGAGATTTATCACAGAATATCTCCAATCCAGCACCAAAACACAGAACAAATCTAAAATATCTGACTGTAATAACTATTATATGAAAGTTATAAAGTGCAGGATCCACAGAGATCGGACGGCAGAACCGGGGCCGTCAGTAACAGATAATGATAGAGCATTAATATCTCCTGATAGTGACAACATGGAGCGGGCGACGGCCATAATGGAGACTGTACAGTAACAGAGCAGCGAGCGGCGTCAGAAGGGAAGTGACCCAATCTAATCCCATACAGACAGATCTCCTGATAGAGCCGCACAGACGGGAACACGTTCTGTCTCCTGGAATGTGAGTGCAGCACTGAGGGGGTTAATGCGCCCAGTAATGGGGAATCTCCACATACCTCCACCTGCAGAGCCGCACACTAGATATATGGCTGCTCTGTGCTTACAGGACCTGTGATGATGTCACATGGAGGGGAGGAGTCAGTGGTCACATGATCAGCTCCTTAGTATATGTAGGACTTTCATGGTGCTGGGTGGGGTGCAGGTTATGTGAGGGGTCAGGAGGGATTATAGGGTGGACGGAGTGGAGCTATGTCTCTATCACTAAGGCCTGGTTCACACTTTCAGTATTTGGTGAGTTTTTTACCTCAGTATTTGTAGCCAAAACCAGGAGTGGGTGATAAATAAAGCAGTCGCGCCCATGTTACTATTATACATTTCCTCTGACTGGACCTCTCCTGGTTTTGGCTACAAATCCTGAGGTAAAAATGTGCCGCCCCCGTGCCAGCAGCTGGTCGCTGCTCGGGCCCGGACCTTTAGGGGCGGTGGCTCGAGGGTCTCCGGACGTGGGGGTCTCGCGGACACGCCGAATAAATGGGGGGGACGTAGATGTACGGGCTAGGCCGTAGTAAGTTCGTGATGCCACTCACGGTGTGTGGAGAGGTGGGACACCACCGCTGCTGTTACGGGGCACCCCGGGGAGATGTTGTGCAGCAAGTTGTTAACCCCTCCGTGGGCAGGGATGGTGGCCCTGGGACCCGATTGGTGTGTGCAGGGGAGGATGACGACCGCAGGGGGTGCTGGTGTGCTCGCTGTTAGTAAAACATACAAGTCTCTGGTAAACCAAGGTGGTGGTGGCCGGTGCCGCGGCCGGTTGCATTCGGGATCCCCCACCCGGCTGGTGGTCTCTATCCTTTTCCTGCACTGTTGTGTAAGGTGGACTTTCCCAGTATAAAACTCAGGAGTCTGCTCCCGGCTGGATGTGGCCTAAGGAGCCGTGCCAGCAGACGCTGGCCCGTGGGATCTATGGGCCCTGGCGGTGACCTCTTATCCCTAATCGGTCGGTTGTTGTCTTCTATGGGGGACTTTGGGTGGGACAGGACCTCTAGTCCTGGCCTCAATCGGTTAATTAACCAGTTCCACTTGTTTCTGGTTCCTGGCTTCAGGGTCCGAGTACCCCCCTTTGTACTACGGTTTCCGGGTCGGTTCCCCGTGGTGGTACCAGCGGGCTACAACCCTGGCCCGGTCCACCTCGGTTCCACCGAGCCGTCTTCGCGTCTCCAGCTGACTGTCTGCCTCAATGGGCAGTCCCACTAGATATGCAGCATTGTCCCCCTTCCCCTTCCGCACCTCCAGCAGCTATCTGAGACCTTGGGAAATATTGCATGTAGAGTATCCGGGCACCTGTACCAACGGGTCAGAATCTTATAATTTTTTTCCTGTGCTGCACAGGCGATGGAAAATGTATGAGTGAGGATAAAGGACTTTTTCCAGTCCTCCTCAGGAATGAAAGTCCCCAAATCCCTATTCCACTTCTCAATATATTTAAGGTCTCCCATGTCCGCCTCTGTAATCAGGAAGGAGTAAACCAGAGACAAGAGATGCCCGGAAGAATCCTCCCGCAAAAACAATTGTTCAAATTTTGTGGGCTGAGCCGCAAAAAGCCCAAGTCTGTTGTCAACCATCAAGAAGGACCTAAGTTGAAGGTATCCCAGCCAAGCCGTTGGATGCCGACCCTCTGGGAGCAAAAGGGCCGAAAAGGGGGGTACATCCAAACCGTGCAAAGTCTGGGCTATCCGGGTGTCCTCACCCCTCCTCCAACATAAGAAACGCTCAACTCCCACCCCTGGGGGAAACTCCGGGTTAGAGAAAAGCGGTGAGAGTGGACCAGGATCCCTTGAGAGAGATCCCCGCCTGCACTCAACGTCCCAGACCCTCAGGGATGCCCTGAGAAACTCTGCCTCTCCATTTATCCGTCCCCTCCGCAGCGGTGTGATCCACGGGAGGAACCGCAGGGGCGTTTCGGAACAAACCTGCTCCAGACTCACCCATTGTTTAGTGCTCCTATTAAATTGCCAATCCATTAGTCTCAGCAGAAGAGACGCCTTGTGGTACTTTTTAAAGTCTGGAAACCCTGCCCCCCCCTCTCCCTTACCTCTACTCAACACTCTCCTCCCCACCCGAGAGCTCCTCCCTCCCCACACAAATTTGTTAATAATTGACTGTATTCTAGTAAAGAAAAACGATGGTAGTGCTATAGGGGCCGTTTGAAAGATATATAGAAAACGAGGGAGAACATCCATCTTGACATTAATACGTCCAAACCAGGACAGTTTCTGTCTATCGATTTGTTTAAGATCTCTAGTGCGTTCCAACAAAGGGAGGTAATTGAGGTGAAAAATCTTGGTACTGTCCCGTGGTACCGCCACCCCCAGATAAGTCAGGGCCAATGTCTGCCATCTAAAAGGAAAGTTGGATGCAATATGATCTACTTCCCTCCCAGGCAGAGTGAAATTCAAGGCTTCTGATTTATTATAGTTAACTTTAAAGTTGCTTATATGTCCGAAGTTCTCAATTTCCTTAACCAAGGAGGGAAAGGATATGTGGGGCTGTGTAATGTATAGGAGGAGGTCATCTGCATATAAGGCCGCTTTACAATGATGCTCTCCCACCTCTATCCCTTTTATATCTGGGTTCTGTCTAATGGCCAAAGCCAAATGCTCCATTACGAGAACAAATAGGAGGGGAGATAAGGGACAACCCTGTCTGGTACCATTTTTTATGCTAATTGGCGCGGACAAGGACCCATTTACCTTTATTCTGGCAGTCGGTATACTATAAAGGGAGGCCACTCCTCTAAGGAATCTGTTACCTATCCCCACCTGTCTCAACGCTGCCAATATGAAATTCCAGCTGACCCAGTCGAAGGCTTTCTCCGCATCTATGGAAAGTAAACATAGGTAGTGCCTTTGCCTTCGCCCGAGCCAGCAGAAGAAATGTCTTATTCGTGTTGTCTCTTGCCTCTCGGCCCCCCACAAAACCCACCTGGTCCGTGTGTATCACTTTTGGGAGCAAAGGTGCCAATCTATTGGCGAGAGCTTTTGAAAAGAATTTGACATCTATATTAATCAATGATATGGGACGGTAATTTGAGACATTAACCGGGTCCTTCCCTGGCTTCGGAATTACACATATATGCGCCTCTAGAGACTGAGGAACAAAAGATGCTCCAGCAGGCACCGAGTTAATTGGGGGTTTTTATTTATAATTTTCCCTATATATAAACTGACATGTCGGTATGATGCCCCAGGTCGGTACGAGTTTGTAGATACAGAACATGTATATATTTACCTAAGTGGTGAAAAAAAAAATCTGAAGTTTGTCCAAAACAAGAATAGCACTTTTGTTGCTATATTCCGAGACCTGTAGCGTTCTCATTTTTCGGGATCTGGGGCTTTGTGAGGCTAATTTTTGGCGTCTTAAGCTGATGTCTTTAGTGATATTTGGGTAGATACAATATTTTGATTGCCTGTTATTGCATGCAACGTTGCAACTATCAAAAAAATATAATTTTGGCGTTTTTCTTTTTTCTGGCTACGCCCTTTACCGGTCGGATTAATTGATTTTATATTTGGATAGATCGGTCATTTCTGAACTCAGCAATATCAAATATGTGTAGTTTTTTTGTTGTTTTTTTTTTAAATATTGTTTTATTTTTAATGGGGCAAAAGGGGGTGATTTTGAACTCTTAGCTCTTTGGCGGGGGTTTCATTTTTTTTAAAACTTTTTTTTTTACAGGCATAAAGTCCCCTCTTAGGGGACTTTATGCCTGTACTCTGTTATGGTGAATATTTTATATCTTGTATTGATTATTATTTAGACAATTTATATATCTATATATCTGTGATAATTTTGTGTCTTGCATATGGTTTTGTAAGTGTTAGGCTATGTGCGCACGTTGCGTAATTACATGCAGTTACGCTGCGCTTTGTAGCGCAGTGTAACTGCATTCGTCCTGCGTCCCCTGCATAATCTATGGAGATTGTGCAGGGGCCGTGCGCACGTGGCGTTTTAGAGCGCAGCGCTTCGGCTGCTGCCCGAAGCGCGCGTTCTAAGAAGTGACATGTAACTTCTTCCGTGCGCTTTGCCTGCAGCGCCTGCTCTGTCTATGGGAGGAGCTGCAGTCAGAGCGCATGGAATCGGCTTTTTTTTTTTCACTACGGACTTTTTGTGCAGCGATTTGAAGCGCACGTGTGCTCTTCAGATCGCTGCAGAAATTTCTGCAGTGACTGTATGCAATGTGCACACATAGCCTTATTCAGAAAGCTCTTAGGCCCCGTGCGCACTTACCGGATTTTGCCGCGGATTTGCTGCATGTTTCGCTGCAGAAAATGTTCATAACATCTCTGCAGTGAATCACCAGCAAAACCTATGGGAAAAAAAATCCTGTGCGCACTAGGCGGATTTTGACAGCTGCATGTTTTGCTGCGGGATTCCCGCAGCAAAAACAATTGCATGTCAATTCTTTTCCGCACATCGCTGCAGGATTTCACTCCATTGACTCCAATGTAATCGTAAAATCCCGCAGGGAATAACGCAGGCAGCAAATTCTGTGCGGTTCACTGCGTTTTCCTGCGTTATTCCCTGCGGTATTTCGCGGTTTACATCCGGTAATGTACATCGCTTGCCTGCGGTTTTGCAGGGAAGTAATGTCATTACAGGAAGAGGAAGCCGTGCAGAGAGTAAACACACACAGATCACAGACACACACAGACATCACAGACATAGAACACACACACAGACACATAGAACACACATAGAAAGCAAACGGAAATATAGAAAACAAAACACGTGGGCTCCGCTGTATTTTTACCTTCCAGCCGAGGTAAACACACAGCGGCGGCCCGGTATTCTCAGACTGGGGAGGGAGAGGGGCAGGGTTAATGTCCCCCGCCTCACTCCCCCTCCCGCAGCCGAGAATATCAGCCGCAGCTGCCCCGGGACTGTCGCATGCATTATGCGGCACTACCGGAGTGTCCCCGGCTCTTCCTGCAGCCGTGTAGCAGTGGCAGTCAAGGTAATACAAGGAGTTAATGGTGGCGGTAACTCCAGGCTTGATCATGGCAGCGTCTATGTGACAGCTGACATGATCAACCCGTAAGTAAAGTGAAAAAACACACCGAAAAATCCTTTATTTTAAATAAAACACAAAGAAGCCTCATTCACCCTTTCATTAACCCCTCCCGAAACAAAGCTCCGACGTAATTCACAGCTCTGGCGTCCTGCGATGCTTGCATCCAGCCGCGACTGACACAGACACTGCTGAATGCAACCTCGCAGCGAGACAGCAGAGGTAACCACAGGGCATTTCCCACGGCCGGTAATGTGAACTCACTGCCGACCGTGAGAAATGCTGAGTGTGCTCACAGGGACTATCTATCTATCCCTCTATCTATCTATCTATCTATCTATCTACCTATCTATCTATCCCTCTGTCTGTCTATCTATCTATTTCTCTATCTCAGAATGAAATGACTTTTTTTTTTTTTTCAATGTGCTTTATTGCATTGAATGCAATAAAGCACATACCAACCCGCAAGCGGCAAAACTGCGAACAATACCGCGGTAAAACCGCCGCAAACCGCATGCGGTTTTCGGGTGCGGTTTGCCGCGGTTTTTTACCGCGGGTGCGGTAATCTTTGAATACCTGCGGAATTTTCTTGAGAAAATTCCATTTTCCAGTGCGCACATAGCCTTACACAGTGTATTTTAGTCCTAATTGTATTGCTATATTTTATGACTAAACTCTCAAGACAATCTTTAATCCTTGTTTAAACTTTTTCCAGCGGAGCCTTTGTTTAATGGACTTTCTAGTTGTTAAACCTATTTGCTTTTGGATAAGGACTATCCCCATTCTTCTGTGGTTGTAATAAATATGTGTATGTTGTCAAGTGAAGTTAGAGAAGGCTGATACACTGACACATACTGGCTGTCTGTGTTCTTGTCTCTGATGCATCATTATTATTTGGACCAACACTGGCAGATCTGGAGATCCCTTGTATTTCACCCCAAATTAGCGCTCCCAGGAAAGGGGTTTCCACAACATCTCCGATCTCTTCTGCTGATCTTGACGTATCTATAAGGGATAAACGGGTCTCCAGTGACAAACTTCCCCTTAATTTAAACATATTAGTAACGACACAGACTCCAACTTTATTGCCGAATGGCCACAGCTTTATTCAACAGTATATATGTACCAAACTTGTGGCTCAACATGCCACCCCATTAACACCTGAACCTGTACATATATACATATTCTCCACAAAATGACACCTGATAGGTCCATCCGAGAGCCAAACCATCATTCCTATCCCCCCGGCCGTAACCTCCAACCGGCCCAGGGGACCACCTCGGCCGTGACCAAACTGACCCGAGGTGTAGGGTAATTAACGTTCCATCGTTAATTACCCCTCCCCAGAACCTGCAGGACCTCCGCCTACAAGTTCCCATCCAACTCAAAGCCACTCCCCCTGAGTGGCTTCATACCAACAAACCTACTGTCGGTACACCAAACCTCTCTGAACGGACCTATCACCCCGCTGTGACAACAACTCAAAAGAAACAACATTCCTTTTTTTTTTTTTTCTTTTTTTTTTTTTTTTTTTTTATATATTTCACATTTATTTTCCATTTTTTATTAATTTCTTTTTCTTTTTTTTTTTTTATATATACTCGTTATTCATTTTATTATTATTATTATCCTTTTTATTCATTTATTTATTTATATATATATATATTTTTTTTTTTTTTTTTTTTTTTTTTTTATATTATTGCAGGGCGGGTGGGCGGGACACACTGTCTGTAGGTCAAAAGGGGCAGTGACCTCTGCACAGCCCCCTTAATACCCACACACCAACCCTCCCATATCCTGTCCCTCACCCAATCCCTTTTGCCGACTCTCCCACCAATCAGGCAGCCCCTATGTGCCTCCAACCTTAGCACTTAACTCTTTCCTACCCTAACCCTCCCGATCGTCATGGGCCTGTTCACCCCTATGGGGCTCTCTGGCCGTCTTGACGTATCTATAAGGGATAAACGGGTCTCCAGTGACAAACTTCCCCTTAATTTAAACATATTAGTAACGACACAGACTCCAACTTTATTGCCGAATGGCCACAGCTTTATTCAACAGTATATATGTACCAAACTTGTGGCTCAACATGCCACCCCATTAACACCTGAACCTGTACATATATACATATTCTCCACAAAATGACACCTGATAGGTCCATCCGAGAGCCAAACCATCATTCCTATCCCCCGGCCGTAACCTCCAACCGGCCCAGGGGACCACCTCGGCCGTGACCAAACCGACCCGAGGTGTAGGGTAATTAACGTTCCATCGTTAATTACCCCTCCCCAGAACCTGCAGGACCTCCGCCTACAAGTTCCCATCCAACTCAAAGCCACTCCCCCTGAGTGGCTTCATACCAACAAACCTACTGTCGGTACACCAAACCTCTCTGAACGGACCTATCACCCCGCCACAGACCGGCCAAGTGACACCTTACTTGGCCCGGGCCCCCCACACCCCCAATGCTCGTTCCTTTCCATCCTTCAAACCCAACTTCCACAAATCCAACCGCCATCCGTGAGAATGGACCCCATCACGCCTCAAATACTGCTCGG
This sequence comes from Anomaloglossus baeobatrachus, assembly GCF_048569485.1. Classification (NCBI taxonomy): domain Eukaryota; kingdom Metazoa; phylum Chordata; class Amphibia; order Anura; family Aromobatidae; genus Anomaloglossus; species Anomaloglossus baeobatrachus. The sequence goes on from NC_134357.1 coordinate 518,568,709, forward strand.
TGTACTTCTCCAACTCCTCGAATCGAACCACCAACCTCCGTTCCACGCTCCAAACCTGCCCATCGCCCGGTTCCATTTTTCCCAGGCCCTGTTAATCCGATCCACTCCTAAAACGCCACTGCCTTCGGGCTACCATATCGGACCTCACAATCACCATGCCATGGAACGCCCTCCACAAATGAAGTAAATCCACCTTGCTCTCCCTTTTAACTCCCACACCATCCACGCTCCAAAGTCATTCCCCCCCCACCTGCAGCATTAAAACCACAGGTTCCTTGTCAATCCGGCTATAATACACCAATTCAGGGCGAACTCTACTCCAAGTCATGCCCCGAACTCCGAGCCATTTTTTACACGGGCTTCCTACATCGCCGCTCCGTGCAAAGAGACTGCCCACCAAACCGTCCTCAATAAAGGACCCCCCCTGTCACCAAACATCACCTAATCAGATGTGGTCTAATATACAAACGAAACCCGGAGGAATCCCAGCTCCCAATCCACCGGGTCCCATCCTCACTCAGCCCCCCCACTTAGCCGCTTCGGTCGCTGCCCCAATCCGAAAGGAGTGGGACCCATAACCCTTGGCTACTCCCCCGGCCTTTACTAAAGCCTTCTTCAACACTGCCATACTGGACTCACGATAAGGCATATCCATCCACATGTCTAAAGAAACACCGGGGTAGCCACCCCACACCTGCAAGAATTCCACCACCTGACCCACTGGGCATAGGTGGTGCCCTGGCAATTCAAACAATGTCACCAGACGTCCCCCACCTAATTGGTCTGTCTATCGAAAACCATACCGGCACTCACGCCATCCTTACCAAGCGTAACAACCTCTAATAACAGCCCGCCTACCGCATGCCTGGCAGGGCTACCAAATTCTCTGATGCAGAAAACCCCAAAAATGCCAATACGAAGGCAACCTTAAACAGCCTCGTACCTAATCGGACGAGCATATATCCCCCAACCACATCACCAACCAATCAACGACGGAAACAATAGTGGCCGTCTCCTGTCTCGCGACCACGCGTCCTTTGAAAACCCTTTATCCCCCACCGCACCAGAAAATCCTTTGCCATGTCCCGAACCCCTTGCATTTTAACAAGAAGGCCAACACCGCCCAACTTGTAATCATCACCGAAACGGACCGGCCTGCTGAAAAAATCCCAGCTAATCAATGACAAAAACCCCCAGCACTCAGCCTGTCTAACCAAGCTCCATAAAAGCCGCCTTCTCCAATTCCTCCCATTCTCGCCACACAGCCTGACATCGGCACAAGTAGCCTCAGTCACCGGTCTCCTGATTCCCTCAAATGCTACCCGACGCCAGGTCACACAGCCATGCCGGGCATAGTTCTCCCACCTTGTCCGCTCCAGGCACCATTCGCCTGAACCTGTTGAACTGAAACCGAGAGCGCATCAGCCACTTCACTTTGCACTCCGGGCACATGCTGCGCCACCCCGCACCTGTTGGGTTCTAAACAACCCAACCCAGATGTCTCAAGTAGCACACCACCGGGAGCGATTTTGAAGACCATGAATTGATCGAAATACACCACCACCATGTCAGTACAATGCACACCAAGCTTCTTGCCCGCGAATTCTGGGCCCCAAAACTCCAATACCACTATGCTGGGGGAACATTTCCACCAGCGCCAAATATGTCACAAACCCCTTTTTCCACCCAAAGCCGTGGCCATTAGCCCACACACCGATGCGTCCTAAAATTGCCCCAAAACCTGATGCCCCCGCCGCATCAATAACAGCTCCGGCTGGCTATCTGATACTGCCCTGCTCATCCATAACGTCCGTCCGTTGTATCATTCAAGGAATGCAGCCCCACACCAGCAAACCTTCTTTCATTGTCATTGACACTCTGACACATAATTTGTAGCAATCACCCCTGCCATTGCGCTCGCCAGACGCCTGCTAAATATTCGCCCCATAGGCCTAGTGCGACCGGCAAAATTCAACTTCCCAAGGACCGACTGAAATCCTGTAACCGCACCTTCTTAGCCCAGTGCAACAACTGCACCGACACCTTCAAACACGCAGCTCGTCCTCCGGCAATTGGCATACCATAGCCACCGTGTCAATTTCAAAGCCCAAGAAACACAAGGACGTCACTGGCCCTTCTGTCTTCCCCCCGTGCCACCGAATCCCCAGGCTTCCTGCAATGCGTTCTCATGTAAATAACAGCAAGGAACAAACCGAGGAGCCCACTGGGCCCACGCAAAAGAAATCATCCAAATAGTGTATCACTGAGTGGACACCCGCCACATCCCTGACTACCCATTCCACAAACGAACTGACGCTTCAAACTAAGCGCACGAAATAGAACAACCCATGGGCAGGCACTGATCCACATAGTATTGCCCATCCCACCTGCACCCAAAGGTGCAAAAACTCTCCGGGTGCACCGGAAGTAACCGTAAAGCTGCTTCCACGTCCGCCTTGGTCATCGGGGCCCCTTGCCCACTACCCACACTAACTCCCATGCCTTGTCAAATGATACATAACAGACCGCCGGCACTCGGGTGAAATCCCGCCGTTCACCAACAACCCAGCCGGGTAAGAGAGATGATGAAGGAGCCGGTACTCGTTCGACTCCTTCTTGGGTACCACTCCCAGCAGCGAAAACCCTCAAGTTGGGGGGTGACGGGTCCTGGACCAGACCCGCCATCCATCCCGCTCCACCTCCTTCTGCAGCCTTTCCGTCACCACCTCCGGATGTCCTTTTGTGGACCCCGAATTACCCGGGCGAAACACCGGCGCCCCAAAATCAAGCGGAACCCGGAAACCTACCATAAAACCCGTAGCAAACAGCTCCGCCGCCCGGTCATCCGGATATCTATTTAAATAGGGACGCATCCCTCGACCCTCACTAGCGTCCTTCCTGTTACCAAAAAACCTTCCCCCGACTTTTCATTCCCCCCTTTGAAACACCTGTCCAAAGAGTGGGAAAAATTCCACAACCGGAACACTCGTGTTTTAACCGACACGCTGCCCCCAAACTTACATTGCCCCTCACTAAATTTACAACACGCCCCTGCACCCGGGCCCCGTGCCCCTGCACCCGGGCCCCTGGCACCACCTCAAAAAGGGGGCTGCGCCGGAGCCGTTATCAAGCGCATCCCCAAACATATCTTTTTGTGTTCCCACCAGATGCCCGGCCGCGCAGCCTTCCAATGCCAGCTAGTAAGCGTCCTCGGGATCAACCTACACCTCCCCCTTTTTTTTTTTTTTTTTTTTTTTGAACCTCCTTATCTCTTAGATTCACTTGCCTTCACCGTATCCAAATTAAACTTTCCAAGGGAAGCAGTGAAAATATTTCCCCATACTCCCTTTTTCTTATCTACTCCCTCACCTCCTTTTTTAAATGCCCCCCTAACGGACTCCCAAAACACCCGTAACTTCGCTCCGTGCCCTATCATCCAAACGCACCACCTCATCATCCTTTTCCACTTCCTCGCTAACCCACGCCACGGCCGCCGCGACGTCCGCCTGACCCGCAACGACCGCCGGCACAACCTCCTAAGTCTCTACTTCGCGCACCGGTACCACCGGCAGCCACCCTGACCGTGGGACCCACCCACGCCCCCCGCCAGGGACCCAGGCCCGCTTCGACCTGACCTCCCAGCCGACGATCCCTACAACACCCTTAGCAGCTGCCCCCAAAACTCCGCCCCGGGTAACCCCGACTGACCGACCGCACTAAACCCCCGGCAAACCACTCCCCGCGGTGGAATCCCCGTCCCCGCTAACACTACCCACAACATTAAACATATTGATTGTTCTCTCACCGGGCTGCCTCTGAACCGAATCCGGAGCAGCCGTACCGCGAACATCCTGCTGCCGTTCATCCGTCCTGCCGCCTCCTCCGGTCCTTCTTCCTCGCCCGAATAAGAGGAGCTGCTGAAGTCCGCTGGGGGGACCAGCGAGGGGACAGCCCGCACCTTGCGGCCGTCAACCCCCACGGTCACCGCACCCTGCTCCTCCGTGCACCTCCTATTTGTCCTCTGTTTCCTGCCGCGGAGCGGCGTCCTGCCGCCATCCTTCTTTGCTGCCCCCTCCTGCTGTACCGCTGTAATCTCTGTAGCCCCCGGTGGTCCCCCTCCCTGCCGACTGCAGGAAGGCCGTGCCTCTCCGTCCGGATGCCAGGAACACCCCCCAGCCTGATCCCTGCTGGGAGGTACCGTAATAACCGACCGCCGCAAGGGCCCTGCCGACCGCAAGACCCTGCCACCAGCACCCTCCGACTACCGCTCCGATCCGTCCCTCCATCCATGCTCTCTCCCCTGCCGTCTGCAGGGAGTCTCCCCGTCCGCTCTGTGGTGCCGGGCGCCACCCCCAGCCCGCACCTCACTGGGGGCTGCCGCTGCTCTGGTCCGTGGCCGTGCAGGCCGCAGACCGGAAGTAGGCCTCGCATAAGCTCCGCCCACCCCCGGCCCGCGGAATCTCCGACGAGGATTCCTCCCGGTGGCCGGAGACACGTCCAAAGGTGAGGTGCACTCCGCTGCCCCGGAGGGTCCCCGAAGGGGCTCCTAAATCTGTCTTCTCCCCCCCGACGGGGGAGTAACGCTCCGGCGGTCGCGCCCGCCGAGCGTGCAGCGCAGCTCCGGGCGCAGGAGCAGAGAAGCCGCTCCAGCCCTGCAGACGCGTCCTCGCCGATGTCCTCAGATGCTCCCCCCCCCCCCAGCTCCAGCACCGCCACCATTCTTCAGTCAGGGAGGCAGCAGCGCAGGGGGGACACACTGTCTGTAGGTCAAAAGGGGCAGTGACCTCTGCACAGCCCCCTTTATACCCACACACCAACCCTCCCATATCCTGTCCCTCACCCAATCCCTTTTGCCGACTCTCCCACCAATCAGGCAGCCCCTATGTGCCTCCAACCTTAGCACTTAACTCTTTCCTACCCTAACCCTCCCGATCGTCATGGGCCTGTTCACCCCTATGGGGCTCTCTGGCCGTCTTTGCTTCAGTACTGCTCTGAACAAGAAAGAATACAAAATGAAGTCTGTCCATCCATTCAAAAGCCAAAAGTTAGACATCTAGGCAAAATATTGGCGTGAGGCGTCAACATGTCAGCTCATAGCAACTTCTAGGATGAAGCAGAAGCAACCCTTCAGGACACAAAAAGAGAGAAAAGCTTCAGAGTACCTGCAGAGGCTGAAAAATGGATACTTGTGATCAAAAGGAACAAGCGAATCACAAAGCCGACACAACACATACATCTTAGGAACCATTGTCAAACCCTCATGCAGAATGAGTAAAATGGCACAATTCAAGAAGAGACCATTCCAAAAAAAGAAGAAAGAAAAGTCACCAAGGAACACTCCAGAGCATCAAAAAATAATGTGCCGAGGAAGAAAAGAAGAGTGGTAGTTGTGGGCGACTCACTACTAAGAGGCACAGAGGCAGCTGTCTGCAGGCCGGACTTATCCACACACGAAGTATGCTGCCTCCCAGGAGCAATAATCAATGATGTAACTGACAGGATACCAAACCTCCTAAGTTCCAAGGATGACTACCCATTCCTACGGATACACGCAAAAAATGACCGACCAACTATCTGCAAAGACTTTGAAAATCTGTTTAACACCAGGAATTAACCAAAAACCCCTAAAACCAATTTTATTCATATATATATAGTTAAAATCCCATGACGTACAAACATGTAGCGCCCCATGGGGCAGGTGCGTTAACCTACTCGTCGCCGGGCCATCGATTGTTGTTGTTACAGGCGGCCTAGCCCGGCTCCGTTGCCCCGAGGCGTACAGAAGATGGCTAGGGTGGGATGATAGGGGTAGTAGTGAGGTGAATATCGTGACGCCACCTGTGGTATGCGGCTAGGGAATTGGCCGCCGCTGCTGTCGCTGTCCTCCGGGGCGGATGGTGGTAGCAGATGCAATGTAAAATGATTATATCTGCCTCTTTAAGAAAAAACAGGTCTGGGGAATTGTGGGAAGAGAGGTGGAAAGGAGGTTTTTAGTTTCAGTTTAGACCATGCTAATGTAACTATGCTGTATGCTGGAGAGAGATGCTGAAGAATAAAGTACTGTTAGAAGTTACTCTCGTGGATTCCTTACATTGTGTGGACATTACAACTGGTGACGAGGATGGGATATACAAACACTAACCTCTGATTGTCACACCCGGTCAGCGTAGGGGTAATTAACTAATTATTAGTGATGAGCGAGTACTAAAAAGCTCGGGTGCTCGAGGATCGGGCCGAGCATCCCAAGATACTTGTGTACTCGGCCCGAGCACCGAGCCCAATGTTATCCTATGGGAGACCAGAGTATTTTTATGAAATGACCCCCCGGCAGCATGTAGAAACCCTAAAAATGTCACAAAAGTCTCAGAAGAGTGCTCAAATGACATGGCAACAGCATGGGGAAGACCCCTTGAAGCGTTTATCACTCAAAAGTCACAGCTGTGAACAATTTTGTCCGCGTTTTACGACATTTTTACGGACTCACCAGAAAACCTTCAAAAATGACACCAAAATGAATTTTCATGGCGGAAATGTTAAGGGCACATACCCAATAGTGAGATAGAGCTGGTGTATGTTACTTTTGGAGATTATATGAAAGATTTTACGTGAAAACATTGTGTGGCACTCCGATGTCCCTGAGAAGAGACGTACATGAAGGCCTCTTGAGTCTAATGTGCCCATTTTGAGGAAGTGAGTCTTTGTAGTATTTTCCTTTGCCAGGGCAGTCCAAAATTGTGAGGTTCACCAATGCCCCTGCATACAGACGTGCATGAGGGCCTGTAAACCTGAAGTGCCCATTGTAAGGAAGTGGGTCTATTGTAGTATAGCCCTTAGGCAGGGCAGCCAAAAATTGGGAGGCTCCACGTTGTCCCTGGATAGAGACGTGCATGATGGCCTGTAAACCAGAAGTGCCCATTGTAAGGAAGTGGGTCTATTTTAGTATAGCCCTTTGGCAGGGCAGCCAAAAATTGGGAGGCTCCACATTGTCCCTGGATAGAGACGTACATGATGGCCTGTAAACCAGAAGTGCCCATTGTAAGGAAGTGGGACTATTGTAGTATAGCCCTTTGGCAGGGCAGCCAAAAATTGGGAGGCTCCACATTGTCCCTGGATAGAGACGTGCATGATGGCCTGTAAACCAGAAGTGCCCATTGTAAGGAAGTGGGTCTATTGTAGTATAGCCCTTTGGCAGGGCAGCCAAAAATTGGGAGGCTCCACATTGTCCCTGGATAGAGACGTACATGATGGCCTGTAAACCAGAAGTGCCCATTGTAAGGAAGTGGGACTATTGTAGTATAGCCCTTTGGCAGGGCAGCCAAAAATTGGGAGGCTCCACATTGTCCCTGGATAGAGACGTGCATGATGGCCTGTAAACCAGAAGTGCCCATTGTAAGGAAGTGGGTCTATTGTAGTATAGCCCTTTGGCAGGGCAGCCAAAAATTGGGAGGCTCCACATTGTCCCTGGATAGAGACCTGTTAGGTTCTTAGTGCGTCCGTGCTTGCATTTAAAAACCGCACGTGTGTGCCTGTTGGTGGCAGTGTTCAGGTGCACTTGTGTGCGTTTTGCACAAACTTGGATATAACGCACAAGTCTAGTGAATACACATCAGCACAGCATTGCAAAATGCGCAATGGCGTTGGCAACGAACAAGGAAGTGGACGTGATGGTGGTGCAGGCAGAGACCGAGGTCGTGTGCAAGCTCTAATTTCGCCACAACAAAGGGCCACATCTACTCGCTCGCACATCCTGTCCCAAATTCTTGGGGACCGCAGCAGTACACCGCTCTTGAACCAAGACCAGTGTCAACAGGTTGTTAGTTGGATAGCGGATAATGCTTCCAGTCAGATTGGCACCACCACAAACACTCTGTCTTCCACACGGTCAAGTGTCAGTAGCCGTGATACTGCACCGCACATTTCAGAACCTGATCCTCCTTCCTACCACCAGGCCGAGTACACGTCCACGGACACTCGGAAGAGCTGTTCACGTTTCCATTCACACATTCTGGCCTCTCGCCAGCTCCTGTTGAAGTGGGTCATGACGAGATTGTATGTACAGATGCCCAAATATTTGAGCAGCCACGTTCTCACGAAGTTGGCAATGTGTCTCAACAAGGGGTGGACGATGATGAGACACAATTGTCAGGAAGTCAGGAGGAGGAGCAGGGTGCGGAAGAGGAAGACGACGTGGTGGATGATCCAGTAACTGACCCAACATGGCAGGAGGATATGCAGAGCGAGGACAGCAGTGCACAGGGGGAGGGAGGCGTAGCATCCCAACAGGCAGTAAGAAGCAGGGTGGTGGCCCCAGGCAGAAGTCAGGCAACCGTTCCCCGGAACAACAACACGACACAAGGTGCCTGTACAAATGTTAGGTCTTCCCGAGTCTGGCAGTTTTTTAAGTTGGCTCCAGTTGATTCTAAAAAGGCCATTTGCAACACCTGCTGTGCCAGCATCAGCAGGGGTACCAAAACTAGCAGCCTGACCACCACCAGCATGATCAGGCACATGTCAGCCAAGCACCCGACTTTGTGGGATGTACAACAGAGTCGAGGAGCAGTGCTTGCTGATGTCACTGCTGCGTCTTCGCTTGTTGTGCATGCGAGCCAATCCCCTGTCCAAGCTGCCCGCGAGCAAGCCTCCTCCGGCCCTGCACCTGCAGTTGCCCATGCAGAAATAACACCATCATCAAGCACGTCCTTGTCCCAGCGCAGCGTTCAGTTATCCATTCAGCAAACCTTTGAGCGCAGGCGCAAATACACTGCCAACGCCCCACATGCCACACTTCTAAATGCTAACATTTCGCAACTGCTTGCGCTGGAAATGTTGCCTTTTAGGCTGGTGGAGACAGAAGCATTCCGCGACCTGATGGCGGCAGCTGTCCCATGTTACTCGGTCCCCAGCCGCCACTATTTCTCCCGGTGTGCCATCCCCGCATTGCATAACCACGTGTTACAAAACATCACACATGCCCTGAACAATGCTGTTTCAGCCAAAGTCCACCTAACCACAGACACGTGGACAAGTGCTCGTGGGCAAGGCCGCTACATCTCGTTGACGGCACACTGGGTTAATATTGTGGAAGCTGGGACCCAGTCTGAGCGAGGGACGGAACACGTCCTTCCCACACCAAGGTTTGCAGGCCCTACCTCAGTCAGGGTTTCACCTACACTCTACAGCTCCGGAATGTCATGCTCCTCATCCTCCTCCTCCTCCTGCGCATCCTCATCCACTTTACCCTCCACACCAGTCCCAAGCTGGAAGCACTGCAGCACTGCCTCGGCGAAGTGGCAACAGGCTGTGCTGAAGCTAATCTGCATAGGTGACAAACCCCACAATGCAGAAGAGGTGTGGACAGCTCTGAAACAGCAGGCAGATCACTGGCTCACACCTCTGAACCTAAAGCCAGGAAAGGTCGTGTGTGACAATGGCCGGAACCTGGTGGCGGCTTTGAGGCGAGGCCAGCTGACACATGTTCCATGCGTGGCCCATGTGCTCAACCTCGTGGTTTCTAAAGTCATACCCAGAGCTGTCTGATCTGCTGGTAAAAGTTCGCCACCTGTCTGCACATTTTCGAAAGTCACCTACTGCTTCAGCCGGCCTTGCCGGCTTTCAGCGCCATTTGCATCTTCCGGCTGACAGACTGGTGTGTGATGTCCCCACGCGTTGGAATTCAACTCTGCACATGTTGGTCAGGATATGTGAGCAGAAGAGGGCAGTTGTTGAGTACCTGCATCACCTAAGCCGTCGGGAAATGGGTCAAACTCCACACATAACACCTGAGGAGTAGAGATGGATGTCCGACCTATGTACCATCCGCCAAAACTTTGAGGACTCCGCCAAGATGGTGAGCGGCGATGACAACATTATTAGCGTCACCATACCGCTTCTCTGCCTTCTAAAATGGTCTCTGCTCAAAAACAAACATGATGCATTGCAGGCGGAGCGCGATGAGTTGGAGCAAGAAACAGTAGTGGATGTGGGTGATAACACACAGCCCAGCCTTGTCTCATCACAACGTGCAGTGGAGGACTATGACTAGGAGGAGGATGAAGACATGGAGCAACTCTCCGGCCAAATTGAGGCTATGACATGCAGTCATATCCTCGGTTCAGCGTGGCTGGCCAGAGGACAGGGTAGATGATGAGGAGGAGGAGGAGGACAGCATGTTCAGTCATCGTGTTGGTCAGGATACTGAAGTGATGGCTGTTAAGAGTCTGGCGCACATGGCTGACTTTATGGTAAGCTGCCTGTCTCGTGACCCTCGCGTTAAGAACATCTTGGCCGACAATCATTACTGGTTGGTAACACTGTTAGACCCACGCTAAAAGGAGAACTTTATGTCTCTTATTCCCGAGGCGGAGAGGTCAGGCAAAATGCAGCAGTTCCAGAAGGCCATAGTCACGGAAGTAGGCAAAGCATTCCCCTCACAAAACGCTAGCGGCATAGGTCAGGAATCAGTGGACAACCAAGGCGTACAGCCGAGAGGGGCACAAGTCCAATCCGCCAGAGGTAGGGGAACAGTCTTTAAGATGTGGGACAGTTTTCTCAGCCCCTCACATACCACAGCCCCTGAGGTGCGGGGTAGTGCCACAAGAAATTCTAAGTTTGCCCAGATGCTCAAGGAGTACCTTGCAGATCGAACAACTGTACTCCAACATTCCTCTGTGCCTTACAATTATTGGGTATCCAAGCTGGACACGTGGCATGAATTGGCTCTCTACGCCTTGGAAGTCCTGGCCTGCCCTGCCGCTAGCGTTTTGTCAGAGCGTGTTTTTAGTGGCGCAGGTGGAATCATTACAGATAAACGCACCCGCCTGTCAACTGAAAATGCTGACAGGCTGACTCTGATCAAGATGAACAAGGGTTGGATTAGGCCAGACTTCACCAGCAAATGGCAGCGGAATTTAAAGTTTGTAACGGGAATTTGCCATGTACCTCCACTCACCCATGGATACACACTTCTGGACTTTGGCTAATCGCTGGACTGCTCCTCCTTCTCCTCATGCGCCACCATGATGACCGTTACAATAGTTAGGCCGTTGTTTCAGGTACACCCCCAGTGGTACATTTTTTCGCCCATTCTTTCAGAATGGGCATTACAACGACAGGAGACCCGCTCCTTTGCAATGGGAACAATGTTTTGAGGCCCTCATGCACGTCTCTATCCAGGGACAATGTGGAGCCTCCCAATTTTTGGCTGCCCTGCCAAAGGGCTATACTACAATAGACCCACTTCCTTACAATGGGCACTTCAGGTTTACAGGCCCTCATGCATGTCTCTATCCAGGAACAATGTGGAGCCTCCAAATTTTTGGCTGCCCTGCCTAAGGGCTATACTACAATAGACCCACTTCCTTACAATGGGCACTTCAGGTTTACAGGCCATCATGCACGTCTCTATCCAGGGACAATGTGGAGCCTGACGCTGCCACCGACTGCCACACACGTGCGGTTTTTAAATGCAAGCACGGACGGAATAAGAACCTAACAGGTTTTTAGGAGCGACAATTACTGAGAAGTTTGACACTATCAGACACTGCTGACTGACGTGTATTATGCACTAGACTTGTGTGTTATATACTAGTTTGTGCAAAACGTGCACCTGTACGCTGCCACCGACAGGCACACACGTGCGTTTTTTAAATGCAAGCACGGACGCACTAAGAACCTAACAGCTTTTTAGGAGCGACAATTACTGAGAAGTTTGACACTATCAGACACTGCTGACGTGTATTATTCACTAGACTTGTGCGTTATATACTAGTTTGTGAAAAACGCACACAAGTGCACCTGTACACTGCCACCGACAGCCACATACGTGCGGTTTTTAAATGCAAGCACGGACGCAATAAGAACCTAACAGGTTTTTAGGAGCGACAATTACTGAGAAGTTTGACACTATCAGGCACTGCTGACTGACGTGTATTATACACTAGACTTGTGCGTTATATACTAGTTTGTGCAAAACGTGCACCTGTACGCTGCCACCGACAGGCACACACGTGCGGTTTTTAAATGCAAGCACGGACGCACTAAGAACCTAACAGCTTTTTAGGAGCGACAATTACTGAGAAGTTTGACACTATCAGACACTGCTGACTGACGTGTATTATTCACTAAACTTGTGCGTTATATACTAGTTTGTGAAAAACGCACACAGGTGCACCTGTACGCTGCCTCCGACAGCCTCACACGTGCTGCTTTTAAATGCAAGCACGGACGCAATAAGAACCTAACATGTTTTTAGGAGCGACAATTACTGAGAAGTTTGACACTATCAGACACTGCTGACTGCTGACACTGCTAGACTAAATGCAAGCACGGACGCAATAAGAACCTAACATGTTTTTAGGAGCGACAATTACTGAGAAGTTTGACACTATCAGACACTGCTGACTGACGTGTATTATTCACTAGACTTGTGCGTTATATACTAGTTTGTGCAAAACGCACACAAGTGCACCTGTACGCTGCCACCGACAGGCACACACGTGCGGTTTTTAAATGCAAGCACGGACGCACTAAGAACCTAACAGCTTTTTAGGAGCGACAATTACTGAGAAGTTTGACACTATCAGACACTGCTGACTGACGTGTATTATTCACTAAACTTGTGCGTTATATACTAGTTTGTGAAAAACGCACACAGGTGCACCTGTACGCTGCCTCCGACAGCCTCACACGTGCTGCTTTTAAATGCAAGCACGGACGCAATAAGAACCTAACATGTTTTTAGGAGCGACAATTACTGAGAAGTTTGACACTATCAGACACTGCTGACTGCTGACACTGCTAGACTAAATGCAAGCACGGACGCAATAAGAACCTAACATGTTTTTAGGAGCGACAATTACTGAGAAGTTTGACACTATCAGACACTGCTGACTGACGTGTATTATTCACTAGACTTGTGCGTTATATACTAGTTTGTGCAAAACGCACACAAGTGCACCTGTACGCTGCCACCGACAGGCACACACGTGCGGTTTTTAAATGCACGCACGGACGCACTAAGAACCTAACAGCTTTTTAGGAGCGACAATTACTGAGAAGTCTGACACTATCAGGACTGTTTTAGACTGTGTACAACAGCCCCAGATATGATAAAGGGTGGTATACGGTCACCACTCCACTGATCTCTTCCCCCCTCATGAAGCTTGTTATGCGAGACGCGTAGGGGCACACATCGATCTAATCAACGTGACCTCTCATGGGTAAGCTGACTGCTTGAGGACCTATACCTTTAATTACTGATGAACCCCTCTGATTTATATTATATATTATGGTTCATTGCTATTGATATGTATATAGGAATCTTGTCCTTGATTACAGTTGCTTTCCATGCTGTATATATATGCCTGGTTTAACTCTGATTATGGCAATTTTTCTAGCCAATGGTATCTGTCAGGCTACTACAATTGAGGTCTTAATTCTATTATCCAGTAGTGTTTTTATTGTGCCATTTTTCTAGTCCTCGTTCCCTGCCCCCCCTTCTTCATGTAATTTTGTATCACTATTGTAATTGTTATCCCCATTTCTAATTATAATAAAATATTTTTACGTGCAAGTGATTTTTGGGTGATATTGATTATGTTTATATATATTGATGGCACACAGAGTCCTTTTTCTCCTCTTAAATTACTATCAGACACTGCTGACTGACGTGTATTATTCACTAGACTTGTGCGTTATATACTAGTTTGTGCAAAACGCACACAAGTGCACCTGTACGCTGCCACCGACAGGCACACACGTGCGGTTTTTAAATGCACCCACGGACGCACTAAGAACCTAACAGCTTTTTAGGAGCGACAATTACTGAGACGTTTGACACTATCAGACACTGCTGACGTGTATTATTCACTAGACTTGTGCGTTACATACTAGTTTGTGAAAAACGCACACAAGTGCACCTGTACACTGCCACCGACAGCCACACACGTGCGGTTTTTAAATGCAAGCACGGACGCACTAAGAACCTAACAGGTTTTTAGGAGCGACAATTACTGAGAAGTCTGACACTATCAGACACTGCTGACTGACGTGTGTTATGCACTAGACTTGTGCGTTATATACTAGTTTGTGCAAAACGTGCACCTGTACGCTGCCACCGACAGGCACACACGTGCGGTTTTTAAATGCAAGCACGGACGCACTAAGAACCTAACAGGTTTTAGGAGCGACAATTACTGAGAAGTTTGACACTATCAGACACTGCTGACTGACGTGTATTATTCACTAGACTTGTGCGTTATATACTAGTTTGTGCAAAACGCACACAAGTGCACCTGTACGCTGCCACCGACAGGCACACACGTGCGGTTTTTAAATGCACGCACGGACGCACTAAGAACCTAACAGCTTTTTAGGAGCGACAATTACTGAGAAGTCTGACACTATCAGGACTGTTTTAGACTGTGTACAACAGCCCCAGATATGATAAAGGCTGGTATACGGTCACCACTAGAAATGGCTATATACCCTGCCTGCCTGCCTGTATACAGCTACAATAGTCCTGAGAAGGACTCTTCTGGTCACTAGCCTGTATTCCGACCAGGCTATACCCTGGCTGCCCTGCCTGTATACAGCAACAATAGTCCTGAGAAGGACTCTGCTCCTGTACTCTGACCTGGCTATACCCTGCCTGCCTGTATACAACTACAATAGTCCTGAGAAGGACTTCTGGTCACACTGTTTGCAGCCCTGCTACGGAAATAACTATAAAGGGCCGCAAACCTTTCCCTGAATCAGCAACACTCTCCCTGCACTGACTGTCTGGATGGCTGTGTGCAGAGCACAGCACGCCCGCCGGTATAAAGGCTCGGTCACGCTGTGCAGGCCGGCCAATCACTGCAATTCCACAACTAACAGGGCTGTGGCATTGCAGTGGTCTGCCAGCCAATCCCTGCATGAGGGCTGGCTCTCAAAAGAGCGCCAACATGCAGGGATGAAGACCACGAGTACAGCACGAGTATCGCGAGATTACTCGGTCCCCGCCGAGTAGCCCGAGTACAGTGATACTCGTGCGAGTACCGAGTAGTGACAAGCATACTCGCTCAACACTAGTAATTATACAAACAGTATTTGCCCGAAGGGCAACAAGAGGTACCCTAACTAAAGACTTAATCAAATAAACTTTATTAAATTATATAAATGGACAATGGTTAAAATTGGCAGATGGGAAGCCAATTCCGTATAAGATAAGTGCGGCTGCGGACCGACAGTACTCTGGATAAATTCCTAACGTAATATGGCTGGCTATCACCTACACTACCTGTTAAAAACTAACAGCTAATAGCCTCCCCGACATATTTCACCATGACTGGCTTCATCAGGGGGCTGAGGCTATAGAACGCTGAAAACCGGTTACATCCCCTTTTAAAACCTCTGATGGTGACCTCACCATAGGGCTACCAATAGTGGTGGACTCCAGTGGCCAAATCAAATTCAGGATAACTTCCATTCACACATCAGTTGGATGTGATCGAGCACTGTTATGTGTTCTACGCTATGATTTGCCAATATATCAGTCACTCATAAGTAAACACCTATCAAAGTGACCGATATAACTCCAGGCATTTCCACAGTTTAATATGGCATTATGTCTCCCTCTATAATAGGGTTGTTAATCAGTCAATTAATAAGGTCCACCAATGAATAGCTTCCCAGCAGGTAAACCTGCCGCCTATCAGAACAAGCATCCGGGAGCTAAGTTCGATCATGTGACATTCATCTCCTTCACAATGAACTATGGGTAATCCCACAATGAACTATGGGTAATCTCACAGTTGTAAACTGAGCATGCTCATGGACTTAAAAAATATTAGATGCAAAGAGCGAAACAACGTATGTACACTGAGCATGCTCATGAACTTAGAAAGATCAGATGCAGAGATCGAAACTGAGCATGCTCATGGACTTAGAAAATATCTCACAGATGTAAACTGAGCATGCTCATGGACTTAAAAAAAAACACACCACAGATACAAAAAAACGAAACTGCGCATGCTCATGGACTTAGAAAATATCTCACAATTGTAAACTGAGCATGCTCATGGACTTAGAGAATATCTCACAGATGTAAAATGAGAATGCTCATGGACTTAGGAAAACCAATACAAAAATAACGCATGCTCATGGACTTAGAAATTATCTCACGAATGTAAACTGAGCATGCTCATGGACCTAGAAAATATCAGATACAAAAAGCCAAACAGCGCACGCTTATGGACTTTAAAAATATCAAACACGGAGAGTGCACAGCACACACTCGTGAACTGGGAAAATACCAAACAAGAAGAACAAATAGCGCATGCTCACACACTTAAGGGGGCTTTACACGCTACGATATCGTTAATGTTTTATCGTCGGGGTCAAGTTGTTAGTGACGCACATCCGGCGTCATTAACGATATCGCAGCATGTGACACTTACCAGTGTTCTTCAGCGACCTCAAAAATGGTGAAAATCGTTCACCATGGAGAGGTCGTCCCAAACTCAAAAATCGGTAAGGGTTGTTTATCCATGTTGTTCATCGTTCATGCTGCAGCACACATCGCTGTGTGTGACACCGCAGGAGCGAGGAACGTCTCCTTACCTGCCGCCGGCCACAATGCGGAAGGAAGGAGGTGGGCGGGATGTTACGTCCCACTCATCTCCGCCCCTCCGCTTTGATTGGCCGGCCGCTTAGTGATGTCGCAGTGATGTCGCGGTGACGCCGAACGTCCATCACCCTTGAGGGAGGGATTGTTCGACAGTCACAGCGCCGACGCCGACCAGGTAAGTGCGTGTGACGTTGCCGTAGCAATAATGTTCGCTGCGGCAACGATCACACGATATAGCATGTGCGACGGGGGCAGGTACTTACACGCTCGATATCGCTAGAAATTGCTAGCGATATCGTAGCGTGTAAAGCCCGCTTTAGTCTCCAATAAAAAGGGAGGGGGAGGGAAAATTCTATCATGCAGCGCGTGCTCATGGACTTAGACAATTTTCCATTGTGCACGCTCATGGACCTAGGAACAAACTGACATGGCCATTATTTGCTCAGACACCAAACATAAATATAGAATTATTATATATGCTCACAGATTTAAAGTGATCTATCATCAATTTACTTTGGTCACTATAAACACAGCAATGATTCATATAATTTAGGCGATCAGTTATCACCTTCAGTTCTATACTGGGTCCAAAAGGATAATCAGGGAAGTCGGTTACATAATTATTAGTCCAATACGTCAGACACTATATAAACGGTTCAATGTCACAAAAAGGCTGAAAAAGTAAAGCCCTCATTTAAGCCCACAGGGGATCGCGAATTCAATCTGTAGATCCATTTGGATTCTTCTTGTAACAGCAACCTATCCAGGTTGCCTTTCCTTGAGCCCAGGAACATTTTTCTAATGCCCCAGAAATGTAAATCCAAAGGGGTATCCGCATGTTTAGTTCTCATATGTATAGAGAGCGGCGTATCAGCCTTGGTATTAATACAACTGATATGTAAGGAAATTCTTCTACGGAACTCCTGTATTGTCTTCCCCACGTAAAGTTTGGGACAGGGGCAAGATGAAATATATACTACCCCTTTAGTCTTACAATTAATATTGTCCCTTATTGTATATCTCCTGTTATCTGCTGGATTTACAAATTCGCGTATTCTGGGTAAATACTTGCAAAAGGAGCATGTGGAGCATGGATATGAACCACCCTGTCTAGTTCCGAAATGATCCGTACATTGATGCTGTGTAAAGTGAATGGAAACGAGTGTATCTCTCAGATTTTTCCCCCTCCTGTACGTAATGTTAGGATATTCACCAATTCTATCCTTAAGCTCACTGTCCGCTTGCAGTAAAGGCCAATAACGTCGTAGAGCCCTTGATACCCCATTACTCTGTGCGTCAAAGGTACCAATAATCCTGATCAAATCGGAATTTTGTCTACATGCAGTATCTCCCAGGAGACTGTCACGACACGTGGATCTTACCCAGTGATAAGCACGATGTAACACCTTCTTGGGGTAACCTCTTGCAGAGAATCTATTATAGAGGTTACTACACTCTTTTTCAAAAAGCTGGTCATTCGAGCAGTTCCTCCGGGCCCGGAGATACTGACCCACTGGGATGCCAGCCTTCAAAGATGTTGGGTGCCAACTATCCCAGTGGAGTAGACAATTAGTTGAAGTCGGTTTCCGATAAATATCGGTGTGTACCTCTCCGTTTTCATCAATTGAGATACTAAGATCCAGAAAGTTAATAGACTTAAAGCCAATCTCAGATGTGAAGAACATGCCTATCTTATTGTTGTTGAGAATATGTACAAAGTCAGTAAATATTGAGACTGGTCCGTCCCATAGGATAAGCACATCATCGATGTACCTACCCCAAAAAATAATATGGCTGACAAAGAAACTCAAATCATCACAGAAAACAAAATTATCCTCCCACCATCCTAAAAAAAGATTTGCAAAATTTGGTGCACATGTTGTACCCATAGCGGTACCTCTTATCTGATGAAAGAGGGTACCACCAAAGGTAAAAAAAATATGTGTTAACATAGACTTCAATAACTCCAAAAGAAACTCATTATGTAACTGATATTTCTGGCTTTTAGTATCAAGAAAGGTCTTAACTGCTCTTAGACCAATGTTATGGCGTATGTTGCTATACAGCGCCTCCACATCGAGGCTGACCAAAATTGTACTTTCTGAAACTGATATCTCGTTCAACTTCCGAACCATATCTTTAGTATCTCTGACAAAAGATGGGAGACTTTCCACAAATGGGGACAGTAGTTCATCAAGGTATTGGCTCGCTCCTTCTGTAAGACAATTTTTCCCAGAAACAATTGGTCTAACCTTAATTGGAGATGTTTGTTTATGCACTTTAGGTAGTGCATAAAAAGTAGCCGTGGTTGGGTGGAAATTAAACATGAATTTAAATTCATCATCGGAAATCAGATTAGACTCAAGTGCTCCTTTCAAGAGGCAATTCAAATCTTTCAAAAAATTCTCTGTAGGGTCATTTCTTAAAATAGAATATGTATCTCTATCACTCAAAAGTGCATTGACCATGTTCACATAATTGGTGGTGTTCATAACAACGATATTCTCCCCTTATCGGAGGGTTTGATGGTCAATTTATCATTGTTCCTCAGTTTATCCATGGCCCTTAATTCATGTGGGCTCAGATTTCCCTTGTTCTGACTCGATTTATGTAGTTTTTTCAGGTCAGCTGTAACCATAGTAACAAACGTGTCTATACTATGGTACTGTGAGAATGGTGGGGTATTCCTACTTTTAGGTTTTAATTTAGAGAAGGGAGGAATAACATCATATCCCAATCCCAAAGATAACTCCTCGAGGATTCTGAGAGTTTCATCATCCTTCTGATTACTGAAGGGTCACGCGACATGATATTTATGGTTTCGCGACATGATATTTATGTAGAGCCAAGTTACGGGCAAAGAGATTCACATCCTTTGTCCATGAAAAGACATCATAAAGGGGGGTAGGTGTAAAGGACAAACCCTTTTGCAACAATGAAATACAGTTAGGTCCAGAAATATTTGGACAGTGACACAATTTTCGCAAGTTGGGCTCTGCATGCCACCACATTGGATTTGAAATGAAACCTCTACAACAGAATTCAAGTGCAGATTGTAACGTTTAATTTGAAGGTTTGAACAAAAATATCTGATAGAAATTGTAGGAATTGTACACATTTCTTTACAAACACTCCACATTTTAGAAGGTCAAAAGTAATTGGACAAATAAACCAAACCCAAACAAAATATTTTTATTTTCAATATTTTGTTGCGAATCCTTTGGAGGCAATCACTGCCTTAAGTCTGGAACCCATGGACATCACCAAACGCTGGGTTTCCTCCTTCTTAATGCTTTGCCAGGCCTTTACAGCCGCAGCCTTCAGGTCTTGCTTGTTTGTGGGTCTTTCCATCTTAAGTCTGGATTTGAGCAAGTGAAATGCATGCTCAATTGGGTTAAGATCTGGTGATTGACTTGGCCATTGCAGAATGTTCCACTTTTTTGCACTCATGAACTCCTGGGTAGCTTTGGCTGTATGCTTGGGGTCATTGTCCATCTGTACTATGAAGCGCCGTCCGATCAACTTTGCGGCATTTGGCTGAATCTGGGGTGAAAGTATATCCCGGTACACTTCAGAATTCATCCGGCCACTCTTGTCTGCTGTTATGTCATCAATAAACACAAGTGACCCAGTGCCATTGAAAGCCATGCATGCCCATGCCATCACGTTGCCTCCACCAAATTTTACAGAGGATGTGGTGTGCCTTGGATCATGTGCCGTTCCCTTTCTTCTCCAAACTTTTTTCTTCCCATCATTCTGGTACAGGTTGATCTTTGTCTCATCTGTCCATAGAATACTTTTCCAGAACTGAGCTGGCTTCATGAGGTGTTTTTCAGCAAATTTAACTCTAGCCTGTCTATTTTTGGAATTGATGAATGGTTTGCATCTAGATGTGAACCGTTTGTATTTACTTTCATGGAGTCTTCTCTTTACTGTTGACTTAGAGACAGATACACCTACTTCACTGAGAGTGTTCTGGACTTCAGTTGATGTTGTGAACGGGTTCTTCTTCACCAAAGAAAGTATGCGGCGATCATCCACCACTGTTGTCATCCGTGGACGCCCAGGCCTTTTTGAGTTCCCAAGCTCACCAGTCAATTCCTTTTTTCTCAGAATGTACCCGTCTGTTGATTTTGCTACTCCAAGCATGTCTGCTATCTCTCTGATGGATTTTTTTCTTTTTTTTCAGCCTCAGGATGTTCTGCTTCACCTCAATTGAGAGTTCCTTAGACCGCATGTTGTCTGGTCACAGCAACAGCTTCCAAATGCAAAACCACACACCTGTAATCAACCCCAGACCTTTTAACTACTTCATTGATTACAGGTTTACGAGGGAGACGCCTTCAGAGTTAATTGCAGCCCTTAGAGTCCCTTGTCCAATTACTTTTGGTCCCTTGAAAAAGAGGAGGCTATGCATTACAGAGCTATGATTCCTAAACCCTTTCTCCGATTTGGATGTGAAAACTCTCATATTGCAGCTGGGAGTGTGCACTTTCAGCCCATATTATATATATAATTGTATTTCTGAACATGTTTTTGTAAACAGCTAAAATAACAAAACTTGTGTCACTGTCCAAATATTTCTGGACCTAACTGTATGTGGTCCATCCAGATGAAAAGACGACAAATTAAAGATCTGAAGGTTCGTTGCATCACTCCCAGAATTTAGGGTTTCCCTGTCCCTAAAAAAGTAAATGATCGAGAAGATGTAGATTCCACCATTGGGATAGTCGGTATCGTTCCAGTGCCTTGGCTGCCCTGGTTCACAGAGAGTGTAGATAAACTCTGCTGTATATCTGCACATTGAGGTGTATGTTGATTTGTCGATATACCAATCTGTGACACTGCCTGTTGTATGATAGGATTTACATTGGTGCCTAAAGTATTTGCATTGTTTTGCTGTATAGATGACATAGGCATTGACAGACTCTGTAACATATTCGTGGTCTGTGGTGTTCCACCAATTTGTGACGTTATTTGTTGTATAGTAGGCACAACAGACATAGTGCCTACACCCTGCAGTGCATTTTGTTGTAAAGATATGCCGGTTAACGTGGATGAAGGTACAATTCGTTGTATACTGGGTACCTTGTTTATCAAGGAAGTGTGGCCTCCAAACATTGTTGGAATTGTTTGTTGGTTAAGGCCCACCCGTGTATTGGACAATCCCAACAAGGAGAAACCAGAGGCACCATGTACTAAATTGCAAGAATCGCCGACTCTTCGGTTCTCTCCCATTGCTGTTACTTCCCATGATCTGGAAACGGGATTCTTTCTCTGTTTCCAATTCCTATTTTTCCCACTTTTGCGTTTCGTTCCTGTCCGTCTATTATTTGAAGCACCAATTGAGCTATCTGATTCTGATAATTCTGTTTCTGACAAGTCGGAATAATTGTTTCTGGGAATAATTGTCTTACGGAAGGAGCGAGCCAATACCTTGATGAACTACTGTCCCCATTTGTGGAAAGTCTCCCGTCTTTTGTCAGAGATACTAAAGATATGGTTCGGAAGTTGAACGAGATATCAGTTTCAGAAAGTACGATTTTGGTCAGCCTCGATGTGGAGGCGCTGTATAGCAACATACGCCATGACATTGGTCTAAGAGCAGTTAAGACCTTTCTTGATACTAAAAGGCAGAAATATCAGTTACATAATGAGTTTCTTTTGGAGTTATTGAAGTTTGTGTTAATTGTTTTACCTTTGGCGGTACCCTCTTTCATCAGATAAGAGGTACCGCTATGGGTACATCATGTGCACCAAATTTTGCAAATCTTTTTTTAGCCAAAGATCATATAAACTTGGTGTAGGGGACAGTCAAAATATTTGGACCAAAGAAAAGAAAAACCCCTTAAAAGTACAATTTTATTGATACAATTAACAAATTCCCCAGACAAACACACATAAACAGGACACAAAGTCCCAATTTCGCCAGTCTACAGTAGGACCCTTCTACAGAATTAACAGGTCAAAAATGGCTAAAAAGGGGGAAATCAACTGTCCCTATTGAACAACCAGTTAATACTGTTCATTGATCAGTCCAGCGTTATGTAAGAGTACCAGAGCAAATGCTAATAGTGCAACCAGGGTGTGGCCAAGAATTCCCTGTAGTGGCCCTACCTCACCGCGGAGTTTGGCACCCTAAACCTAGACGCTGTGGCGCCCCCGCTCGACGGTTGCCCAAATACGGAGCGCTGCCCATATGGAAGATCCCCAGAAATGACGCTGGAAAGTGCCGACGTCACAACAAGTGATGTCAATGGGCTTCATGTCAGAGCGCTGCCTGTGTTCCACACACTGTGGAATGCAGCGTGCGTTCCACAGATAAACATGGTATGCGGAACTAAAGGAGATAGTGTGCTAAGTCAGTAATAATCATTCCTGGAAATACATCACACAAAGGTATAATCTGCATACAGGTACATACATTCTGCCATTATTTTTATGTTCCTTTGTGCATCCTGATTTACATACATGTGTACATACTTACATCTATATATGAGCACACATGCACTTGTATGTGCATGTGGTATGGACCCTGGTGTATTTACACCATTCATAGGACTTCAAGGATAAGCTAAGTACTATGTCTATGATTGGAGATTTCTAGTATGGTTACCTGGACCTTATTAACCTTAGCTGTATTCCACTGCATGCACCCTCTTCTGTGAAGTTTATATACTATTCTGCCTTCTGTGAAAGTGTATGACTTGTTTTGCCTTCTGTGAAGTGCGTGCCTTCTGATTAATAAAGTACACTGTTTGTCACCCCCCAGTATAATGCTAGGGAGGACTGCTCTGTGACCAGGGTCGGACTGGGGTGTCTGGGGCCTACCAGGGGAAATAACTCTAGGGGCCCACCACCCTACAGCTACATGCAAATATCTATTAGCTGCTATGCCCGTTATAGTTTAGCGCTGACTGTAAAGCACAGACGGCTCCTGCACATCTCCTGTGCATACACAATAACTCTGTACAATTACAGTAGTTTGCAGTAATGGGATCTATGGTGACAAGTTATCACCGATCCACAGGGTAGGTAGGTGATGACTTATTGACTTGTGGAACCAGACCAGTGGAAACCGCACCGATCGGAAGAATGAGGAACTTTTATCCCTGACAGGGCAATTATATGCCCATTATACAATGCAGCAGCAGGTGGGATTTGTGACCGCAGCTCCATTCATCCTCTGTGGGGTGAGGTGTGTGACAGCAGCTCCATTCATCCTCTGTGGGTGAGATGTATGACCGCAGCTCCATTCATCCTCTGTGGGGTGGGATGTGTGACCGCAGCTCCATTCACCCTCTGTGGAGCAGTCAGATAAAAACAAGCGCAGCGCTCGCAGCCACTGAGGAATGAATGGATCAGAGGTCGGGTCAGACATGAGCTTGTGTAATGGGGATAAAAGTTGCACATTTTGCCGATCAGTTCGAGTCCCAGCAATCAGACCACCACTGATGAATAAGTTATCACATGCTTAGGCCACGTTCACACTTTCACTATTTGGTCAGTATCTTACATCAGTATATGTAGCCAAAATCAGGAGTGGGTGAAAAATGCAGAAGCGGTGCCCGTCTTTCTATTATACTTTTCCTCTCATTTTACAATTCCTGGTTTTGGCTTCAAATACCGAGGTAAAAAACTCACAAATACTGTGTGCACGTGGCCTTAGTAAAAGGAGATTACTTGTTTTCACTGGAGAACCTCTGTAAGTGCATATTTGCTGCAGTGCAATAGTCACAGGACAGCGAGGGGTTAAACATTCAAGAATTTTAGCTATTGGAAATAAAGAATCTTCCCCATATTGATAGAAAAAAAGTGACCTCCAGACACAACACAATCCACTATACCAAGACCAATAATATCACATACAAGGGGGAAATACCGCCACACCGTGACCAGATAACATATTACCAATACATAGTGATTAAACACAACCACATACAAGAGAGTAATACCGCCACACCATAATTAGACCGCATAGTAACCAAATAGTACCACATACAAGGGAGAAATACCACGACACTATGACCAGACTACTAAATAATAAATACAAGAGAGAAATACAACCAAACCATGACAAGACCACATATTACTACTACACAATGACGAATACTACAATAAATGATCATGAATAAAAACCACAATACTAATATTACCATCAGTGCCATTACACACAGGAGCTCTGTATATAGTGTCAGTGTACAGGTAATACAGTGATCACAGATGACTTTATAAACAAGAGATCTGTATATAGGTAATGGGGCCCCCCATCCGTGTGCCGTGTACCAACGCCCCCCCCATCCTTGTGCAGTGTATGAATGGGCCCCCCATCCTTTAGTAATGTCCTCATTCCAGTCCCCTTCCTGTCCCCTATTATGCCGTTGTTCGCACAGACACACACGTTAGCATAAGTTCACACACTGCCACACTGCGGTTTTTTTATGCTGCGTTTGTGCGTTTTTGCGGCAAAAAACGCCAAAAAAGCGACAAAAATATGCATACGTTTTTACCGCGTTTTTGCTCATTGCGTTGTTATGCTTTTTTTTTATCAGTGAACAATGCTATTAAAGATTGTTGACAGAAAAAGAAAAAAGGTCTGTTGTCATTTCTTTCTTCAATATGTTCTTCATTCTCCACTAGTGTATGCAGGAGAGCAGACAGCTGCAGAACTACAAGGCTCAGCATACTCCATCCACTAGTGTATGCAGGAGAGCAGACAGCAGCTGCAGAATTACAAGGCTCAGTATCCTCCATCCAGGACTGTATGCAAAAGTTTTTTGCTCCCCCAAAAAAATGACGTGGGCTTCGCCATATTTTTGTATGCTTGCCAGGTACAGCAGGCAGGTACGGGCTGCCCCCAACCCCCAGCTACCTATTTGTACCCGGCTGGGAACCAAAAATATAGGGAAGCCCTTTTTTTTTTTTTTTTAATTATTTCATGAATTTCATGAAATAATTTAAAAAAAAATGACGTGGGCTTCGCCTAATTTTTGTGTCCAGCCAGGTACAACTAGGCAGCTGGGGATTGGAATCCGTAGTACAGGGTGCCCAAGTTTTCTTGGCACCCCCGCTGCGAATTGCAGTCCGCAGCCACCACAGAAAATGGCGCTTTCGTAGAAGCGCCATCTTCTGGCGCTGTATCCAACTCTTCCAGCTGCCCTGATGCCGGGTGGCTCGCTGGGTAATAATTGGGTTAGGGCTAGCTGTATATTATCAACTGGCCCTAAGCCCGAAATTCATGGTGTCACGCCAATATTAGACATGGCCACCATGAATTTCTAGTAAAGATAAAAAAAAAACACAACACACAGGAAAATATTTTTATTAGAAATAAAACACAAACACAATTAGTGACTCCATCTTTATTGAAATAAAGAACCCCCCTCCGCAGTAATCCTGGGTTAAGGGTCCCGCGCCGTCCAATTTGGATCCAATATCATCTGATCAGTTTGCTGGAAGGCAAAGCAATCAGATGATGTGTCAGGTTCAAGGGCCTGAATCACATGACACATTAGCTGATTGTATAAACAGCTTTTATACAATCAGCTGATGCATCAGTGAAAAAAAAACCAAAAAAAAAACTACTCACTTCTGTCACGCAGCGTCGGACTGGCTACTGGAAGAAACTCCAGTAATGCCAGGCCTGGATTCAGGTACCTTGCATTATACTCCGAAGCTTTCACCTGAGCTCCGGAGTGCAGCCGAGACTGTACAGCGAGCGCCGAGTGATTGATTCCCCGGCGCTTGCGCCTCAGTTCATGTCAGCTGCAGACAGGCCAGGGTGATCTCTGGTGCTCTCACCTGAACTCCGGAGATCAGCCTGGCCTGTCTGCAGCGATCATGAACTGACTGCAAGCGCCGGGGAATCAGTCACTCGGCGCTCGCGGTACAGTCTAGGCTGCACTCCGGAGCTCAGGTGACCGTATCAGCTGATCAGCAGCAGGTCCTGCATCCATCGGACATGTATGGGAGTCTGCACACAGCCGGAGCAGGGGTGGCGGTACCGGGAAGAGGAGCTGGGAGCGGACATGTGCCAGGACAGGTGAGTATGACATTTTTTTTTTCTACTGTACACTTTTGATTTTCAGCCGCTTCCATCTCCTGCCCGGACATGACGTCGCACGGAAGCGGATATGGCGCCGGGCGGGAGGTGGAAGCAGCTGTGGCGGTTCCGGGAAGATTCACGCTTCTGTGTTTACTAACAGAAGGAATCCTCTTCCTGTACATGTCACTGTACTACCCACCCCTTGCGTTTATAGCTGTGTTTTTAGTCATAGAAACGCACTAAAACGCAGCTATATTTGCAATTTGAGTTTTTCATTGCGTTTTTGAACATCTCATTGAACTCAATGGGTGGAAAACGCAGTGAAAAACGCAGAAACAATTGACGCTGCGTTTCTGTGGGCACCACAAAACGCAGCTAAAAAAACCCCGCTGTGTGCAGACAGCAAAAATGAAAACTCATAGACTTTGCTGGGGAAGCAAAGTCATGCAGTTTTCTGAGCAAAAAACGCACCCGAAAAATGCGCAAAAACGCCGTGAAAAACGCACTGTGTGAACTTACCCTAAGGCTATGTGCCCACGGGAGATTGCACCTGCGGATATATCTGCAGGTACGGCCGCAGGTTTCCCGCAGCTGCACGCCGGCATCCGCAGCTATTTTTAGCTGCGGGATTCCAGCGATATAGCTGTGGTAAACCTGCGGACTTTCATGCGAATTACCTGCGGACGTCCCGGCCTCTATCTCCATAGCGGAGGGCCGGGATTTCCGCAGGTAATTCCGCAGGAATAATTGACATGCAGTTAGGTGCGGATGCGGGACATCCGCACCATGTTCCGCAGCCACACTTTCCGTGGTGTGGACACATACACTCCCCATGTCCCATAGGATAACATGGGGAGTGTCTGTACATGCTAAAACCTGCGGATTTATCTGGAAAATCCAGATAATTCCGCAGGTTTTCTGCGGCAAAATCCGCAGGAACAAGCTCTGCTGAGCGCTTACCTGCAGCTCCTCCGCCTCAGTCCTGACACCGGCCGCACTGTTCACATGTACGCGCGGTCTGAAAGATGCGCGTACATTTGAATAGCGGCGCGGTCTGCAGCACAGGTCTGGGACTTCTGCAGTGCAGGACCTGTGGTGACATCACATCACATGACTGTGATGTCACCATAGGTCCTTCTGCAGCCGAGCAAACTACAGCGATAGTACAGAACTTGCGCTATCGCTGCAGTTTGTGATTGAAAAGCTGGGGGGCCCTCAGAGCGTGGGAGGGGGGGCCATCACAGCGTGGAGGCCCTGCCCAGTCTGCCCGCACATACCGCCGGCCACGAAAAACCGGCGGCCGGACGGCACTATACACTGCCCGGCCCCCGCACTATATAATTCACAGGGGCCCACTGAGGGCCCGGGGCCTACCGGAGGATTCCCCGGTACCCCGGTGGGCCAGACCAAGCCTGTCTGTGACCATCTAGTCTCGTGGAGACCTTACTTAGAGAAACTTTTGCTGTAGACTGTCGCTGGCAAGCATTGTTATTGTCTCCATTGTGATTTAACGATGGTACACAGAAGGTGTTTGTAAAATACTTTTACATTTTTCAATAGACATAAGTAAGGCATCTATGCACTTTGTTGTATTTATATGCTTAATAAGAATTCCTTTGGGCATTCACAGAAATATGCAAGTGGAATCATTAAGCACTTAATAACCAACTATGTGCTTTATTTTTGGAGAGTGACAACTTTGTTGATATGGTCCACCTTAACACTACAAATAATTGAAGTCTAGTGTATCATTGTTATGTGTGTTTGAGATTCATTTATTGAGTGTCTTATATAGTGCAACTTTCCCACACTCCCCCCTTTCCCAGATCAGCAGCACATTAGATCAGCGGATGGAAAGAAGGGTGAGCCATCGTCGAGCGGGGGCGCCACAGCGTCTAGGTTTAGGGTGCCAACCTCCGCAGTGAGGTAGGGCCACTACAGGGAATTCTTGGCCACACCCTGGTTGCACTATTAGCATTTGCTCTGGTCCTCTTACACAACGCTGGACTGATCCAGTATTAACTGGTTGTTCAAAAGGGACAGTTGATTTCCCCCTTTTTTGCCATTTTTGACCTGTTAATTCTGTAGAAGGGTCCTACTGTACACTGGCGAATTTGGGACTTTGTGTCCTGTTTATGTGTGTTTGTCTGCGGAATTTTTTAATTGTATCAATAAAATTGTACTTTTAAGGGGTTTTTCTTTTCTTTGGTCCAAATATTTTGATTGTCCCCTACACCAAGTTTATATGGTCTTTGGCTAATCTAATGATATGGATGGCTTTCTCTCTGGCTCTTTAAATGTGGACGGTTGGTTGGATGATGCTAGAGAGGCATTTTCAGAATCCTCCATTAGCACTAATGTGGCACAGGGTCATTCACTAAAGGGAACTTGTCATCAGAAATTTGGCTTTCAACCTAAATGTTTCCCCCTCTTCAGCTTCTGGGCTGCATTCTAGTAAGGTTTCTATACTTTTTGTGCCCCCTTTTAAACCAAAATAAATACTTTATAAAGTTATACCTTTTGGTATGAAAATCTTGTAAATTCTCCATGGGGGCGGGCCGTCTGGTGTCCGTTGCTGTCCCTTACACCGTCCCCCCACGCTCCAAATCATCCCTCAGGACGCCGCCCACTGCGCCCGAGGTCCCGTGCACGCCAGGACATCTGCTGACGTGGTCGCAGGCACGAGAGTATGGGCGGTGCTGTGATTGCATCGCAAGTGCCCGCCCATACTCTCGTGCCCTCCCTTTCCCCTCTGCCTCCAGCGTTCTTCGCCAGCCAAATGACCAGACTTCCCCTCCTTCCCATCGTACCCTGCAGCAGGAAATAGATGGGAGGAGCGGAGCAGGCCACCACAGGAGAAGCGGAGAGGATCTGAACGACGTACAGAGGGGAGAGCGCGGCCACGAGAGTATGGGCGGGCACTTGCAATTCAATCACAGCGCCGCCCATACTCTCGTGCCTGCGACCACGTCACCAGGTGTCCTGGCGTGCACGGGACCTCGGGCGCAGTGGGCGGCGTCTTGAGGGATGATTTAGAGCGTGGGGGGACGGCGTAAGGGACAGCAATGGACACCAGACGGCCCGCCCCCATGGAGAAGTTACAAGATTTTCATACCAAAAGGTATAACTTTATAAAGTATTTATTTTGGTTTAAAAGGGGGCACAAAAAGTATAGAAACCTTGCTAGAATGCAGCCCAGGAGCTGCAGAGGGGGAAACATTTAGGTTGAAAGCCAAATTTCTGATGACAGGTTCCCTTCAAGAAACATTTTTTCAGATCTGACATTGGCATACAAAGAGAACATCAAGTCTTGGTGGGAGGTCCAGTCCCTTGATAACTATATCAGACAGAAAATCGTGCCTAGGGGCTAAAGAATTACTATTGCTCCGGCTGATAGATCAAGGTCAGATGGACTTTAAGCTAAATGGGAAGAGGAATCTATAGCGTCTTCATTGAGATTCATGAATATTTTGCTGGAGGAGGAAAAAGTGACACTTGAAAAATCCTCCAATAATCTGCAGAAATTGATTGAAGAGATTTTGAAACATAAAACGGACCCAGATTTCGCCAATAGGGAAACGACACTGAAAACGACTATTGAGAGGTATAGGATTAGTCTTAAGGATAGAAAACATAAAAAGTTTATCAGAGATCTTTTGGACTTTAAAGATAAACAGGCCTATAGTTTCCTAACTAAGGAACAATGGCCTGGTGACATCTCCTCAACGGACGCTGAATCATCTGAGACGGAAAATAGGAGATTAAGGAATAGGGGACCCCCTAAATGAAGATAGAGGGGAAATTCAGACAGGAGAAATATTCAGGCCCCCATCCGAGATCAATTTCCCGTTTCTGGGGACTCCTCTTCCTCTATGTCCTCTGCACCACCAGTGTTAACACCCTCTTTTTTAGAAATGCGAGATCTGGGCCCGTACGATTTGAGACGGAAACCTCAACAATACAAAAAAAAACAAATAGTCTCTGGGGACTTGCAGATCATTAATCTCTCTTCCCATGTATTGACTGCCACCGAACGATCAGTATTAAGATCAGGACTATCCTTTTTACCCACTGTCAGATTTGACACTTTTTCCTGCGTTAAGGAAATTAATCTATTTATTCGAAAACTCGAATGGTAAAAGTTTTTTTGCTAACCATGACCGCCTAAAGTGTAAACAGTTGGGAATATCACCGGACCTGTTATCTGACTATAATACACTTGTAGATTTGGAGGAGGAAGGAAGGAGAACTGTGGGAGAGGGACCCTTCTCTGATTTAAAACTTAAGAGCAAAAGAATGCCTCCTATCAGTGAATTTAACAGCACTGATATCTTCCTCAAACTGTTTTGTGATGATATCAAAAGAATAAATCCTAGGTCTACATCTGCTTCACCTAATATTGCCCAAGCTCAGAGATTAGCTATACAAAATCTAGGCACAAACCCTGAGCTTGTTATTAAACCCTCCGATAAAGAAGGGAACGTTGTGGTCATGAATCGGAAGGATTACCTCATCATGTGTCAGGTGATCCTTTCCGATCGTAATACCTATGAGACCCTAAAGCAGGATCCCACTGCGGTGTACATGAGAGAACTGAAGGTTCTACTAGACGAAGCAAAAATTTCACGACTGATCTCGGCTGAGGAATTTAGTTTCTTGTTCCCTAAATGCCCAATGTTGGCGACCTTCTATGCACTTCCCAAAGTGCACAAAGGGGTTAACCCTTTGAAAGGTCGCCCCATTGTTTCTGGGGTTGATGCATTATGCCAACAATGCAGTATATACATTGATAAGATCCTTCGCCCTTTTGTTTCTGCCTTGCCTTCACACCTAAGAGACACACTGGATTTACTTGGCAAAATTGAGGGGCTGACTGTTGCCCCAGAGGACATCTTAATATCTATAGATGTTGAATCTCTTTACAGTTGCATTCCACATGATGTTGGTATTAGAGCAGTGGAGTATTTTCTGGGGATGCGGGGTATCTCTATGGCCACGCATAACCAATTGCATAACCAATTCATGCTGCGACTGATTCGGTTCATTTTGACACACAACTATTTCATCTTTAATACCAAATTCTACCACCAACTCAGGGGCACCGCGATGGGGAGCCCTTGTGCTCCCACTTACGCTAATTTACTCCTGGGTTGGTGGGAGGAGACAGTGGTGTTTACCGAGGATGATTAATTGTGGTGCCCCCAGATTCGTTTCTGGGGGCGCTACATTGATGACATCCTTGTGGTGGGGTCCGGTCCAATTGACCTGTTTAGTCAGTTTATTCAGCATCTCAATAACAATGACCTGGGACTCAGATTTACCTTCGAGATTGGTGGCAGCAAAATCCCGTTTCTGGACGTTTTGATAACTAAGGAGCCGGATGGAAATCTGAGTACTACGATCTATAGGAAACCTAAAGCCACAAACAGCCTTCTGAACTGGGAGAGCTATCACCCAAGAACTTTAAAGGCAGGCATCCCCAAAGGTCAATTTTTGAGATTGCGCAGAAACTGCACAACGACTTTAGAGTTCAATAGGCAGGCAGAAAATCTTAAGGGGAGATTCAGAGAGCGGGGATACCCCGGGAATGTAATCGATCGGGCATATCAAAATGCTCTATTTAAGAGCAGAAGTGATCTCCTTGTGTCAACCCTGAAGAATGATGATAACAACGTGACGAGACTGATAGGTATGTACGATGATCAGAATGGAAGGATCATGTCAATACTGAGGAAGCACTGGAACATCTTAAAAAGTGACCCAGATATTGGCAATGCTATTTGTGGTCATCCCTCGATAACGTATAAAAGAGGAAGAACATTGAAGGATGAACTTTTACATAGTTTTTATGCCCCACCGAATAAGAGCGGAACATAGTTAGATCGGAGGGAGGTGGGCACCTTCAAATGTGGATCGTGCACATATTGTAAGCATGTCTCTCCCTCGAAAGAGTTCAGAAGCTCATGCACAGGCAGAGTTTATAAAAATCGTTACTTTGCCAACTGCAAAACGAAGGCGTAATCTATTTGTGTACATGTAGTTGTCCAAAAGATTATGTGGGCAAAACCAAGAGACAACTGAAAATCAGGATAGGTGAACATCTGGGTGACATTAGAAATAAACGAGATACCATGTAAATAGCTGCCATGATGGTAATCTTGACTCTATTTCATTTAAGGTCATTGAGGTGATCCCACTATCAGTCCGGTTAGGAGATTGGGACAAGAAACTCCTGCAGAGGGAGACACGCTGGATCTTCTGGCTAGATTCAGTCAACCCCAGTGGTCTTAATTAACAACTGGTCTTCTCCAGTTTCATTTAACCAGCCCCCCCCCAACCCCTCCCCCCCATCTTTTTTCCCCCCCATTTCTGATTCCCTTTGACCCGAGTCCTGGGTCTTCCGATTTTGGACCTGAGCCTTTTATTTATTTAGGTCACTTTTTCCTGAGTTGAGCCAGCTACAGCTCGGTAATGATCTCTTCACGAGCACTTGTATATCTGTGATTTAATTTTCACGGATCTTAGTATGGATTAATGTACTAGTTGACCTTAAATGTATTTGTGTTTATTTACTTAGACAATGTCCCCAAACTTGAGTAATCATATTCACTTTGATTCTTTGAGGTCTGTCACATGATTCTTTTTGGTGAAGTTACAATATTATATAAGGATGGTTATGTATTATGCCATCAGGTCCGTTTTTTTATTTCATAAGTCTATCTATAAATAATAAATACTGTACCTCCTTGGGACATAAAGGGAGACATTTAGATACATGTGAATGCGTTGCAGATAGATAAAATTCCTAGGGAGTATCCGATTTGAGTGATGTCACAGATGGGCGGAACGTATTATCGCCATTGTTTGTTTTGAGGGGGATGTTTACTGCCTTGGAACACTATCTCCTTTGGAGATGGGCGGCGTCTGGCGCCATTTTTAAACATAGGCGCTTTGCACATATCCCGGAACAACGGTGACGGTGACCAAGCTTTACACGTGGCAGACTGCAGCCAGTGCTTCTTACCCTAATAGGGAGCCCCTGATGAACCCCGATGTGACTCTCGATCGGGGGGAAACGCGTTGGGCAATGTTCTGAGGTGTCAATCTGGACCCTGGTGTATTTACACCATTCATAGGACTTCAAGGATAAGCTAAGTACTATGTCTATGATTGGAGATTTCTAGTATGGTTACCTGGACCTTATTAACCTTAGCTGTATTCCACTGCATGCACCCTCTTCTGTGAAGTTTATATACTATTCTGCCTTCTGTGAAAGTGTATGACTTGTTTTGCCTTCTGTGAAGAGCATGCCTTCTGAATTATAAAGTACACTGTTTGTCAGCCCCCAGTATAATGCTAGGGAGGACTGCTCTGTGACCATCTAGTCTCGTGGAGACTTTACTTAGAGAAACTTTTGCTGTGGACTGTCGCTGGCAAGCATTGTTATTGTCTCCATCCTGTGATTTAACGATGGTACACAGAAGGTGCTTGTAAAATACTTTTACGTTTTTCAAGTAAGGCATCTATGCACTTTGTTGTATTCATATGCTTAATAAGAATTCCTTTGGGCATTCAGAGATATATGCAAGTGGAATCATTAAGCACTTAATAACCATCTATGTGCTTTATTTTTGGAGAGTGACAACTTTGTTGATATGGTCCACCTTAACACTACAAATAAATGAACGTCTACTGTATCATTGATATGTGTGTTTGAGATTCATTTACTGAGTGTCTTATATAGTGCAACTTTCCCACACTCCCCCCTTTCCCAGATCAGCAGCACATTAGATCAGCGGAGGGAAAGAAGGGTGAGCCATCGTCAAGCGTGGGCGCCACAGCGTCTAGGTTTAGGGTGCCAAACACCGCTGTGAGGTAGGGCCACTACAGGGAATTCTTGACCACACCCTGGTTGCACTATTAGCATTTGCTCTGGTACTCTTACACAACGCTGGACTGATCAATGACCAGTATTAACTGGTTGTTCAATAGGGACAGTTGATTTCCCCCTTTTTTGCCATTTTTGACCTGTTAATTCTGTAGAAGGGTCCTACTGTACACTGGCGAATTTGGGACTTTGTGTCCTGTTTATGTGTGTTTGTCTGCGGAATTTTTTAATTGTATCAATAAAATTGTACTTTTAAGGGGTTTTTCTTTTCTTTGCTCCAAATCTTTTTTTAGGATGGTGGGAGGATAATTTTGTTTTCTGTGATGATTTGAGTTTTTTTGTCAGCCATATTATTTTTTGGGGTAGGTACATCAATGATGTGCTTATCCTATGGGATGGACCAGTCTCGATATTTACTGACTTTGTACATATCCTCAACAACAATCAGATAGGCATGTTCTTCACATCTGAGATTGGCCTTAAGTCTATTAACTTTCTGGACCTTAGTATCTCAATTAATGAAAACGGAGGGGTACACACCGATATTTATCGGAAACCGACTTCAACTAATAACAACAGGCCATACAGGATCTTGAGGAGCTGCTGGATGAAGCCGCACCAAGCACCTTAGGTGAGTTTCCATCCTGTGCTATGCCCAGATCAACAAGGTTTCCCCCTTTGTCTGTTTGCCCGGCCGTTGAGATATTCACTAAACTTGTGATATCCGATTTTGAACATCTGTCCAGGAGACGTCGGTATGACAATTTAACTCATGCCGAGAGATTGGCAATCGAGTCCCTGGACAAACTTGATGACATCGTAATAAAGCCTGCAGACAAAGGGGGTAACATTGTGATCTGGCCAGCCGTTATGTATGAGAAAGAGGTGCTTCGCCAATTACGTGATAAGTCCACTTATGCTAAGCTCCCCTGTAGCCCCACTTCCACCTTTTCTGCTCAACTTCAGGTCATCCTCGGCAAGGCTTGTGATCAAAGGATCATTAGTAAACAGGTAGTGGAGGGACTCATGGTACGTTTTCCTAAAACACCTACTTTTTATTTGCTGCCTAAAATCCACAAAGATGCCCTTTGTCCTCCTGGTCGTCCCATCGTGTCCGGCATTGAGGGGCTGTGTCAACCTATATGTCAATTTATTGACTATTATTTGAAACCTTTGGTTGAGACACTCCCCTCATATGTCCGTGACACGACAGACGTTCTTAGGAGGATAGATGGCATCTTTGTGGACAATAACACTCTACTTGTTACGGCAGTCGTTGAGTCCCTCTACACCTGTATTCGCCACGAGCATGGCCTGAAGGCTGTTGAATATTTTTTGTCAACTTCCGGTCGGGATGGCCCTTTGTGTGACCTAATCCTTGAGTTGCTCCGTTTTGTCCTCACCCATAACTTCTTTTTATTTAAAGATGTACACTATTTGCAGCAGCGCGGCACTGCCATGGGCGCGGTCTGCGCGCCTTCGTACGCAAACCTCTTCCTAGGTTTCTGGGAGAGGGGTTTGCTTTGCGACGGGGGCGGGCCAGCCGATGCCCATGTGCAGTGCTGGCTGCGGTACATTGATGATTTGTTTATTTTGTGGACGGGCAAGACGGAGCAACTCGACGAGTTCATGGAACGACTTGGCATGAATTCTTTTGGGATTAAACTAACCCATAAATATGATAGTAGGTGTCTGGATTTCCTTGATATTGATATTCAAATTGGTGAAGATAGGAAGATCCAGACTAATGTCTACCGTAAGACGACTTCGGTTAACTCTCTCCTTCATGCCTCGTCGTCCCATGATCAGTGCACTATTCGGGCCATCCCCACTGGTCAATTTTTACGTATGAAACGTATCTGCTCGTCCGACTCTCTGTTTGAGGAACAGGCGGCAGATTTACAAATTCGGTTTCAAGAGCGGGGCTACAGCAATAGGAGTATTAAGCGGGCTTATCTACGAGCGAAGCATACCCCTCGATCCACTCTTTTATATAGTAGTGGGGCGAAATCCGGCGGTTCCTCAAATCCTAGCCAAATCCGTTTTATTTCCACCTACAATCACGAGTGGTCCAATATGCGATCTATTTTGAGCAGGCACTGGAATGTTCTCCTTTCTGATTCTGTTCTATGTGACCTTTTACCCAAAAGCCCCTCAATGACGCCTCGCAGGTCACGTAATTTACGTGACATGCTTGTATGGAGTCACTACGTTCCTAATCGACCCACCACCTTTCTTGACCTTGGTACCCCCCTTAGGGGCTGTTTCCCTTGCGGCCATTGTCTGGCCTGCAGCAATGTTCTTCGGATTTCTTCCTTCACCTCTGCTGATGGTTTGCGCAGCTTCGATATACGCCACTATGTATCGTGTGGTACCAGCAACGTGGTATATTATGCCACGTGCGGGTGCCACATGATATATGTGGGCCTTACTAGTAGGGAGCTGCGCAAGAGGTTGAGGGAACATGTGAGGGACATTGCTGCCGCCCGGACAGTGGTTGACATTTCCACTCTTAAAACCCTCCCTCGCCACTTTCGTGTTTTTCATGACTGTGATCCAACATCCCTGAAAGTCAGGGGTATTGATGTTATACATGGGGGGGCGAGGGGTGGGAATATACGCAAAATACTCGCCCAACGTGAAACACGCTGGATTTATACCTTAGGTACACTGTCCCCAAGGGGGCTTAATGAGCATCTGAGTTTTGCGCCTTTCTTACGATGACTGCTCTCTTCTCTGACCTTCCTGGTTTTTGTGCCTTGTTTTTAATGTTATACAATTTTTGTATTTTTATTTTAGATTCACTGATTTTTTCTGCTGGCACTCTTCTGGAACCACATTTCTGACATTGAACATCGACATGGATTTTTGTTATATATTGATTATCTTCCTTCTTGTGCCACGACTGGGACATCTGAAGCAATATTGTATTCTCTATGTTATACTTATGTTTTTCACCAGTGTCATTGTGTTTATATTCATATTTTTATGATCATGGAGTTATTGTATAATGATTATTTCCCTCTTGTGCCACGACTAGGAGATCTCAATTTACATTGAACATCTTGTGACATGAAGTTTATGTATATTATACACTGGTCATTCCTCTCCTGTGCCACGACTTGGGATGTTTTTTTGTGATATTGAATAATTTGTGCTACAGTATATGATCTCCTTATGTGTTATACTGTTCATATTTATTTAGTTTAACTTTGATATGGAACTCATGTATTATGCATTGATTACCTTCCTCTCTGTACCACGACTATGACACTTGAATTAATATTGAGGGTTTGATGTTATAATATATATCTTTTTATCAGTGGCACATTGTCTATAATTACCTATATATATCCTTGACATTTATCATGTATCTTCCTCTTGGGTCACGGCTAGGACCTTTGAAGTTACATTTAAGACTTTATGTCACAGTTGATGTTCTCTTATTACTGTTACATTGCATATTTACTTATCCTTGTCTTCTTATGCATCAGTGACCTGCTGGCCCGGCTCTGTCGGCGTCATCATCGCCTGCGCGCATGCGCGGTTCGCAGGTGACGCGTCCCCGCTTTCTGCGCATGCGCGCTACCTAACACAAAAAAACGCAGGGGTGCGTATGTGCATACGGCTGTACGCAGTTGTCTGTATGGGCGTTGACTGCTGACGGTGCTGGTTACCGGCCGCGATTGGTCCGGCCGCGCTGACAGAGTGGGGGTGGAGCAGCTGGAGCATGGGAGCACCATGTGTATAAAAACACATGGCTGCTTCACAGCGTTCCACCTCCCCCTGATGAAATAATCTTATAGCTGAGATTGTGAAATGTATACTTCAGGGCTCTCTCTTATCAGGCCTGCTTTGTGCACTTATGGGTATGTTTACTTAACCGGCTGGGATTTTATTCATGCATTCATGTCTTTGTACTTAATCTGACTGTTCATTGGCATCCAATTAGCACCTCATGGTGGCTAAACCTGTTTATTTGTTTATAGCTTTTTGACTGTTTAACTATTTGACTCTGTCACCTCAGAAGTTGCTGTTTCACCAGCATCTGTATTAAGCACTGTTTATTAGTGATTAGTGAGACTTGGATCCTATTTTATATATTTAATATATCTCTGTTATTTCAGAGTATACACTTTTATCATTGTGCTTATCCAGTGCTGGTTTTTACCATCTGTCTATGTGTAACAATTGTCAAAATTTTACACCATGCTCTTTATGTGCAGGATGCCTTGTTCATGTTTTTGACCCAGTCTGTTATTTATTCATTTTACTTGTGCCCTATATGTAATTGTCATCTAGTACATCTATATTTTATCTGCCGGCCTGTTTTTGCCGCTGATTCCTTTGTGCCAGTTGCTATTTATTAAACATATTTGCACTTTACTCCTTGTCCTCCAGTCTTTGTTTGATGTTCAGAGTGTGCTCAGACAGGTGCCATGCAGTGGCTTTCCTGCTTCTTTTTCATTGTTTGTTCCTCTTGCATATCGACTTCAACTAATTGTCTACTCCACTGGGATAGTTGGCACCCAACATCTTTGAAGGCTGGCATCCCAGTGGGTCAGTATCTCCGGGCCCGGAGGAACTGCTCGAAAGAGCAGCTTTTTGAAAAAGAGTGTAGTAACCTCTATAATAGATTCTCTGCAAGAGGTTACCCCAAGAAAGTGTTACATCGTGCTTATCACCGGGCAAGATCCACGTGTCATGACAGTCTCCTGGGAGATACTGCATGTAGACAAAATTCTGATTTGATCAGGATTATTGGTACCTTTGACGCACAGAGTAATGGGGTATCAAGGGTTCTACGACGTTATTGGCCTTTACTGCAAGCGGACAGTGAGCTTAAAGATAGAATTGGTGAATATCCTAACATTACGTACAGGAGGGGGAAAAATCTGAGAGATACACTCGTTTCCATTCACTTTACACAGCATCAATGTACGGATCATTTAGGAACTAGACAGGGTGGTTCATATCCATGCTCCACATGCTCCTTTTGTAAGTATTTACCCAGAATACGCGAATTTGTAAATCCAGCGGATAACAGGAGATATACAATAAGGGACAATATTAATTGTAAGAATTGTAAGACTAAAGGGGTAGTGTATATTTCATCTTGCCCCTGTCCCAAACTTTACGTGGGGAAGACAATGCAGGAGTTCCATAGAAGAATTTCCATACATATCAGTTGTATTAATACCAATGCTGATACGCCGCTCTCTATACATATGAGAACTAAACATGCGGATACCCCTTTGGATTTACATTTCTGGGGCATTAGAAAAATTTTCCTGGGCCCAAGGAAAGGCAACCTGGATAGGTTGCTGTAACAAGAAGAATCCAAATGGATCTACAGATTGAATTTGCGATCTCCTGTGGGCTTAAATGAGGGCTTTACTTTTTCAGCCTTTTTGTGACATTGAACCGTTTATATAGTGTCTGACGTATTGGACTAATAATTATGTAACCGACTTTCCTGATTATCCTTTTGGACCCAGTATAGAACTGAAGGTGATAACTGATCGCCTAAATTATATGAATCATTGGTGTGTTTTATAGTGGCCAAAGTAAATTGATGATCACTTTAAATCTGTGAGCATATATAATAATTAATAATTAATAATAATAATAATATAATAATTCTATATTTATATTTGGTGTCTGAGCAAATAATGGCCATGTCAGTTTGTTCCTAGGTCCATGAGCGTGCACAATGGAATATTGTCTATGGCTATGTGCGCACTGGAAAATGGAATTTTCTCAAGAAAATTCCGCAGGTATTCAAAGATTACCGCACCCGCGGTAAAAAACCGCAGCAAACCGCACCCGAAAACAGCATGCGGTTTGCCGCGGTTTGCTGCGGTTTTACCGCGGTATTGCCGCGGTTTTGCCGCGTGCGGGTTGGGATGTGCTTTATTGCATTCAATGCAATAAAGCTCATTGAAAAAAAAAAAAAAAGTAATTTCATTCTGAGATAGTAGATAGATAAAGAGACAGAAGAATAGATAGAGGGATAGATAGATAGATAGATAGCTAGAGGGATAGATGGATAGATGGATAGATAGATAGATAGACAGATAGACAGATAGATAGAGGACAGATCGCTGCATTTCTCACGGTCGGCAGTGAGTTCACATTACGAGCCGTGGGAAATGACCGGTAATTACCTCTGCTGTCTCGCTGCGAGACAGCAGAGGTAATTCAGCGCTGTGTGTCAGTCGTGGCTGGATGTAAGCAGCGCAGGACGCCGGAGCTGTGGATTACGCCGGAGCTTTGTTTCGGGAGGGGTTAATAAAATGGTGAATGAGGCTTGTTTGTTTTGTTTAAAATAAAGGATTTTTCTGTGTGTGTTTTATTCACTTTACTTACGGGTTGATCATGTCAGCTGTCTCATAGACGCTGCCATGATCAAGCCTGGAGTTAATGGCGGCGATCCGCCACCATTAACCCCTTGTATTACCCTGACTGCCACTGCTACACGGCGGCAGGAAGAGCCGGGGACACGGCGGTACTGCCGCATAATGCATGCGACAGTCCCGGGGCAGCTGCGGCTGTTATTCTCGGCTGCGGGAGGGGGAGTGAGGCGGGGACATTAACCCTGCCCCTCTCCCTCCCCAGCCTGAGAATACCGGGCCGCTGCTGTGTGCTTACCTCGGCTGGACAGTAAATATACAGCGGAGCCCACGTGTTTTTTTTTCTATATTTCCGTTTTCTTTCTATGTGTGTTCTATGTGTCTGTGTCTGTGTTCTATGTCTGTGATGTCTGTGTGTGTGTGTGATCTGTGTGTGTGTTTACTCTCTGCTCCGCTTCCTCTTCCTGTAATGACATCACTTCCCTGCAAAACCGCAGACAAGCGATGTACATTACCGGAGGTAAACCGCGAAATACCGCAGGGAATAACGCAGGAAAACGCAGTGAACCGCACAGAATTTGCTGCCTGCGTTATTCCCTGCGGGATTTCACGGTTAACATTGGAATCAATGGAGTGAAATCCCGCAGCGATGTGCGGAAAATAATTGACATGCAATTGTTTTTGCTGCGGGAATCCCGCAGCAAAACATGCAGCTGTCAAATTCCGCCTAGTGCGCACAGGATTTTTGTTGCCCATAGGTTTTGCTGGTGATTCACTGCAGAGATGTTATGAACATTTTCTGCTGCGAAACATGCAGCAAAACCGCAAAAAATCTGTGGCAAAATCCGGTAAGTGCGCACAGGGCCTAAGTCCATGAGCACGCGCTGCATGAGGGAATTTCCCCTCCCCCTCCCTTTTTATTGGAGACTAAGGGGTGCTTCACACACAGCGAGCTCGCTGCCGAGATCGCTGCTGAGTCACGCTTTTTGTGACGCAGCAGTGACCTCATTAGCGATCTCGCTGTGTGTGACACTGAGCAGCGATCTGGCCCCTGCTGCGAGATCGCTGCTCGTTACACACAGCCCTGGTTCATTTTCTTCAAAGGCGCTCTCCCACTGTGACACACAGATCGCTGTGTGTGACAGCGAGAGAGCGACAAATGAAGCGAGCAGAGAGCAGGAGCCGGCGTCTGGCAGCTGCGGTAAGCTGTATCCAAGATAAACATCGGGTAACCAAGGTGGTTACCCGATATTTACCTTAGTTACCAGCCTCCGCAGCTCTCACGCTGCCTGTGCTGCCGGCTCCGGCTCTCTGCACATGTAGCTGCATTACACATCGGGTTAATTAACCCGATGTGTACTGTAGCTAGGAGAGCAAGGAGCCAGCGCTAAACAGTGTGCGCAGCTCCCTGCTCTCTGCACATGTAGCTGCATTACACATCGGGTTAATTAACCCGATGTGTACTGTAGCTAGGAGAGCAAAGCTAAGCGGTGTGCGCTGGTAACTAATGTAAACATCGGGTAACCATACCCGATGTTTACCTTAGTTACCAGTGTCCGCAGCTTCCAGACGCCGGCTCCGTGCAAGCGCAGCGTCGCTTGCACGTCGCTGCTGGCTGGGGGCTGGTCACTGGTCGCTGGTGAGATCTGCCTGTTTGACAGCTCACCAGCGACCATGTAGCGATGCAGCAGCGATCCTGACCAGGTCAGATCGCTGGTCGGATCGCTGCTGCATCGCTAAAGTGTGAAGGCACCCTTAGTGTGTGACCATGCGCTATTTGCTCTTCTTGTTTGGTATTTTCCCAGTTCACGAGTGTGTGCTGTGCACTCTCCGTATTTGATATTTTTAAAGTCCATAAGCGTGCGCTGTTTGGCTTTTTGTATCTGATATTTTCTAGGTCCATGAGCATGCTCAGTTTACATTCGTGAGATAATTTCTAAGTCCATGAGCATGCGTTGTTTTTCTATTGGTTTTCCTAAGTCCATGAGCATACTCATTTTACATCTGTGAGATATTCTCTAAGTTCTTGAGCATGCTCAGTTTACAATTGTGAGATATTTTCTAAGTCCATGAGCATGCGCTGTTTCGTTTTTTGTATCTGTGGTGTGTTTTTTTAAGTCCATGAGCATGCTCAGTTTTT
This sequence comes from Anomaloglossus baeobatrachus, assembly GCF_048569485.1. NCBI lineage: Eukaryota > Metazoa > Chordata > Amphibia > Anura > Aromobatidae > Anomaloglossus > Anomaloglossus baeobatrachus. The sequence continues at coordinate 518,611,741 of NC_134357.1, forward strand.
CATCTGTGAGATATTTTCTAAGTCCATGAGCATGCGCTGTTAGTAGTGTGCATTACACATGATCCATCAAAAGTAATCTGACAGGTGCCCCGCCCCTATCAAAATGTGTCAAAGTTGTGCTGTAGCACGCCCCTTATCTATCAAAGTGTATCAAAATGCGTTTTCTTTTATTGATTCGTGATATATTTATTGGATTTTGATAAATCTTGGTGTTGTAATTCACAATCTATAATATTAGTTCATAGGACTAATATTATAGAGTGTGTATTACACTACAGCATACAATTAACATTTGATTGGGCATATTATGTATATGGCCAATTATACTATTACCCGTCCGGTGCTATTAATTAGCTTTTATAAGTCCCCGAGTATAAGGTTATACTGTTTGTATAAAAGATAGACATTAATATTATCTACCATTATTCACACTGTGTATTTTGGTTTTGATCGGGCATATTATGTATATGGCCAATTATACTATTACCCCGTCTTGTGCTAGTAATGAGTTTTTATAACTCCTCGAGTATAAAGTTATACTGTTTGCATAAAAGACAGACACATTAAAAGTTTAAATTCTTTATTGATCAAAATGTCAATTGCAATCAGTAAAATGTCAGAGGATTACAATTAATACTGTATTAAAACAGAACAATATAAAAGTATTACAAGCAATAGTATAATACACTATTTAATAAAATACAAATATATATTAATTCTCTTACATAATAATTTATTACATTACATTTCAGCATTCTGGCTGTTACATTGTGAGCCACATTGATTGTAGTATCGGGAGAGTCCTTTTTTTAGGCATCAAACTTGCTTGTGTGATACCTAATGGAGAATGTAGAGATTGAATTGGTCGGCGGGGTGTGGATAGAGTCTGAGGTTTAGATACACCACTAGCTTCATTGATAGGCAATTTCAATCCGTCTAAAACCGCTCTAGTAGTGGGGTTACCCACAATGGTCGACGGTATATTTAACTCGGCCAATGCCTGCATAAACGTATTCCAGCCCTGGGGTAAATTTCTGTTAGTCAAGGCATGACTCTGTGTTGTATTACGCACTAAATCCAACATGTTCGAGCCCGGTATTACAGAGCCTTTGAAAATAAACTCGCTTTTATCATTCCATGTTGCAATATTTTTGTTCTGCAGCAGTCTGTTTAGTAAAAATTCAGCATTCTTTTTATATCCCTGGTTTACATGACTTACAATTTCAATAACAGTTTTGTTTTCATCAGGGTCTGGATTTGACATTTGCCGATGATCAGACTCAGGAGTGTTAATGATCTTTAAAGTTGATAGTTCCATCGCATCATGTTTAGCATGAACCAAGTATCTCTGTAGTACCTCGCTATATTTTTTAATTTTCACGTCGTCAGGTATGTCACGACGCTGTAAAATGTCACTAATTTCATCATCAAGGCGGCGAATGACATTCTGCCGTATGTTGGTTGTAACAGGGGGGCTTAGTTTGATTAGATCTTGTTTGGGGACTAGATACATTTTCTCTGTATGCTGCATTATTTGCCCGTGAGTATACTTGTTATTATCGGGATTGCAAACCCTAAAAGAGGACCTATAAACCCGCCGGTCTGGTTTAGTAGACGTTTCTTTTTCTTTATGGGCTGTGATTTATCACTCAGGGTTCTTATAGCTTTACGCCACTTTTTTAGTATATTTTTTTGACGCTCTTTCAGAGGAATACGGCCTTTTAAGATGTTTAATGCAATCTCTCCAATGGCGATAATTAAATCACGCTTTGCATTGCATAAAATAGATTTTCTGACAGCAGGAGTTGCCTTCACTAGCGTTTTTAAGAGAGCCCAGTTACGGCGGATTCTCTCAGACATCTTTACAACACTGCGTACACAGCATAGAATGTCTGATTTATTGTAAAATTCACTTTTTAGAAGTATTTTTCTTTTGAATATACACAGCTGGCAAAGCTGGTGGAAACAACCCTGTCCTTAAGCGCAGATCCTCAGGGGTATTGGCTCTCAAGTCTAACAACAAATACCCATAAGGCTCCCGTGTGGCGTCCTCAAAAGCTTCTAAGAAGAAGCGTGTTTTTCCGGGGTACATTTGGCGTGCTAACGTAACAATTTGTAATTTATCTCGAGGGTTATTAAAAAGTACCATGTACTTTGTGTTCAAATTTATCGTGCGACTTTTCTTGCCCTGACAAAATATGTTTTGTACCAGGTAGAAAATGCTGAGGTTTCTATGGTGCACATACTTGGTAAATGCTTTTTCTATCTCACAGTTATCACTAGCACTCTCCATGAGGTCATCAACAATAGTCAAATTTACCTTGTCAGGCGGGAATAAATTATCATCTACGAATGTATGCGGCAGACCCTCCACAAATCTGATGTTGGGAAAAGAGAGAGAAATTTCGTCATATAATTTTTGCCAGCACGAATAAAACCAAACAATATTATCTGGTTTGTGCGAAAAATGAGTATCAATATTATGTAATAACTGTTTTACAAAATAACTTTTTCCAGAATTAGACGGCCCTGCTAGAATACATGAGAATGGGTGCTGCAGTCTTGGGTCCATCTTGAGTCACAACTAATAGCCAAAGGGTAGGGTGGTAAAATTGTCTAACAGTCGCCGCTTTGTATAAACACACTTTTGTGTTTTGCGCAATGGCCTCGTCTCAATGTCCCAGTACTTTTTATTTCTCACAATACCCGGTTGTTCAATGATAATGCGTCTCTGTGTTTCTGAGTCAGAATTACGCTGGTAGTCCAGAACTAGATCTTTTAGACTGTTGAAATTAATAGACTGCGTGTTAGCAACATTTAGTGTTATACCCTTCACTTTTTTTTTTTTTCCAAATGTTTTTATTAAATTTTTCAATTTTTATAAACATAACAAAGACCTTCATGGTTACAAAAGAAGAACATTCCTCTGACAGAATAAAACATAATAGGGGATATTGTCCCAACTTAAAATTCCAGACTGCTCTTTGGTAAGTCGTTAAAACCTGTGTCAACCCTAGGTATTTCCGAAGTTGCTGATGTGTCCCGATATACCCTTATCTGCTCATCTTCTCCGCTCTCCACAACCCACTACTGGATGATTCTTAATTTACCCAAGTTGTCTTGGATATCATTCAAGAGATACCACTCTGAGTGTGTAAAAGGTGTCATCACATTATTTATCTCTCCCGGGGTAAATTGGCGTTCAATAAAGTTTCTCCATCTCCTAAAAAACTTGCCTGTCAACCTGTCTTTGTCCCTTTCCGCTGCCATTTTTTCTAGTCTCAATAGGTTGTGTAATTCGCCAATGACTTCCTTCATGGATGGGCTCTCTCTGTGTATCCAGTGTTTTAAAATACATCGTTTGGCTATCATGGCTATGTCATGTAGTATTGCAAAATTTTTCTGTCCCTGCGCCTCCGAACCCCCTCTTACTCCTTTCTCAAAGGAGTGAAAAATCCACACCATTAACTCTAAATCACTAGAAATTCCCCATGTTGCTCTAACAAATGCCCTAACTTGATTCCAAAACCCCTGAATTTTCTTACATTCCCATAATCCATGTAACATATCTGTTTTCTCTTCTTGACACTTAGGACATCGCATATCTCTTCCTGGTATATTGAATCCCAAGATAGCCCTATGTAAGATTCTAAATTGAGTGTCCCTCCATCTCTCATTAGTAACATGTTTCCGCACTTGTACCCAACCCTTCAATATGGTGCCCACCACTTCTTGTCCTTTCAATTGTTTCCCCCAAGCTGTTAGGGTACGGCTATCTTCCCTAGATATAAGCACCCCCCGAAATATTCGGTAGATATGAGAGACATTGACACTTGCTATATCACCTTCCATAAGTTCATCAATCAAACTTCTGTTCAGTTCCCTTCCAAGCTCACTCAGATCTCCAAGCACCCCAAATTTTAATTGTTCATATTGGATAATATGCGAGCTATTGAGGTCATACTTATCTAGCACTTCTTTGCCTGTCATCCACCTTCTCTCCTCCACATTCATAACGTCTTTCACCCACCTAATGCCCTTCTCTTTCCATCTAATAAACAGCTTGTTTTCTCTTCCCAAGGGGAAGTTTGGAGATGCCCAAGGGTTCAAGTACTTAGACACTTTCCATGAAAGACTCAGCTTCTTTCTCACTGACTTCCAGGTTAACATAGTGTCTCGGAATATGATTGAGCACCTTATGTGCCTTTCCACCTTGGACAATGGAGAGTGTAGAATGGACGTCAAATCCCATGGTGATGCATACTTAGCTTCCATACCGTAGTCTGAGTGCCTACTCGTCCCTCTCATCCAATCCAACACATGCCTCATTATACACACCAGATTATATCCCCGAACATCTGGGAAGCTAAGTCCTCCCTCCTCCGCTGACTTCATCAGTGTATGCAATTTTATTCTGGGTTTCCTTCCCCTCCATACAAAATCCGCATACGCAGAGTTCAGTCTATTCACATCCTTTAGTTTTAGTAATAACGGGATTGTCTGGAATGGATATAGTAGTCTAGGAAAGCTCATCATTTTTATCAGGTGACATCTTGCCAGAAGTGGTAGAGGCAGACCCTTCCATCCCTTGATTTGTGTTATAATTTTCCTTATTAACGGTCCGTAATTTAGCTCGTAGATCGATTCCATCGTTCTCCCTATATGTATTCCCAGGTATTTAATTGAAGTCTGTGCTATAGGGATGCCACAGAAACAACCCTCCTTTGCGTTTCCCCCTGTTGGTCCTTGAGGCCCCCTCAGAAACATGATCTCGCACTTTTTCTTGTTTAGCTTAAATCCCGATATTAGTCCAAATTTCTCAATCAAGGCAAGAGTCTGTGGTAAATCTGCGCTGGGGTCCCCCATATACAGTATAACATCATCAGCAAAAAGCGCTACCTTTATTTCCATTTCCCTTATCTTGATCCCTTTAAAGCTGTTCTGTCCCTGTAAAATTCTTGATAAAGGTTCAATTGCCAGGTTGAATAGGAGGGGAGATAGCGGGCAACCTTGTCTTGTTCCCTTCATCAAAGGGAACACATCTGATAGAAAGCCCGGAGTGTGTATCCTAGCTCCCGAGTTGGCATATAGTGTTCTGATATAAAGTCTCATTTTGCCTACTAATCCTATGGCCTCCATTACCCTGTCTAACCAGCTCCAGTTTACATTATCGAACGCTTTTTCAGCGTCAAGAGTAACTAGGGCTGGTTTTGCCCCTTTCCCAGTGCACTCTAATCTCACTGCGTCTAACACTAGAATTGTCCTCCGGATGTTAGTGACAGCATTTCTCCCTTTAATAAACCCCACCTGGTGTTCTGTAATGATCCTAGGTAGAATCATGGCCAATCTGTTAGCCATGATCTTGGACATTATTTTTAAATCCTGGTTTATAAGTGATATGGGCCTATAGCTAGAGGGATCATCTAGATCTTTGGTCCCCTTGGGGAGTAATTTGATATATGCTACATTAGAATTTTTGGGAATTTCCCCTCCTTCCAGTAATGCGTTAAATACAGCCGTAAGATCCGGTGAGATCAGATCCTTCATAGCCCTGTAAAATTCGCTATTAAACCCGTCAGGTCCCGGTGCCTTGTTGGTGTTAAGGTCCCCGATTGTTCTCATTACCTCCTCCACTGTAATAGGTGCATTCAAGGCACTCAAGTCTTCCTCATTTAACCTGGGCATGTGTGCTTGTCTCAGCCATTCTGCCTCGTCAGTCATGTCATTCTCTCCTGGCCCATATAATTTTCTATAATAATCTCCCAGCAGTTTATTAATTTCCTTAGGGTCCGTGGTCACCCCTCCCCCCTTTGTTTTCAGTTTGGGGATCACTGTCATCTTTCTGCTGCCCCTTGCCAGGTTTGCCAACATTCTCCCCGCCTTGTTGCCGAATCTATGCAACTCAGCTTCTTTGTGCGACCAGAATAATTGTTCCTTCCTTTTGGCCCAATCGTCAAATCCCCTTTTCGCCTCCAACCATCTGTCTTTAGCTGTGGGAGATCTGTTTGCCAGGTACTTAGTGTAAGCTACCCGAACTGCTTCACTCAGGGCATTATAATTTTCATTCGTTTTTCGTTTGATCATGGCCGCATACCCCATCAATCGACCCCTCAGTACCGCCTTTGCCGTTTCCCAATATAACATTGGTGTCCCTTTATGTTCCTTGTTGTCTTCTATGAATTCTCCCCACCACTCTTGCAGTATTTTTTGGAAGTTTTCTTGTCTAAGAAGAAAAGATGGAAATCTCCATATGATATCTGTACCTCTCTTGAATTTTTCTCTAATGCCCAATCTCACTGGACTATGATCTGATATCACCATGTTCTCTATCTCACAGTTTTGTACTCCATTCACTAGGTCTTGAGATATCCAGAACTGGTCAATACGTGACCAACTATCATGTGGGTGTGAAAAGTGCGTATATTCTCTATCATGCGGATGCGTTAGTCTCCAGATATCTTTCAATCCTACATCTTCTAATGTTACCTCTCTATTGTCTGACCTCCTGTCCACGTTTCCGACTCCCTCCTCCCTCCTCCTCCTATCCTCCGCTGAGTCTGGAACTGTGTTAAAGTCTCCTCCCACTATTATGTTAGTCCCCCCCTCTGTTAGTAATCTGGCCTTTATGCCTTCATGAAAGGAGTTCTGTTGTGCGTTTGGACCGTAAACATTATAAATGCTAAGTTTGCCCGCTGGACTAATGATTGTTAAGTGTTGCCACCTTCCCTGGTCATCAGCCTCGTGTGTCACTACTTCATGACTTAGTTGTTTATTTATAAGAATCATGGTACCCGCTTTCCTGCCTTGTGCTTCCGCCCCGTATACGGTGCCCACCCAGTGTTTCTTCATGCGGAAAAAATCCTCCTTCCCCAAGTGCGTTTCCTGTAATAGTGCAATGTCTGTTTTAAGTCTTTTCAGGTGTCTCAATATCATTGCTCGTTTGTTAGGAGATCTCAGACCTTTAACGTTCCACGTAATTATTTGTACCATGGTTACTAATGCATTCTGCTTTTGCTGGTCCCTCTCCTGTGGGCCCTAGCCTCCCGATAGGCGAGACAATCATCACCCTTCACTTTTAAGACAGTTTTACCAGTGTTGAGTTTGTAGCCGTAGGTTTTTGGTCCCGCAGATACAAATTCAGTGATGTACGTGTCATCAGGTATCTCACTGGTCAATTCCCCCAGGTAATCACCTAAAGTCGGGTTCCACTCACCAGCTTTCTGCACAAAAATTACTGAATCTGTGTCATGATAAAGACATCTTTCCTGCAACCTGTCCAGCAGAGAATACAGCTCTAGTCGGGCATACGCCGTTGTAAAACAGGCGATAAAAATGTTTGTGTTTTTGTTGACGGTGTGGTGTCCTTTTACATATTTCCAATTGATGGTGGCTGTTTCATCATCAATAAAATGAACCATTGAGATGTCATAGTACGGTAGAAACACACGCTGAAAAAGCTCATCAGGGTCGCTAACAATGCTGGTACATGGTAAATTAGATCTCTGTGCAAACTTGCCCCATAAAGAATTTAAGAACAATTTAGAGATCTGTCTCTTAGCCGGATTCACCCCTATATTTTCAGGGCGTAATTGTACACCTTCTCTCTCTAGAAAGGAGTCAATGTATTGCTGTTTCTTGGCGTCATCAGTGCACCAGCTGGGATAGCCGGAAGCCTCCTGCTTATCCCTAAGATGTAATTTAATGTATGGGGCAAACAAATCATCGCTGGTTTCAGGAAAATGCCAGATTTCATAGATGTGCGCTATCCTATACCCTTTTTCTATGGCCATCTCAAGTTCTATAGTGCACCATGTACCGGTCAGCGATCGCTCCTCGTCAGTATGACCACAAACCCCTGTCTGTGAATTTACAGCGCATGTGTGGCAAAGAATAAACATTAATTTTTTATTGAGTTTTACCGGCAAAACAGGAAAAAATAAATCTCTTGGAGGGTAGACCTTGACTTTGGCAATACCAAAGTATTTTTTAATGAACCCAAAATTCTCGTAGATAATGTGCGGATGACCTACAGGGTAGGTTTTAGTTTTGTTTACAAAAGGGTACAGACTTGTGAAATCATAGTAATGTAATGTCTCCCCATCTTTCAGACTGTGATAGAGTTTAATGGCATTAGTCCAACCCCCATAAAGCGCGTCGCGGGGGTCTAAGGGTGTAGGGAAATCCATTTGGTGAAGAAATGTTTGAAGGTTAGAATCTTTTTCAACCATTTCATTCCACTCATGTTCCCACATCAATCTCAGTGTGTACCCACAGCACTGCAAGTAACGCTTTTTAGCTAGAAAGGCGTAATATAATTGACCGTAGGATGTGTTTGTGACCTTGTTGGTATCATTTTCATTATAACACACAGGGCAGCCGTGGTAAAAACATCCCTGAAATTCAAAGGCTATGTGTTGATTGTTAACATAGGCATACCCGTCTAAAAAATATTTACCGACTTGTTTTTCACCACCTCTCAAAGCATGCTGAATGGTAATGTTCTCTGTGTGTGCTACAAACATGAGCCACTGTATAGCGGGGGACGAGAAACGCTTTTTTGTTTTGTGATAATTATCACCGGGTAAAATGGCGATGGTATGTTTAGGAAGAAATTTAAACCTGTACATTGACATGCATACAGATGCCAAGGTGATGAGCTGAAACGGATCAAAGCATCTGGACACTTCAATTTTTTTCTTTTCTCGCTTACAGTATATTTTAACATTTTTTCTCGTCATGTCCATAACACGTTCCCTATAGAGTTCACACGAGCGCCTCAGAATCTCAACATCTTGCTTGCAATAACATTTTAGTTCCATCTTAAAGTCAAAAGTTGTGTTTGTGTGGCCCTCATACCATTCTATAAATTCAGTTTTCTCACTAGCTGTTATATACTCCACACCGTAATATTTTACAGGTGGTAGGGGACCCACATAGTTTTGATTTTCCTCGGTGTTAAAAAAGTGTGGAAAATGTCCTTTTGAGCCTGAAAACCCCATAGCCTGCGGTAGTTTACTAAGCTTCATGGGAATGAAATTGAGCGAGTCTATGAATCTTATTCCCAAATCAGGCAGCATCACACACAAGAGACGACCACCTTGGGCTATCAGCTTCACTTGTAGTTTTTCAGATATCAACTCCTTAACAATAAAGTATGCATCGTATCTGCCGGCATTGTGCGCTATACACGTATAGCCTGAAAATGTACCGCTGGTTAGAAACTGAACAAAGTCATGAGTGCATGTTTTACCTTCAAACTCCCAGGAAGGGTGACCATACAGCGTTGTTGCATAAATGTAATTTGGGATGTGCGTGCCTGTCTCCTGCATGCATTCAAAGTCATAAAACATATATCGATCTGTCTCGCCCTTTGGTACATACGGCCGCATGTAGCAAAGATGAGCATCAAATTTATTTAGACGAATGCCGCAAACAGTGCAGCGCAATCCTCTACATTTATGCTCGGTCTCACTATTTCTGGGCACAAAATGGTGACATTCATCACAGAATGTTTTAAGTCTGCAAAAAGCTGGATTAACTGCAGCTAGTTGTATGTGTTGGACTAAGCACTCGCTTGAGCGACAATACAGCCGACAGACAGGACACCGGGGTTGTTCTGCACCAGGGCTCTCCACACAACCCTCTCTTTGACAAGCTTTACAAAAATACTGACAAGAATGGTTATACTTGTGGTGATACATTGAGTTGCACCTCTCACAAAAGTAAGATTCGCCAATAAAGCCCTTCATATTCTTTATACCATAGTAGTGATTATCATGATGCAGTATGAAAACAGTTTTGGCACCAGATGAATTACCTGTGTCAAAGTAACGCCAATCACCCCGGCTATAGTACAGCACTTTTATGTTGACGTTCAGATGTTTTTCAAAACTCGCAATATCACTAAAGCTTACTAGGTGATTCTCAGGGATATTTAGAGCTGCTTGTACGGCTTTAGCACGATTCAGCAAAATTGTATCACCAACATCACTGTCAGCAATCAGTGCGCACACACTAGCGGCAAAGCACAGATTTGTGTTGTAATTGTTAAAGTCGTACAGCCAGCGTCTCTTTTGTTTAAGTATTTGGGTGCTTGCTATGGATTTTAATCGGCGTTTCACGCCACCCCTTCGGTTTTTAATTATTGTTACGACTAATTTCAGGGTGTTGGATGCTATGCATTCTGCATTACTTTGCAGTGTGCGAGCAACAGCGTTTAAAAACGTTTCAGAGCTAAAATTCTCACGACTTTGTTTTGTAGTAAAAATGGGATCTAACGTGTCACCTCCTTCAAGTCTTAACTGAATAAAGTCACCAGGCTCAATGTCTCTGATGATTCTGTCCAGTAATGATTGAATGCCCTCATGGACAACATTCAGGGCCTCTTCAAATGATTGTATACGATCTAAATTTACAAATTTGAAATGATCGGTATACATGAGGGCATTGAAATTGCAGAGTTGTCTTTGGTGATGATAAAAATGTTGTAAAACATCAGCATTAACGGTCCGCACATTATCGCCACCACCAAAGACAACAGAATCATCATGTACATTTTCACCCTGTGTTTCAAGATGGGTGCTGCTTTGAGCATTTGGAGACACATTGGGGCTAATGCCACCAGGAACATCTTGAGTGTGTAAAGATGGACTCTGTGCATGTATCAGTATCTGTGGATTTTGTGTAGTTATAGAGCTGCGAGCTGCCACCCGTCGTCTTCTATCTGCTAGTGAGCGTTTCGATCTAGCCACCAGCGCTAGAGCCCTTTTAATTACTCGCAATCTATAAGACCTCTGTGGTCCTATTTTGGGCAATTTCGGCAGCCCATAACCAACCATGCCTAGTCACAGCAAATTATTTTTATTAGATTGTGATGATACAATAGCATGTTCTCTATTGAATGCATATAGTTCTGCGATAATGTCAGGTGTTGGGCATGCATTTATCAATCTTTCATACGTTTCACAGAAATATTTTAGTTTGTTCTGGTAGATTTTGCTTTGGACGTACTGACCAGACATAGCGTGAAGCATGTTTTCCTGTTCATCAGACCACACAGGTTTCACTGTGCAAGCTGATGTAGAGTCAACTCTCTGCTTTTTACTTTTACTCGGTACTGAATGTGCTCGCCTCCTCTTCAAAGGATTCACGATATTAAAATCATGACACACATTCTTACCGTCAGCTAACTGGTGAATTTCTCTATCGAGTGCTTCACGAGCAGCTTGTGCCTGGTCAATCGTAGGAATGATCTGTGTTGCTGACACTCCACAACCAGTCTGTGTCAAGTCAATCATGGTCATGGTCTGCGGCGTGATGGTGGGTAGTGGTATCGTAGCTGTCTTGATTGAACGTGGCTTGTATTTACGTGTTGTCGGTTTTGGCCATCTCTCTCCATGATGCTTGGCTGGCACAGCACTTCCTTCTTGGCGTACCACAGAAAATGGGGATATGGGGCGTGTTCTCGCAGATCCATATGCTGTCTGTAGTGTGAACTGTGCTGCAGCGATGTTTCCGTCATGCTCAGCTAGAGGCTGTAGAGTAGAAGTTGTTTGTTTCTGGACACTTTGTGTGGCTAAAAGAAAAGAGTAACAGTTGTGTCAGATATACCTGAATCATTGTGTAACATTGTTTTAAGGCCCTGTCACACACACAGATACAACTGTGTGTGTGACAGGGCCTTTATAAAGCCTGCATAGAAAAAAAAACAAAAAAAACAAACAAAAAACAACTAAATATATACTTACATGTGCTAGGAAGTGTCTGGGTAGTTGACAACTTGGGTGTATTCTCTTTGGGGAATATGAGTTTCCTACCACTCAGTTTACGGTCTGTGAATAAAATATAACCATTAACCTGAGGTACAAATGCATTTCTTCTGCACGCTGTTTTTCATATACTCATCATCACCTTTCCTATTCGCTGTCTTCAGGTGTAGCGGCTTGCCCTGTAACTTAGGTGTTTTAGAAAGCTGCCGACTTCCAGTCATGTAGGCCGCTTGACGCATCTTACCATCACCTGTATAAGAGTTCATTTTTAGTTGCATGTGTAAATACATATGAGCAAAAGCAAATTTTCAAAGAGAGCCATACATATGCGCAAAAGCAATTTTTCAAAGAGACGCTGGCTTTTCTATAATAGAAGAGAGATTACCTTTTCTATCTTCATTTAGCACACATTCTGGCAATGTCGGGGTAATAGCCGGTATAGAAACATCACCATCTCCAATAATGTAGCCCGGTTGCACAACATCTGTATAAGAACTAGTATTTACTTTCATGTCTAAATACATGTTTAAATTACGTTTATATATATATATATATATATATAATGTATATGCAACTTACTGGCTATAGATTGCAGAAAATTAATTTGGCTTGTTTCTCCTCTAGTATTACTGCCAGTCGGTATCGCTGCTGTATTCATAAATTTTACAAATGCCGGATCAATTTCGATCTGCATGAAGTCATCTTAAACAAGAATGAAATAATATAAAAATAATGTACAATCAAAACCTTAATCACTATATGCTGACTTTTCTATAATAAAAGAGATGTTACCTTCTCTATCCTCATTCATCATACATTCTGAATTTGCCGGGGTATTAGGCGGTACAGAAACACCCGTATTCATAGCTTCTAAAAAAGCATCGTCATCACGGTAATCCATGAATTCACCTTAAGCAGGAATGAAATAATATGAAAATAATGTGCAAAACATAGGAAATTATTAAATATAATAACTATTAAATATATAACTATTAAATATAAAGCCTACCCCATTGTTGCGCATCTGGGAGAATATCACCGAATTGATCCACACTATTTTGGGCGTCCATCTAAAATATTAGGTCTGTGTGAATTTTCTATAGTATTTGATACATATTTATATCGAGGACAAATACAGATAATAGCGTGTATAATAAATAAGCTACATTCTATAACTTAACAAATATCTATTATTGTTATAAATATAATTCCTGTTATAATAAACATAGTCACTATTAAATACACTATTTAGATTTAATACCAGCAAAAGCATATTAGATGTTAAAAGTTAAATACTTACAACTTATAGAATCTTTGAAGTTTTCCTGAAAGCGTCGAGAGGGAGCGTGTCAGTCAGTCGCTGATAGTAGCCAGGACACTTAGTTTGACAAGAGCTCTCGCTCTGTATTTAAAGCTGTACAGAGATAACACATCTACCGTTTACGCCCTTAAGAACTGACCAGTTACGCACGTTTGCTGTATCAGCATTAAATAAATATATTACTAAGCAAAAAAAAAAACACACACACACACACACACATATATATATATATATATATATATGTTCATATATATATATATATATATATATATATATATATATATACAGCCCAATAAATTTATCACTAAGCAATAATAGACAACACATTTTGATACACTTTGACAGATACACACCACACTTAAAGGGTGATGTCTAGACATTGTGAAAAGATATTACAAAAACAGTACTACAATCCTAAAAATATTGGTTCTTTTGGAGGTGTTGCAAGTTTATATAGAGGAATTCGTAACCACAATATTACAAAGAAAGATGTGCTTAATTGGTTGGCTAATCAAGATACATATTCTTTACACAAGCCAGTCATAAAAAAAATTTTGACCAATAAAATTATCGTGGCAAACATCGACTCCCAGTGGCAAGCCGATCTTGTCAGTATGATTGATTATTCAAGAGAAAATAACAATATAAGATACATTCTAACAGTTATTGATATCCTATCGAAATATGCATGGTGCGTGGCCTTATCAAACAAGACAGGAACAAGTGTTGCCAGATCACTCGAATTAATATTTGAAAATGATCAGCGGATACCAAGGAAGTTACAGACGGATCAGGGGCGCGAGTTTATGAATAATGCCGTGAAGCGCGTGTGTAATATACATAACATTCATCTTTTTTTTACTAACAATACAGTAAAGGCCGCCGTGGTGGAGAGATTTAATCGAACACTTAAGTCGAAAATCTGGCGATATTTTACGAAGAATAATACCTTTAGATATATTGATATTTTACCTGATTTGGTGTATAGCTATAATCATTCGTATCACACTGCAATTCGTTGTAGACCCATTGATGTGACCAAACATAACTTGTTACAAATCTGGAGAAATATTTACGCTTCTAGTAACGCTGCTAAGCCTATTAAACCTTCTTTAAAAATTGGCGATCATGTAAGAGTGTCACGCTATAAAGGCATTTTCGCTAAGGGTTATGAACAAACGTACACCGATGAGATATTTGTTATTACAGCCATCAATGTCAAATTTCAAAAACCTCTCTATAAAATTGCTGATTTGAGCGGTGAAGATGTACAGGGCTCGTTTTATAAAGAAGAGCTGCAAAAAATACCAATGGATGAGAACCGCATCTACAGAGTTGAAAAAATTTTGAGACGCAAGCGTAAGAGCGGTGAGCGACTGGTATTAGTTAAGTGGCTTGGTTTTCCTTCAAAGTTTAACAGTTGGATTAAAGAAGATCAGCTGACAGACATCTAAATCATGGAGGCGGAATCATTTTATATAACATTACCGAGCAATGCATCTTCTAGAATATATCCTGAGAACACAATATCAACTTATACCACCAAATTGGCAAAGCCTGTACACCTTTCTGGACCTTTTGAAGTCGCGCTCACCGAGATTCAATACCCGCATACATGGTATACGTTTGAGCAGAATGATGGAAATTTCTTTATAGGGAAGCGTGGTGAAGTTTTGAAGGAGTTTTATTTGAAACCGGGATTTTATTCAAACATTGCTGAACTCATAAGAGCCATTAATGAGCGTATTGATGCATTGAAGGTAGCACCTGATGGTTTTAAACTAAGATACGACGATGTGAAGAGAACTGTTACCATGTCGGATTCACCGACTATACATTTTGCGCCAGGGCAGAAACTCTCGCATATTTTAGGACTACCACCCTATATTGAGGCCTCTGTAGATAATGCACATCTGGAAAGGAAAAAGACGTATGCAGATATAAAAGATGGGTTTTATACATTATATGTGTACACAGATATAATACAACACCAACTTGTGGGGGATAGTTATGTTCAGCTTCTGCGAACAGCGCAGGTAACGGGAAAGAGTGGCGAACTAACCACTCTCCAATACACAAGGCCCGATTATGTACCGCTTTGCAAGCAACATTTTGATTCTGTGACGATCTCTATATTATCATATCAGGGTGTGCCT
The DNA here is from genome assembly GCF_048569485.1 of Anomaloglossus baeobatrachus. Taxonomy (NCBI): domain Eukaryota; kingdom Metazoa; phylum Chordata; class Amphibia; order Anura; family Aromobatidae; genus Anomaloglossus; species Anomaloglossus baeobatrachus. The sequence goes on from NC_134357.1 coordinate 518,626,986, forward strand.
GTTAAATTCAAATACGGCAAGGTAATTATTCGATTACACTTTCGACCGAGAAAGGGCTAACACAGTAAAATGGTGTCTCAAAGGGTGTATGGCGAGCCAGCAATTTATGCTAGGTATTATATGGCTCAAACGGGCCATGGTTTAGAGGGCTTTCGCGGTGATGCGCACATGTATGGCGGGGGTCTTGCAGGTATTTTTAGAGGCCTTTTTAGGCGAGCCGTACCGTTGTTCAGGAAAGGTATAGAATTAGTAAAACCGCACGTAAAGACAGCTGTCAAAAACATAGCTAAAGATGCGGTCACATCCCTCTCAACAGCCGTAATGAATCGGATAAACACGGACCCGCAGGAGGGCTCTGGAATTATTTATGTTGCTAAAAAACAGCAGAAAAGAAAAAGGCAGGCTCGTTATTTACAGAAACCGCCAGAAAAGGGTGAGACGCTCTCTCGGTGACATCTTCTAATCGCTTATCATGGCTTTCGTACATGAAGCATCGATCGAGTGTGCAAAATCCGAACTGGATATTTTTGACCTCCCTCCAACACAGACAAGTATAGAGAAATCGCTTTTTGTAGAAGTTCAACCTATTGCGGCTCTGTCAGACAATGCACCCTTGGAATTTTTTATATCGGGCAGCGGTGAATATTATTATGATCTAAACAATACGATGCTGTACATAAATTGTCGCATCGTCAAACAAGATAATACAGCTATCGGCGCTGACGCCAGAGTATCTTTTATAAATTACCCCCTCGCTACGCTCTTTAATCAGGTTGACATTACTCTGGGCGATCGCCTTATCTCACAGTCGGATAACCTCTACAGTTATAGCTGCAACCGCCAAATACGCTATTGATAGGGCCTGCATGAAAGTATACAGCATACCGGCTGGTACACGCATTTCAAACCACGAGAACCTCTTCTTAGGCCAAATTCCTTCAACAGTAATATTAGGATTTGTAGATAATGAAGCATTTAGTGGCTCATATAATAAAAATCCTTTGTGCTTTGCTCATTTCAACATAAGCCAGACAGCAATTTATGTCGATGGCCAACAAATACCAGCACGGCCATACCAACCTAATTTCAATGTTGATTTAGCCGTTCGAGAGTTTATGTCGTTAGCCCAGATTTCTGGGAAACAAAGGTCCGATTCTGCTTTGGCAATAGACCGTGAAGAATTTATGGATGGATTCACATTATTTGCGTTTGATTTATCCCCCGATCAAGAGCCCGGTGGTCATTTCTCGCTTGTGAAAACCGGTAACCTACGCGCTGAAGTGCGGTTTGCGGTAGCTACACCACATACTGTAAATATGATCGTGTATGCTCTCAGCTCAACTATACTTGAAATCAACAACAGAAGAGAAGTATTATTTGATTATATCTAATTATGAATACCCTGCAACTCACAAATCTGCTGAAGTCCGATCGTTATACAGACCGTATATTTGCTGGTGTGTTTCCGTGTGATTTGCTACCGTCATATAGAGTGAATCAGAGACCCGCTGCTTACATCGTGAACACAGACACCGCCAGTCAAAGCGGCCGTCATTGGATATTAATTGTACTCTGCGATGATAAGAAGGCAATATTCTTTGATAGTTATGGCTACCCGCCTTGTTCCATAATTTTTCCTGCTGAGTTTGTAAGCTTCTTAAACAGAAACGCTGAACTATATTGTTATCAAAATAATAAATTACAATCAACATATTCATGTGTTTGCGGGCAGTACTGCGTTTACATTTTGTACCATTTAGCACGGGGTACATCATTCGATAAAATATTACAATGCTTTACTACGGATTCAAACAGTAATGACCGTATAGTATCTGCTTTTGTAAAAGCTAAATTATCTAATCACAATGACTTTTCAATTTGTCTACATAAGCAGTTTTGCATAGCTCTTTGCAACCATTGATGAGCCTGTAGTATGGTATCTCTCAACACAGCTATATGGTCATTTGTATGTAAGCAAAATTAAGCTAGTTAAGCAGCCTGGCACAGTATTGTATGGTCAGCAATATAGCTTTACAGAAGATGATATTTGACCCTATAAGCAGAAATGATGTGTTCTAATGCTCTAATGATATTCTGTAAATGTATCACAATGTGGCACAACCTAGTAAATATGCCTGTTTGGCTGATATTAGGAATGAAGAGCCTGGACTAGGGTCACTACAGCAGGACGTTGCTCCTAGCAACCAGGAAAACAACTGCTGTAGGAAGGAGGGAAATAGGAGTGCAGCAAAGCCCAGACAGATGTTGGTGGTAGAGGACTCTATAATTAGGCGGACAGACAGGGTCATCTGTCGCCGAGACCGTGAATGCCGAACAGTGTGTTGTCTGCCGGGTGCTCGGGTTCGGCATATTGTGGATCGGATAGACAGATTGCTGGGTGGGGCTGGGGAAAACCCAGCGGTCATGGTGCACATTGGTACTAATGACAAAGTTAGAGGCAGGTGGAAGGTCCTTAAAAATGATTACAGGGAACTAGGAGAGAAGCTGAAGTCCAGGACCTCCAAGGTGGTGTTTTCAGAAATACTACCGGTGCCACGAGCGTCACTAGAAAGACAGCGGGAGCTTAGGGAGATAAATATGTGGCTTAGAAATTGGTGCAGGAAGGAAGGGTTCGGGTTCATGGAGAACTGGGCCGACTTCTCAGTCGGCTACAGGCTCTACGGTAGGGACGGGCTGCACCTCAATGGGGAAGGTGCAGCTGTGCTGGGGGAGAAAATGGTCAGACGGATGGAGGAGCTTTTAAACTAGGATCGGGGGGGAGGGAGGGTAGTGGAGCAAATAAGGGGATAGATAGAGCAGATAGAGACAGGGAGACGGTAGGGGTCAATGAAGGATTAGGGGGGGATGGGACATACAAGGAACGTAGGGAGGCTAGGAGTAATAAAGGTGTTAATAGGATTAAATGTCTACTGGCAAATGCAAGAAGTCTTGCAAACAAAATGAATGAATTGGAGACTCTTATGTCAACCATGGATTATGATGTGGTGGGCATTACGGAAACCTGGCTGGATGAAAGCCATGACTGGGTGACAAACATACAGGGTTATAGTACATTTAGGAAGGACAGGAAAGGCCAAAAAGGTGGTGGGGTGTGTATATTTATCAAATCTAACCTAAAACCTGTGTTGTATGATGACATTGAGGGGAACAGCAACAATGTAGAGTCAGTATGGGTAAATGTACATGGGGAGGGGAATAATGGAAAAATGCTAATTGGAGTTTGCTATAAGCCTCCTAACATACCTGAACAAATAGAGGGTGAAATGCTGGAACAAATTGAAAAGGGAGCTAATAATAATAATCGGGTTCTTATTATGGGGGATTTCAACTATCCAGACATACAGTGGGACATAGAATCTTCTGGTTCTGCTAAAAGCTGTAAGTTCTTATCTACCATTCAGGACCATTTCCTCTCTCAGATGGTAGATGAACCGACCAGGGGAGATAATTTGCTAGATCTGGTCCTGTCAAATAGACCGGATACAATTTCAAATCTACAGGTCCGGGAGCACTTGGGCACCAGCGATCATAATATGGTAAGCTTCGACATAATATTCAATAGAACATTTCAAAGGGGGAATGCTAAAACCTGGAATTTTAGGAAAGCTGATTTCAACAAATTAAGGGAAGAGCTTAAATGTGTAGATTGGGACAGAGTCATGGTAACTGGGGATACCGAACATAAATGGGGTAAGTTTAAGGATATACTACTAGAGTCCTGTAAAAAACGTATACCCTCTGGTAATAAAATGTCCAGGAATAAAAAGAAACCACTATGGATAAATAAGACTGTACAAAGTATAATAAAACAAAAACAAAGGGCGTTTAACATCTTAAAGGCTGAGAATACAGAAATAGCATTGCAGGAGTATAAAGATATCAATAGGCAATGCAAAAAAGAAATCAAACAAGCAAAACTAGCTACTGAAACAAAAATCGCCAATGACATTAAAATAAATCCCAAAATCTTTTATAAATACATTAATGCCAAAAGGAAAACAAAGGATAGTATCGGACCCTTAAAATATAATAACAAGTTAGTTATAGAGGACAAACAAAAGACTGAGATATTAAATAGGCATTTCTCATCTGTATTCACCAAGGAACTGACTGTACCAGGGATCATTCAACAAGTGAAAAATCAAAGTCCTTCACCCAATATAATTAATTTAACACAAGATGAAGTACGCCTACGTCTGAGTAAATTAAACATTGACAAATCCCCAGGGCCAGATGGCATTCATCCACGAATATTGAGGGAATTGAGCTCCGTAATCGACAGACCGCTGTATCTCATCTTTTTAGACTCACTTGTAACAGGGTTGGTGCCTCAGGATTGGAAGATTGCTGATGTGGTACCGATATTTAAGAAAGGTAAGAGGGTAGATCCAGGCAACTACCGTCCAGTAAGCCTGACATCAGTAGTATGCAAAGTTTTTGAGGGCATTTTAAGGGATGACATGCAAAAATATATTGCAGAAAATAATATGATAACTGACAAACAGCATGGATTCATGAAAGATAAGTCGTGTCTAACCAACCTGTTGGGGTTCTATGAGGGGGTAAGTGCAAACCTGGATATTGGTAATGCAGCTGATGTGATTTATTTGGACTTTGCAAAGGCATTTGATACTGTACCACATAATAGCCTTATACTAAAGCTCCAGAAGCAAGGACTAGGGGACACAATATGCAACTGGGTAAGGAATTGGCTAAAAGATAGGAAACAAAGAGTAGTCATAAATGCTACATTCTCTAAATGGGCTATAGTCAGCAGTGGGGTGCCGCAGGGATCTGTGCTAGGACCAATTCTTTTTACTCTCTTTATTAATGACCTTGTGGATGGGATTGATAGTACAGTGTCAGTCTTTGCCGATGACACCAAACTATGTAGGATATTAAAAACTGACCTGGATAGTACAATATTACAAAAAGATCTGGATAAGATGTCAGAATGGGCAGATACTTGGCAAATGAGATTTAATGTTGATAAATGTAAAGTAATGCACCTAGGACGGAGTAATCCTATAGCTGCGTATACATTAAATGGAAGTAAACTCGGGACTACAGAACAGGAGAAGGACTTGGGTATTCTCATTACAAATAAGCTGAGCAGCAGCACTCAATGTCAAGCAGCAGCTGCTAAAGCAAACAAGATTTTAGGGTGTATAAAAAGAGAGATTAGATCCCGTGATCCCAACGTATTGTTACCCCTCTATAAATCACTTGTAAGGCCACATCTGGAATACGGGATCCAGTTTTGGGCTCCACATTTTAAAAAGGACATTCAGAAGTTAGAGTCAGTTCAAAGGCGGGCAACTAGACTATTACAAGGAATGGAAGGCCTCCCATATGATGGCAGATTGAAAAAGTTAGATATGTTTAGCTTAGAAAAAAGACGTCTCAGAGGAGATCTCATTTATATGTATAAATACATGTGTGGTCAATATAAAGGACTGGCACATAACTTATTTCTTCCGAAAACAATACTAAGGACCAGGGGGCACTTACTGCGAGTGGAAGAAAAGCGATTCCGACACCTAAATAGGAAAGGGTTCTTTACAGTTAGAGCAGTCAGACTGTGGAATGCCCTACCACAAGAGGTAGTAATGGCAGATACTATAACAGCTTTTAAAAAAGGGCTGGATGATTTCCTCAGTACACAAAACATTGTTGGTTATAAATGACTTAGTGACTAAATGTAGAACTGGTGGAGGAAGGTTGAACTGGATGGACCTAGGTCTTTTTTCAACCTAAGTAACTATGTAACTATGTAACTATGTAACTATCAGATTGATCTGTGACTGAGCCATTGAAAATGTATTTGGTTTTTATCTAAAATGTAATTGCTTTTTGGTCTCAATAAACTTTTTTAAACTTTTAATGTGTCTGTCTTTTATACAAACAGTATAACTTTATACTCGGGGACTTATAAAACATGATTAATAGCCCAGGTCAACTAATAGTGTGATTGAGCATGTACATAATATACCCAATCAAAATCAAATACACACTTGAATGATAATAGATAATATTATATTAGCTAATATTACACTAGCAGAATAATATTATTATAGTAACTAATATTATACAAGCTCAATTACACTAGCAGCGTTTTGATATTGAAACAATAAATATATCAGTAGCAGAATAATATTATTATAGTAACTAATATTATACAGGCTCAATTACACTAGCAGAGTTTTGATATAAAACAATAAATATATCACTGGCAATAAAAGAGAACACATGTCATGACGCATTACAGATTACTGTTTCAAAAAATCCTGACATATTATACATTGTGAAATACACTAGTAGAGTTAAATACAACTCTAATATGATATAATAGCAATATTCTATTAACTAATAGTGTGTATGCTATCCTGTTTTTCCTCTTTGCACACACTGCAGTTTCTGACCCTGTTAATTGTGACATGTAATCTCTGGACACAGCCATGGACAGCATTTCAGGCTTATCATTTCTTGTTAGTTGTGGTCATCACACAGGCTAAAAGCAGTTAATCAAACTCACACACTAATGTATGGTCATTCACATTTTTGCTAGATGTGGGCACACGCAAGATAAAGGGACTTAATCAGAGTGACACACGATCCTATGCTCAGCACTGTAGTTTGTTTTTTAAAGAATATGCTATTTGAAACTTTTAAGCCCAAATGTAGAAAAGCGCTTTATAAGCAGTTCTCTACACCGTCTATTCAACTGCTGGTGTTAATTGTAAGCTGTAATACACACTCTATAATATCAGTCCTATGAACTAATATTATAGAGTGTGAATTACACCACCAAGATTTATCAAAAGCCAATAAATATATCACGATTATAGATTGTGAATTACAACACCAAGATTTATCAAAATCCAATAAATATATCACGAATCAATAAAAGAAAACACATTTTGATACACTTTGATAGATAAGGGGCGTGCTACAGCACAACTTTGACACATTTTGATAGGGGCGGGGCACCTGTCAGATTACTTTTGATGGATCATGTGTAATGCACACTACTGCTGTTTTGTTTTTTGTATCTGTGGTGTGTTTTTCTAAGTCCATGAGCATGCTAAGTTTCGTTCTCTGCATCTGATCTTTCTAAGTTCATGAGCATGCTCAGTGTACATGCGTTGTTTCGCTCTCTGCATCTAATATTTTTTAAGTCCATGAGCATGCTCAGTTTACAACTGTGAGATTACCCATAGTTCATTGTGGGATTACCCATAGTTCATTGTGACGGAGATGAATGTCACATGATCGAACTTAGCTCCCGGATGCTTGTTCTGATAGGCGGCAAGTTTACCTGCTGGGAAGCTATTAATTGGTGGACCTTATTGATTGACTGATTAACAACCCTATTATAGAGGGAGACATAAAGCCATATTAAACTGTGGAAATGCCTGGAGTTATATCGGTCACCATGATAGGTGTTTACTTGTGAGTGACTGATATATTGGCAAATCATAGCGTAGAACACATAACAGTGCTCGATCACATCCAACTGATGTGTGAATGGAAGTTATCCTGAATTTGATTTGGCCACTGGAGTCCACCACTATTGGTAGCCCTATGGTGAGGTCACCATCAGAGGTTTTAAAAGGAGATGTAACCGGTTTTCAGCGTTCTATAGCCTCAGCACCCTGATGAAACCTGTGATGGTGAAACATGTCGGGGAGGCTATTAGCTGTTAGTTTTTACAAGCAGTGTAGGTGATAGCCAGCCATATTATGTTAGGAATTTATCCAGAGTACTGTCGGTCCGCGGCCGCACTTATCTTAAACGGAATTGGCTTCCCATCTGCCAATTTTAACCTTTGTCCATTTATATAATTTAATAATGTTTATTTGATTAGGTCTTTAGTTAGGGTACCTCTTGTTGCCCTTCGGGCAAATAGTGTTTGAGGATGGGATATAATCACCGGATGCACGTGTGAGTACTGATCCCTGTTTTTACCGCTCCACACGCCAGCACCACTGAGAGCCTCCATCATGGCTGAATACTTGCACACCTTCCCATAGTTTGATATGACTGATGTCATTAATCTCTCCCATAACTGGAGAAAATGGCTAAACAGGTTTGAGAACTTCCTAGAAGCTATAGACATAAAAGAGGAGAAAAGAAAGAAAGCCGTGCTCCTGCATTGCGCAGGCACAGGAGTCTATGACATATACAGCACATTACCTGCAGCCGAGACAAACACGTACAGCAATTGTACCAAAGCTCTCACTGACTATTTCAACCCCAAATGAAACATCAGATATGAAAGATACAAGTTCAGGATTGCTAAGCAGCTTCCGGAAAGAGTCCATAGACACCTATGTCACCCGGCTGAAAGAGCTTGCACATGGATGTGCTTTCATAGATGTAGCTGATGAAATTCTAACTCAAGTAATTGTCACCTGCTCGTCTAATAATATAAGGGACAAAGCTCTGCAGTGGGATCTCTCTCTGCATGACTTACTCAAAATGGCCCGTGCTATAGAAATAGCAGATCATCAGGCTACCGCAATGGAGAATGGGGGTAATTTACATGTGCATAATCTCAAACATAAAAGTACACAAGACAAGCAAGCCCCGAAACAAAAGAAATGTTATAGATGTGGACAGGATTTCCCTCACCACCTGAACAAATGTCCAGCTATAGGACAGACGTGCAGTAAATGCGGAAAAGAGAATCATTTTGCAGCTGTCTGCAAGTCAGCACACAACAAGTCTTCTCTGCCTATGACAAAGCCCGCAAATATAAAAATGGTGAATCAGGACACAGAAGAAATATCTGTGGCTGAAAACTGTGTTCACCACCTCTGCCACTGGCTCAGTACAGTCCACCTGTATCACACTCCCAATCTGCAACACCAACATCACTTTTACAATAGATATGGGAGCTTCAGTGGATATCATAGACAGCAATACATATGAACAATTGAAAACAAAGCCAGTTTTACAGCAAGTAGATACTAAAATGTTTCCATATGGATCTAAAACACCTCTAGCTACAAGGGGACAATTTGACGCGGAACTTAGCTACAAAGAAAATAGGCAGAAAACCACTTTTCCCACACTACAAGGATCGGGAGGCTGTTTTCTCAGCTATCATACTGCCTTGAAGCTGGGTCTCATCCAGATTATTCATACCATAACTGACCCTGAAATATGGAGATACAAGCCGTGGTGAACAATTTTCTCTCCCTATTTAGTGGTTTGGGGAACTAAAGGACTCTCAAGTACATCTTCATGTGGATGACCATGTTCGTCCGGTAGCCCAGGCTCATAGACGTATTCCCATTCACCTGAGAAAGAAGGTAGAAAAGGAACTCTGTTGGGTCTGTGGGAGGGAGGAGTAGACCCGGACTCCCCAACAGCCCTGGGAATAGCCCGTATCCTGTATCAAGCAAGAAAGCTACTGGCGTACCACTGGTTAGATCCTCTATCACCAACATTACTGGAGCTTAAAAACAAATTAAATAACGTCATAAGATTGGAAAGGGGAGTTTATTTAAAAAGAAAACATTGAGAAAGTTTTACAACATTTGGCAGCCATGGATGGAGTTGCCGGGTCTTCCCTCCAATGCATTGGCTCGGGATGCAATGCTGGACCGGTTACTGTTGTGCCTGCAGTGAATGGAATGTGTGAGGAAGGAAATTAAAACTAGTCTTTTCTGTGGCAAATTGGACTTTGAATGACGTGGTGGTAGAGGACTGGAAGGGTCTGATTGATGACTGCACGGAGAGGGAGGGCCGGACGAGTATAGCAATATGATGTGGAGCGACACGGCTGATGGAGGAAGCTTTTCTGTTAGTCTGAGGCATTATTGCATAATTTAAGTTCTGTTTATTTGTGGAGCCACGTGGTTTGTAGGCTCAATTTACATAATATAACTATGATTTGAGAACCTTATTACTGTTTCTACATATATACAGAGAAAGAACCTGATTTATATACAATATGTGCTTATTTGATGTTTACTGTTATCAGTCATATGAGAAGCGAAATATTCTCTGTATTTATTCCTAATTATTTAATAAAAAAAGATCTGATTTAAAAAAAGAAAAGGAACTCGGACGTCATTGCAACTGTTACTGGTCCCACTCCGTGGGTTTCTCCACTGGTGGTAGTTCCAAAATCAAAGACTCCTGAGCAGGTGAGACTGTGTGTTGACATGCGCCTGCCCAACACCGCTATCCAGAGAGAAAGACATATCTTACCCACGATTGATGACATCATTCATCTAGTAAATGGAGCGACTGTCTTTTCAAAGCTTGACCTCAATAAGGGCTATCACCAATTAGAACTGAGTCCAGAATCCAGATACTTGACAACATTTTCCACACATGTGGGCCTCAGAAAATATAAGAGATTGACTTTTGGGGTCCACTCAACAGCGGAAATTTTTCAGGATGCGATAAGGAGTGTCATTTAACACATACCAAATGCCTAAAGGCTGCTTCGAACGCTGCGACATCGCTAGTGATGTCGCTAGCGATCACACTCGTGCCCGTCGTTTGTGCGTCACGGACAAATCGCTGCCCGTGGCGAACAATATCGCTAGGACGCGTCAAACGGACTTACCTTTCTAGCAACGTCGCTGTGGCCGGCGAACAACCTCTTTTTTAAGGGGGCGGTTCATGCGGCGTCACAGAGACGTCAATCAGCAGGCCACTAATAGAAGCGGAGGGGCGGAGAGCAGCCGCATTCACGTCACTCCCACTTTGTTGCCGGAGGACGTGGGAACGATGTTGTTCGTCGCTTCCGGGGTGTCACACGTAGCGATGTGTGCTGCCTCAGAAACGACGAACAACCTGCGTCCAGCACAAGCAACGATAATTTGCAAATGAACGACGTGTCAACGATCAACGATTTGGTGAGTATTTCTGATTGTTAGCGGTCGCTCGTAGGTGTCACATGCAACGACGTCGCTAGCGAGGCCGGATGTGCGTCACAAATTCCGTGACCCCGGCGACATATCGTTAGACACGTCGTTGCGTGTAAAGCGGCCTTTAAATTACAGTGCTGAAATACTGTTTTTTGGTAAAATTCAAGCTCAACACAATATTGCTCTATATGCTATCTTCGAATGCTTGCTCTCTGCTGGACTCACTTTAAATAAAGAAAAATGCGAATTTGATAAAAGTTCATTAGAGTTCTATGGTCACATCTTCTTGGCGAAAGGAGCACAACCTGATCCCAAGAAAGTGGAATCCATCAAAGCAGCCTCAATTCCACAGAATGCCAGTGAAGTACGCTCTTTTCTTGGAATGGCATGCTACTGTGCTAGATATATTCCAAATGTTTCAACAATCAGCAATCCATTAAGGGAACTTACAAAGCATAACTGTGTTTTTCAATGGTCTCAAGACTGTCAGAACTCTTTTGAAACATTTAAAAATGAACTTTGCTGAACAACCACCATGGCCTATTTTGATCCAGCCCTTCGAACCAAACTAATTGTGGACGCCAGTCCCGTGGGACTGGGTGCTATTTTAGAGCAAAATAAGGATAACAATCAAAATCCCCACATCATTTCTTATGCAAGTAAAAGCTTAACAAGCACTGAACAGAAATATTCACAACCTGAAAAAGAAAGCTTGGCAGTTGTCTGGGGATGTGAACATTTTCACTTATTTCTATATGGAGCTTCTTTCACTGTTGTCACAAATCATCAAGCACTCCTTACGATCTTTGGAAATCCCAGAGCTAAAATGCCTGCACGCATATGTGACGCCCTGGCGCCGCCAGGTGGTCACAGAGAAACAGTAAACCCCACACAACACCATCCCACATCAGGTACCATCTGCCACAAAACCCTAGCCACCCCCCTCAGGGTAGGAAGGACACACCAGTGGGCGGGACCAGGCGGAGGGAGCGCCCACCTAGGGGTCTTGAGGATCCGGGGGAGTGAACCAGTAGTTGAAGTTAGAGTTCAAGTGAAGTGGAAGTGCAAGTTGGAGGGGAGTCAAGTCTGAGCCTAGTGAAGCATAGCCAGGGTAGTGGCACTGGTCTACTGACTAGGTGGCAAGCAGTGGACCGTGTCCAAAGGTGACGGGCGTCCGGTCGCAGGAAATCCAAAGTGGACCGGGGCAGGGTTGGAGTCCGCCGGTACCGACAGCAGAGATCCGGTCCGGAAACCGTGCCCAGGCGGGGTACCTTGACCCTAGTTAGAAGACGGTTGCAAGCCCCTTCTCTAATTAACCAGGCCGGGTACAAGGTTCCAGACGTTGTTACGGTGTGTTAACCCAGATAGAGTGAAACGGCAGCCCACCGCGGGGGATAGGGTATCTGCAACAACCCACTGAGATCCCAAGGGTCAGTTTTAACGGGCACATCTCCCAACAAAAACAGAACTGGGAGTGGACTTCCCCGTTCCACACGAGGTTGTCCAAAATATAAGAAAAGTACATAGTGCCGGAGGAAGGGACATTGGTACACCAGCCGGGTCTGGTAACAGTATACACCCTGAAGCAGCAGCCGGCCACTGACACCTTGGTTTACCAGCAGACTTCTGTGCAATCATTCAATCATGAGTACACCAACACCCTCTCGTCCGGCCCGGTGCACCACCACCAGCAGCCATCACCTCCCGTGTTCTGTACACTGAGGCCCGGGGCATCAACCCCTACCCACGGAGGGGTTAACATCTAGCTGCCACTCCATCGCCCCCGGGTGCTCCCCAATAGCAGCGGTGGTACTCTACCTTACCACACACCGTGGGTGGCGTCACAAACTATCTACAACAATCCCCTGTACATATTACATCCCCTTTTTATTTGAGTGTCCGCATGACACCCGGGTCCGGAGACCCCTTGAACCACTGCGGATCTGGATCCGAGCAGCCCGGCTGCTGACGTGGAGGCGGCACACATAGAACGATGGGGTCTACGTCTACAGGACTACAACTACAAAATTATTCACAAACCTGGAAAAATCAGCAATCCAGCTGACTATCTTTCAAGACATCCTATGAATGATGATCTACCTGAGCATTCCGCCATTGAAGAATACATACGCTTTGTTACAGCTCATGTAGTGCCAAAAGCACTTTCTATTGATCAGTTTGTGAATACAATAACAAGTGACAAGACATTATGTGCCTTAATACAAATCATACAAAATCGAAAGTGGCATGAAATCCAAAAGGAAAGATTTCCCGATTCTGAGATTGATCTGAAGGAATTAAAATTATTCTCAAGTATACGGGAGTAATTATCAGTCACTGAAGAACACCTAATCCTTCGAGGTACCAAACTGGTTTTACCTAAGACCTTGCGCAGCTTAGTCATACAGATAGCACATGAAGGTCATCTGGGAATTGTTGGCACAAAAAAATTACTCAGAGAAAAAGTATGGTTCCCAAATATGGATCAATTGGTGGAAGAGAAGATTAAACACTGCTCCACCTGTCAACTAATTACTCCATCATCAAATTTAGAGCCATTACAAATGTCTCCACTACCCACTACTGTCTGGGAGGAAATGGCAGTCAACACTGGACCATTACCCAATGGCCAATACATTCTAGTAACAATTGATGAATATTCTAGATACCCTGTCATTTCATTTATCTCTTCAACATCTGCTACTAGTGTCATACCAGAACTTGATGACATATTCTCAGCATATGACATTCCAAGAGTGTTCAAAACAGACAATGGACCTCCATTCAATGGACATGTGTTTACACAATTTGCTGAATAATTGGGGTTCAGTCACCGGAAAATCACACCTTGCTGGCCGCAAGCCAATGGCATAGTAGAACGTTTTATGCGCACTATGGGAAAACGAATCAAGGCAGCTAGTCTGGAGCACACCCCACTGAAACTGTCATTATACAAATTCATGCGCAATTACCACAATACGCCACATTCTACTACCAATGCTGCTCCAGCTCATTTAATGTTCGGCAGAACTCTGCGTATCTGTATCCCTGATGTAACCAGCCATCCCCTACCAAGTGACTCCTCTGTGCGAGCAACAGATTTCTCTAACAAACAAGCCATGAAACATTATGCAGACAGAAGGCGAAGGGCACAGCCAAATGCTATCAAAAGAGGTGACGTCGCTGTTGTGCATCAAAGACTAACCAACAAGACCTCAGCTGTATATAGTCCACAAAATATAATGTTACTGAAAGAAAAGGTAGCATGGTCACGGCTGAGCGGGATGGTCACTCCATAAGTCGAAATTCTTCACATTTCAAAATCATACCGCAAAATAATGGTAATGAACTTAGTCTGGTGGAAGATTTGGTACTCGACAGTGGAGAGGAACATCAGGAGGTAACGAATTCATCAACAATAGACACCCCCGCGGAGCCCAGATGTTATCCAACACAAGAAAGAAGAGCGCCATCAAGGCTTATTGAAGACGTGTAACTGTTTTTCCTGATTTGAATTGACCATATAAGGCAGAATGGACATACGTTTTTCTTGGACGCTTTTCACGTCATTGCATTGTTAGTTTTCTTTTCTTCTTCTAGGTTGTTAAAAAAAAACAAAACAAGGGATGATGTAATGTACAATGATTATATCTGTCTCTTTAAGAAAAACTAGGTTTGGGGAATTGTGGGTAGAGACAAGAAGAGAGGTGCAAAGGAGGTTTTTAGTTTCAGTTTAGACCATGCAATGTAACTGTATGCTGCAGAGAGATGCTGAAGAATAAAGTACAGTTAGAAGTTACTCTTGTGGATCCCTTACACCGTGTGGACATTACAGCAGCTATGGATGGTATCGTTCCCCACGGGTGGAGCAGGCCTCGGGGAGAATGATGAGGGGAGTAGTAATGGTGGGCGCCGAGGCGCGGAGCGGCAGTACCGGGAATAAAAAGTTACAGTCTATGGCTACGGTTCCAGGTTGATTACTCACTTTTTGTGCTGTGCCACTCACCCAGGTATTACCGGTCACTTGCTATGATGGGCTCCGTCAAACCCGAATCCCTTTAGAGATCAGTCCGGTATAATGTTCGGTGGGTTCCCTCCGTGAAGCGCCTGTCTGTGGATCCCCTGGCGTGGCAAAGGGGAGCAGATGCACTCTCCCCATGGCAACCGTGTGAAATCTTCCTCCTTCCCACCGGAGCACCTGTGAGGCATGTCTGCTCCGTTGCTCTTCTGCTGGAGAACTCTCTAGTCTGCCTGCCTGTGTGAAGCTGGCTCACTAGTTTTGTTATCTGTTGTGTCATTCCTGCCCCCCCCCCTGCTGGCTGCACCTCCCCCCCTCCCAAGTCCTGAGCTAGTGGGACTGGGGCCCATGTATGAGGGCATCCTGTAAATGACACTCTGTAGGCAACCCCTTTATTAACCGACCCTAGCTCAGTTCCCAGTGGGAACAGAGCAACCTGGTGTGTATTTGAGTGTGTAAGTGATGAAAGCGGGACTGACCTCCTCAGGATCCGAGTTTAGCATTACACCCAAATTTGGGTACAATACTTTGTGGCGACTGAAGCCTCAGGGGTGCCACAAACACATAAGTAGTAGTTCTTGACTGAGGCTGGGGAGGGGCCAAATTACCCTTCAAATGACTCGACCTTGCCGCGGAGGTTGGAACCCTAGAATAACGTAATGGCACCCCTGCTCACTGACGACTATCCCTCAGTAGCCCTCCTAAGGTGTGCTGATGAGCACAAATTACAGTGCATAATAATGAAATCAGCACAATAAAGGTATACACTGACGGGGTGAGATTGTAAAGCGCTGTGGAATTAATAGCGCTATATAAATGAATAAAAAAAATAATTATTATTATTATTATGTTGCGTGGAGTCCCCGATTATTCCCAATTATTCCCTTATATTCTGCCCTGGTCAAACCCCACCTGGAATACTGTGTACGGTTCTGGGAGCCCCAATTAAAAAAAGACATTGATATGTTGTAGAAAGTTCAGAGAAGAGCAACCAAGATGGTAGAATTTCTGCAAACCATGTCATATGAAGACTGGCTAAAATAACTAGGAATGTTTAGTTTGCAAAAGAGAAGGCTGAGAGGAGACTTAATAGCGGTCTACAAATATCTGAAAGGAAGTCACATTACAGAGAGAACTACCTTGTTCTCATTAGCACAAGGAAGTACAAGAGGCAATGGGATGAAACTAAAAGGAAAAATATTCAGATTAGACATTAGGAAAAACTTTCTGACAGTGAGGGCAATCAGACAGTGGAACAGGCTACTGCGGGAGGTATTGAGCTCTCCATCAATGGAAATCTTCAAGTGGAAACTGGATAAATATATACGTAGCTGGGATCATTTAGGAAAGCCTGCACTCGCAGGAGGTTGGACTCGATGGCCCTTGAGGTCCCTTCCAACTCTACCATTCTATGATTCTATGAGTTCTGGTGTGACGAACACAGCAGTGTAGATAGTTCGTATGCTTCATAAAAGTGAGATCATACGTCCATGCAAGCACCATGCAACGCACATTACAAAAGTCTGGAATGGTGGTTCAAAAAAAGGCGAAGAAGCTCCGACTTCAATATTATCATAAGAAGCGTTGGCTTGATTTTACAAAGAAGTTCAAAGAGTGGACAGTAGAAGATTGGAAATGTGTGATTTGGAGCCATGAAAAGAAAGTCAATACACTAGGCTCTGATGGGTGCAAATGGGTCTGGAAGAAACAAGGGGAAAAAAGGGGCTAAAAGATCGAGAAGTTGAAGGAACTGTCAAGTCCAGTGGAGAAAGCCTGATGATATGGGGCTGTTTTACAGTCAAAGGTGTTGGATACTTGACCAGGATTGAGGGTGGTCTCAATGCTGAAGAGTGTTGAAAGCCAAAGGTGGATTTACAAATACTAACAAAAGATTAAAATTAAAATTTTAAGAAACAAAGCAGTAACAATGCAGTGACTCTGCATAACTAATCATATGCAAAATAATTTCAAGTCAAGGTTATGTATGAGATCGCCAATATGATTGTCTAAAAAATGAAGTTAGTTTCACGCTCAAAGCTGTAGTGGATGGTGAGATATGGAGCCTGAAAGTGAAAAGTTCAAAACATTTTTACCCTTTTGCTCATCACTGTTTATTCATTTGTGATCTGAATGTAATTTTAAACCCAGCTCTTGACCCCCAAAAACGACAGATCTCACACATAACTATTAACAGAACACAAATAAAAGTCTTGGAAACTGCTCCCTCCATATACAAATCTAAAATTGGTAT
This sequence comes from Anomaloglossus baeobatrachus, assembly GCF_048569485.1. Classification (NCBI taxonomy): domain Eukaryota; kingdom Metazoa; phylum Chordata; class Amphibia; order Anura; family Aromobatidae; genus Anomaloglossus; species Anomaloglossus baeobatrachus. The sequence goes on from NC_134357.1 coordinate 518,644,165, forward strand.
TATTACTGTTGTCGCTAGTCAGTGTGGGACGTTCCGACACCTTGTGCCTGCTCCAAATTAAGTTGCAGAGACTATAAGTACATACAGGGCAGAACCACACTGCCACATTAATAGATCAAGGCAGATCTCTGTTCTCTCTCTCTTTATTTCCACATTGTCACTTTAATATATAGGCATTCCCCAGACATACATTGTAGCAACATAATTGCCTCAGTTTATCTCTTACATACACCTACCCCCCTTGGCTTTTTAATTATTTTGTTACATTACAACCTGTGTTTAGATACAGGTCAAATATATCTTTGTACCGTGTTAGGGGTACTTCACACACAGCGACATCGCTACTGAGATCGCTGCTGAGTCACGTTTTTTGTGACCTCATTAGCGATCTCGCTGTGTGTGACACTGAGCAGCGATCTGGCCCCTGCTGTGAGATCGCTTCTCATTACACACAGTGCTGGTTCGTTTTTTTATTGTTGCTCTCCCGCTGATAAGCACACATCGCTGTGTGTGACAGCGAGAGAGCAACAATCCTGAATGTGAAGGGAGCAGGAGCCGGCGTCTGACAGCCTGCGGTAAGCTGTAACCAAGGTAAACATCGGGTAACCAAGGTGGTTACCCGATATTTACCTTCGTTACCAGCCTCCGCAGCTCTCATGCTGCCAGCTCCTGCTCCCTGCACACGCTAAGCTAAGCGGTGTGCGCTGGTAACTAAGGTACACATCGGATAACCATACCCGATGTTTACCTTAGTTACCAGTGTCCGCAGCTTCCAGACGCCGGCTCCGTGTAAGCGCAGCGTCGCTTGCACGTTGCTGCTGGCTGGGGGCTGGTCACTGGTCGCTGGTGAGATCTGCCTGTTTGACAGCTCACCAGCGACCATGTAGCGATGCAGCAGCGATCCTGACCAGGTCAGATCGCTGGTCGGATCGCTGCTGCATCGCTAAAGTGTGAAGGTACCCTAAGCCAGTAGAGATAAAAAAGTTTGTTTAAAAGAACTGAAGTCCTCAGTGGTTGATACCTTTTCATGGCTAACTGAAAAGATGGTAATAATTGCAAGCTTTCGAGACTACTCAGGTCTCTTCATCAGGCATGGTATAACACAAAATCTGAAGAGTCACATATTTATACACAACAGGACATAGAATAGTGCATAAAAAAAACAAAACAAAACAAGTTATGTGAAGCAGAACTATCACTATGGCAAGGGGGCAAACTGTTGTGGCCATAAATATTGTTGTAGTTCATAGAATAGCAGTGTGAAAGTTTTATTGCTGCTCTGAATGTGTCAAAAGTCATCATAAGTTTGTATTCCCAGACTCTCCTGTCTCTTTGGGACTTGAAATTTCCTCTTAATACCAGCAATTTCATGTCCTTTGACACATTCAGAGCAGGAATGAATGTGTCACATGGATTTATGTCTTTTTACATCAATTAAGAAATGTGCTCCTCAGAGCATCTGGGGGCATCACAGCCCGGACCAGACACCCCAATCAGAGGACAATAAAACTTTCACACTGCTATTTTATGAACTACAACAATATTTATGGCCACAACAGTTTGCCCCCTTGCCATAGTGATAGTTCTGCTTTACATAACTTGTTGTTTTGTTTTTTTTTACTGCACTATTCTATGTTCTGTTGTGTATAAATATGTGACTCTTCAGATTTTGTGTTATATTGAGCCTGAAGAAGAGACCTGAGTAGTCTCGAAAGCTTGCAATTATTACCATCTTTTCAGTTAGCCATTAAAAGGTATCAACCACTGAGGACTCTCAGTTCTTTTAAACAAACTTTTTTTTAACCTGTGTTTAAATATTTTTGTAATCCGATTTGTGTGTGATGCATTAGGACTAAATAGTTTAAATTGGGGAAGTGAAGTGAGAAAAATATAGGCAAAAATTAACATTTATGGGATAAAATATATAAAAATTGCCATGTGCATATGTATTCATCCCTTTTGTGATGCATCCCTTATCTTCATAAACATCATAAGTCATATACTTAGTAAAAGGATGTTTACCTGTGTGCAATCTAAATGTCACATGGTCTTTCAATATATACACATCTTTTCTTAAAAGCCACAGAGGCTGCAATACTATTAAGCTATAAGCGCCACTAACAAAACAACAGTATAAAAGCCAAGAAGATTTCCAAACAAGTCACAGATAAAGTTGTTGAGAAGTACAAGTCAGGGTTGGGTTCTAAAAAAATATCCCAATCTCTGATAATCCTCTGGAGCACCATCAAATCCATTATCATCAAATGGAAAAAACATGGTACCACAGCAAACCTGTCAAGAAAGGGCCACCAATGAAAACTCCTAGCCTGGGCAAGGAGGGCATTAATCAGAGAGGCAGCACAGAGACCAAAGGTAACCCTGAAGGAGCTGCACACTTCCCAAGCAGAGGCTGGAGTGCCTGTCCATACAACCCCAATAAGTCATACACTCCATAAAGTTGACCTTTATGAAAGAGTGGCCAGTAAAAAGCCTTAACTTACAGTAAAAAATTGGAAATCTGATTTTAATTTTGCTAAAAGACATGTTGGAGACTCCCCAAATATATGAAGAAAGGTGATGTAATCAGATGAGAGCACTATTGAACTTTTTGGCCACCAAGGTAAACCCTATGTCTGGCATCAAACCAAAACAGCTCATCACCCCAAGAACACTATCCCCACATTGAAACATGGTGGTGGCAGCATCATGTCATGGGTTTTTCAGCAGCAAAGACAGAGAAAATGGTATGAGTAGAGAAGAAGATGGATGGTGCAAAATGCAGGGATGTTCTTTAGCAAAACCTGTTTCATTCTGTTGGTGATTTCAGAATGTGATGTAGGTTCACCTTCCAACAACACAATGACCCTAAGCATTCTACTAAAGTAACACTTGAGTGGTTTAAGGGGAAACATGTAAATGTATTGGAGTAGCCTAATCTAAAGCGGGCTTTACACGCTACGATATCGTTAATGAATTATTGTCGGGGTCACGTTGTTTGTGATGCACATCCGGCGTTATTAACGAGATCGCAGCGTGTAACACTTAAGAGCGATCTTAAACGATCCCAAAAGAGGGCAAAATCGTTTGCCGTGGAGAGGTCGTCCTGAAACAAAAAATCGTTTTCAGGATGTTAGCGATGTTGTTCCTCGTTCCTGCGGCAGCACACATCGCTATGTGTGACCCCGCAGGAGCGACGAACATCTCCTTACCTGCCTCCACCGGCAATGCGGAAGGAGGAGGTGGGCGGGATGTTTACGTCCCGCACATCTCCGCCCCTCCGCTTCTATTGGCCGCCTGCCGTGTGACGTCGCTGTGACACTGCATGACCCGCCCCCTTAGGAAGGGGGGCGGTTCGCCAGCCAGAGCGACGTCGCAGGGCAGGTAAGTCCGTGTGACGGGGGTAAGCGAGGTTGTGCAACACGGGCAGCGATATGCCCGTGTCGCACAACCGACGGGGGTGGGTACGATCGCTTGCAATCTCGCTAGCGAGATCGCAGCATGTAAAGCTCGCTTAAGGGTACCGTCTCACTAAACGACGTACCAGCGATTCTGACCACGATATGACCTGGTCAGGATCGCTGGTGTGTCGATACATGGTTGCTGGTGAACTGTCAATCAGGCAGATCTCACCAACGACCAGTGACCAGCCAGCAGCGACTCGTGGAAACGATGCTGCGCTTGATAACCAAGGTAAATATCGGGTAACTAAGCAAAATGCTTTGCTTGCTTACCCGATATTTACCCTGGTTACCAGCGCGCACCGCTTAGCGCTGGCTCCCTGCACTCATAGCCAGGGTACCAATCGGGTTACTAAGCAAAGCGCTTCACTTAGTTACCCGATGTGTACTCTGGCTACATGTGCAGGGAGCCAGCACTGGCAGCCTGAGAGCGGCGTACGCTAGTAACCAAGGTGAATATCGGGTAACCAAGCAAAGCGCTTCGCTTAGTTACCCGATGTGTTGTGAATGTTAGTTATGTTTTGGCTACTGGGAAGCTCCCTCTGGTGGCCAGGAATGGTTTGGACTTGGACCAGGTGTGTTGTGCAATGGGCGTTTCCTTTGCTAACTCTCTGCTTATTTAAATCCTGGTCTGATAGCTGGCTATGCCGGATGTCAGTTGTTCTTTGTATCACCAGCCTGCTTCATTCTGCTCCACACCACATCTACCCCAGATAAGTGCTTGCTCTTTATTTATTGTTTGGCTCTTTTGCTCTTATCTGGTTTGGCATTTTCTGTGGTTGTTTTCAGTTTATTTGCATGCAGGGATTTTCCCCTCAGTTGCTTGGCTGGGGAACTCCCTGCAGTTCTGTTTGGAGTATAGCTCCTTTGGGTCCATGTGTTTGTGGCTTGTTGAATTTGTTATGATTCTTGTTTTCTGTTCATTGGTATGACAAAAGCACCTGGTATAGGACGGAGTTCAGATCGTACGATCTGAGGGCCTTTTTGTACTATCAGGAATTTGGAATTTTGCAGGCTTTTACTCTGGCCACCATCAGTCCCTTTCCTGTCCTTTCCTATTTTAGTCAGTGGGGGCCTCATGTTTTGCTAATCCTGTCATCTATCTGTGTATTGTGTTTTTCCCATATCACCGCAGTCTTTGAATGTGGGGGGCTTGCTATTCTTGTCTATTTTCTGAGGCAGAGAGTTATTCATCTTTCCTTCCTTTAGGATAGTTAGTTCTCCGGCTGGGTTCGCGGTGCACAGGATGTTAGTTCACCCCTCGGCTACTTCTAGTTGTGATGGTTAGTAAGGGGATGGCAGCCAGATTAGTTGCCAATGCTCTTGTCACCTTTTACCAATGATTTGTGGTGGTCTTCCATGGTTCCGGATCATAACACCGATGTGTACCTTGGTTACCAGCGTCCGCAGCTTCCAGATGCTGGCTCCCTGCACATTCAGATCGTTGCTCTCTCGCTGTCAAACACAGCGATGTGTGCTTCACAGCGGGAAAGCAACGAGCAGAGCAAAAAATGAACCAGAGCAGTGTGTAACGATCAGCGATTTCACCGATGAGCGATTTTGCACGTTTTTGCGACGATGCAAAATCGCTCATAGGTGTCACATGCAACGGCATCGCTAATGCGGCCGGATGTGCGTCACAAATTCCGTGACCCCAACGACTTCGCATTAGCGATATCGTAGCGTGTAAAGCCCCCTTTAGTCAAGACCTTAATCCAATTGAAAATCTGTGGTCAGACTTGAAGATTGCTTTTCACCAGAGGATACCATCTAACTTAAAGGAGCTAGAGGACTTTCGCTTTGAGGAATGGGCAAAAATCCCAGTGGCAAGATGTGGAAAACATGTAGATTTATCCAAAGCGACTTGCACCTGTAATTTCCACAAAAGGTGGCTCTACATAGTACCAACTTTAAGGGGGTGAATAGTTATGCACACTGACGTTTTTTTGTCCTATTTGTTGTTTGACAAGAAAAAGAAAAACAAATGTTCACAGTTGAAGGCATGTTCTTTACATGAACTGATGCAAACCCTCAAAAAAAACAAAACAGCTAAATCCCAGGTTCTGAGGTAGCAAAATACAAAAATACCAAGGGGGTGAATACTCTCTGAAGGTACTATATATATATATATATATATATATATATATATATATATATATACATATATATATATATATATATATATCCGATTGAATTAGTATCATTTACATCCAACGTTAAATAGTCTAAACGTTAAAGGTACCGACGTTGTGAGCCACATCTCGTAGTCTACTCACTGTGCACCGAGAGTACCGGGTGCGACCGGACTTCAGATATCACTTCACATCGCATGTCACAGATGTGTGGCACACAGTGACCTTTGAGGACTGGTTGCAATGGGAAATCCCGGCCTACAGTGAATAAGTTGAATATGCAACAGAAGAAAGAAGAAGACTGGATGACTGGCAGTGCTGCCTGACATCTGCTCCTCAGGGCCTCTTCTTTATGCAGTCATAGCTTTAACCTATTCACTCTAGGCTAGAACTTGTACAGTTGAAACCAGACGTTTACATACACTATCTGAAAAGACACATATGTATGATTTTCTCACTATCTGACATGGAATCAGAATAAACCTTTCCCATTTTAGGTCAGTTAGGATTTTTAGATTTGCCAAATGCCAGAGTAATGAGAGAGAATGTTTTAAAGCATTTTTATTACTTTCTGCAAAGCCAAAATTTACATACACTTAGGGGTACTTTGGACACTACAACATTGCAAGACGATGGTAGCGATGCCGAGCGCGATAGTCCCTGCCCCCGTCGCAGCTGCGATATCTTGTGATAGCTGCCGTAGAGAACATTATCGCTACGGCAGCTTCACATGCACTTACCTGCCCTGTGACATCGCTCTGGCTGGCGAACCGCCTCCTTCCTAAGGGGGTGGGTCGTGTAGCATCACAGCGAAGTCAAACGGCAGGCGGCCAATAGAAGCAGAGGGGCGGAGATGAGCGGGACGTAAACATCCCGCCCACCTCCATCCTTCCGCATAGCCGGCGTGAGCCGCGGGATGCAGATAAGGAGATGTTCCTCGCTCCTGCGGCTTCTTACACAGCGATGTGTGCTGCCGCAGGAACGAGGAACAACATCGTACCTGTCACTGCTGCGACATTATGGAAATAACCATCACTACACCGATGATACGATTTTGACGCTTATGCGCTCGTTAATCGTATCAAAAACGATTTACACACTTCGATGTCGACAGCGACACCGGATGTGTCACTTTCGATTTGACCCCACCGACATCGCAGCTGCGATATCGTAGTGTGCAAAGTACCCCTAAGAGTACTATGTGTTTAAGCAATATGGGACAGCCCATATGATGATGTCATTGACTTGCCCCAGGGCTATGGGGTACTCGGTACTGGGCGGTGTAATGGGACGTGTCACTAGGTGGCCATTGCCCGGTTCCGTGACCCTTGGGATCGCTTTAAAATGGGTTATGTACAGGGGAATATTGAATAAAGTTTATGTTGTGACGCCATTTGCGGGTTGCCGTTATGTAGATAGAACCGCCGCTGCACAGTATCTCCGCTGGGGCTGATGTTAACTGCAGCCTGGATGTTGGGCCCTCTGCAAGTAGGGCCGGGGCTCCAGGGGATAGGTGATGGAGTTAGGCCACACAACGGATTGCAGTGTAACTGGTTCCCTTTACTCACAGAAGTTGGATGGCTGGTACCCGGAGGAAGGCTGGTCCTCACTACTGGTCCCCTTAGTCCCAGTGCCGGTTTGGTGACCTGGTGGTTTCTTTCCCCTGCACCTTTCTCAAGTTGGTGGGTCCCCGTGGCTTGGAGCGTTTGGGGGTCCCCTCCTGGTTGTCTCTCAGTCTCTGGTCCGTATTCAACACGAATCAACACCTTGCATACAGAAATGCTATGATTAGAACGTGTAAAACTCACAAGGCTGTGGACATGAAGTGATACCTCATGGAGACCTTCCTACAAGTCATCGGGTATGGTGACTGCGTGGAGTGTCCTCCAAGCTCACCTGACCTGACCCCATTGGACTTCTTTCTGTGAGGTCACATCAAACAGCAGGTATATATGTGTGGCGCCACTGAGTACTGCACCCATGCTGGGACAGTACTTCCAGGTAATCCTAAGGGCCAGAATGAGGTGTGTACGCACAGACACATAGCAACGAGGTCTCCCACACCTTTAGAGGGGACCCTTGGGTAGTCTCTGGAGAGGGCTAGCTTTCAAATCTTTTCAAGAGGTGGAGCGGAGGGGCTGGGAGCTAAAGTTCAGAGGTTGTCATGGAAACGAGGAGAGCCAGTCTGGTAGTGGAGCGCGGCAGTCGCGAGGCAGACACACGTGCTCACACTAGTCAGACCCAGCGCAGTGTAGTGACAGTTGGCGGGGGAGAACGGTCACATAGTCAGTCAGTCAGACAGTTGTCAGTACGAGGTTGCCGGTGAGGGAAACTACAAGTACCTCACCAACCTTACAGAGTCCGAGCCTCAGCAACAACGCAGGGACCCATAAGGGGACAGAGCTTGAAGCTGTCTCACCTGGTCCACGCTGCTGGCAAACGGTCCAAAAAAGGGGAGAAAAGGCAGTTGCGACTCCCTGGATAAACCCCACGGTACTTCAAGTCAGGGGTTATCCGAACACAGAAGTGCTAGGAAGGTGAGCCAACTAGTTACCCTCAGACTGGTCCGAAGGAGCCCTGGTTCAACCTGGTTTATCTCAGCATCGCCCGGGTCAGCTCACCACAACAACAACTGAAGTGAGTAAAAAGCAGTTGAAAGACTTTTGGACTCTGCCTGAGTTATTACTGACCCGCTATTCTACACACCTGAGCCCCTGGGGCCTGCCTCACTCATGGGAGGCCACACCATCTGACTGCAGACCCCATCAGCCCCAGACGCTCATAAAATCTGCAGTGGCGGTCATCCATATCTCTGACCGCAAGCCGTGAGTGGCGTCACGAAACATACAAAATCTGACATACCTGTTTGCCATATACAGAAGAAGACTCTGTGGCGTCCCTGAAGCTGGATCGGTATCCCTGGGGCGACACATATGCGACCCCTCCACCAACATTGCAGGACCTACGACGATATATCACAGATGCTTGTGCAAACGTGTCACCTACCATATTGCACAACGTGCAGCAAGATACAGTATGCTGTCCAGAGTCCACATGTGTATTGCAGATGACAGTGGCCACTTAATGAGCACCATATGCATGACCAGCATTCAATGTTTTGGGGGGTCATGGGTTTCATATCTTAGCATTTCTGTATGCAAGGTGTCGATTCGTAATGAATTGATAATGCCCTACAACTTTGTAATTCACTTTTTTTCTCTATCTCGTTCCGTTTTCGAGATAAAAATGCTAACTCTGTTGTTTTCCATGAGGTGGTGCTATAGGTGGTTTCATTGCGTAGCACATGGCCACTTTACTATACCTAGACACCACTTCCATGCTTATAGCTGCCGCCGTTCTCAAGTTAATGGCGGTGGACAGGATATGGGTGGACATACTATATATATTATATATATATATATATATATATATATATATATATATATATATATTTATATATATTTATTTTCTTATATATTTTTTTTACATCTTGTTTTTTGTGCTCTTGGGTTTAATGAGCCCATCAAGCATACAAAGACATGCTCAAGTTTAAGAAAATAACATTGGGGGGGCGTGGCCTGAGCAGCATGTGAGGAAGACCTGTGTAGAGACAGCTCCTGCAAAAAACTCCTGTATAATCCTGTCCAGCTGGGGTTAAAGTTTGTTTTACTGCTTTCCTGGAGTGGTGACCTCTCCTAGACTGAGGGGGCTTCAAAGACCTGAGTGATATGACCAGAACTCGGGCTGATAAGAAGCGCGGGACACAGGCCACACTCATGGACGCTGGAGCTTCATGTGGGGGCAGGGCGTCTGATGCAATAGCTCGCCTCAGCAAGTTTGCACGAGATCAGCCTGAGATACCTGGAGCTGTTAAGCAGTGTGCCCTCAGCGTGGAGGAGATCCCAGGACAAGAACTGATGGAGGAGGAAGAGCAGCAGGGAGCTGTGAGTATGTTGGCTGCTGCCAATAATGTGGAGCAGGGGGACAACCTTAGAGCTACAGATGAAAACACAGATCCTGGGAGAGCAGAGCCCACCCTCAGTGATGTGCTTGCAGCAGTAAATACCTGCAACAATATGCTAGCCACTTTGAACATACAGATGGGAGGAATTAAAATGGACATTTCATCTATCAGGCACGAGTTGCAGGGGGTCAATGTACGGGTGGGGGCCCTGGAAGACCGGGTCAGTGCCACAGAGGATAAGCTTCCCCCTCTGACTCGGGACCTTGGCAGAGCAATCCACAATATCTCATTGCTTAGGGCTAAGGTGGACGATCTAGAAAACAGATCCCGCAGAAGCAATCTCCGACTGGTCGGGGTCCCAGAAAAGGCAGAAGGCAATAATCCAGTAGCTTTTTTTGAAATGTGGCTCCCCAAGACTTTGGGTATGGATCTGTTTTCTCCTTTCTTCACTATTGAGCGGGCACATAGGGTCCCCACTAGACCCCCACCACCAGGGGCACCCCCTCGTCCTATCCTCCTCAAGCTACTGCACTTCAGGGACAGGGACACTGCGCTCCGCAGAGCCCGGGAGATTAAGGATCTGGCTATTGACGGCCATAAGGTCTCACTGTACCCGGATTTTTCCACTGAAATCCAGCAGAGGAGAGCGCAATTTATTGATGTCAAAAAACGCCTGAGGCAGCTGCAGATCTCTTACTCAATGCTATACCCTACCAGGCTGCGAGTGGTGGCGGATGGTGGGACAAAGTTTTTTGACACTCCAAAGGATGCAGCCGCATGGCTCGATACCAATGAAAAAGGACTGCGCAGAAATCACCGCTGAGGATTATTGCGGATTCCTTGCTGTTGGACTTGCTGAGGTGAACGTGCTATGTTTCCCAGCTGGAACACTTATGGACGGTTGGCAGGAGCCACCCAGATAGGTTACTATGCAGTTGATGACTGTTCAGGAATTTATGCAAATAAGAAAGCCGCGGAGACACCATCACGTGTTTCTCAACGCTGGCAGGAAACTAGCCAGGTCTTTCACCGGGAAGGAACAACCACGGGAAGGGCAGTCTCCAGTCAAGGAGACCACCTATACCAAACATGGTATCCATCCACAGACAGCCGTTTCGGGGTATTTGCCCCTCATCAGTGTGGAGTAGGAATCTGGCTAGTGGGGGCAATGCCTAGTATAAGACTACTTAAGCAAGCATTGTTGACCTTAGGGAGATCAACATATCCACTGCGGAGACACCATCACGTGTTTCTCAACGCAGTGATTCTAGAGCATTGCCCCCTGGGAAGTATGCAAATAAGAAAGCCGCGGAGACACCATCACGTGTTTCTCAACGCTGGCAGGAAACTAGCCAGGTCTTTCACCGGGAAGGAACAACCACGGGAAGGGCAGTCTCCAGTCCAGGAGACCACCTATACCAAACATGGTATCCATCCACAGACAGCCGTTTCGGGGTATTTGCCCCTCATCAGTGTGGAGTAGGAATCTGGCTAGTGGGGGCAATGCCTAGTATAAGACTACTTAAGCAAGCATTGTTGACCTTAGGGAGATCAACATATCCACTGCGGAGACACCATCACGTGTTTCTCAACGCAGTGATTCTAGAGCATTGCCCCCTGGGAAGTATGCAAATAAGAAAGCCGCGGAGACACCATCACGTGTTTCTCAACGCTGGCAGGAAACTAGCCAGGTCTTTCACCGGGAAGGAACAACCACGGGAAGGGCAGTCTCCAGTCAAGGAGACCACCTATACCAAACTCCCTAAGGTCAACAATGCTTGCTTAAGTAGTCTTATACTAGGCATTGCCCCCACTAGCCAGATTCCTACTCCACACTGATGAGGGGCAAATACCCCGAAACGGCTGTCTGTGGATGGATACCATGTTTGGTATAGGTGGTCTCCTTGACTGGAGACTGCCCTTCCCGTGGTTGTTCCTTCCCGGTGAAAGACCTGGCTAGTTTCCTGCCAGCGTTGAGAAACACGTGATGGTGTCTCTGCGGCTTTCTTATTTGCATACTTCCCAGGGGGCAATGCTCTAGAATCACTGCGTTGAGAAACACGTGATGGTGTCTCCGCAGTGGATATGTTGATCTCCCTAAGGTCAACAATGCTTGCTTAAGTAGTCTTATACTAGGCATTGCCCCCACTAGCCAGATTCCTACTCCACACTGATGAGGGGCAAATACCCCGAAACGGCTGTCTGTGGATGGATACCATGTTTGGTATAGGTGGTCTCCTTGACTGGAGACTGCCCTTCCCGTGGTTGTTCCTTCCCGGTGAAAGACCTGGCTAGTTTCCTGCCAGCGTTGAGAAACACGTGATGGTGTCTCCGCGGCTTTCTTATTTGCATACTTCCCAGGGGGCAATGCTCTAGAATCACTGCGTTGAGAAACACGTGATGGTGTCTCCGCAGTGGATATGTTGATCTCCCTAAGGTCAACAATGCTTGTTCAGGAATTTAAACCGTTATGTGCTCTTAGGGTTATGTTTAGCCCCACTTCCCTCTGTTTGAGAGGAATGTCCTGGTTCACTGTGTATGTTTTTATGTTGTTTGACCTTTTCGTTTTATGCACCTGTTTGGTCTATGCTCATCTATGGGAACTGCTGCAGATGGGTCCGGAGGTCTCCGCTTGCTGCCCCCTGCTGTTACATATGTGTACTCACCCTTATGGCGAAGGAGGTTAATATAGTGGCCTGGAATGTGCGAGGATTGGGTGAAGCCACTAAAAGATGTGCAGTTTTTCTGTTTCTACAGCAGCTTAAGCCAGACATAATATTCTTATCAGAAACGCACTTGGTGAAGGAGCGGCTCCACTTGCTCCACAAAAAATGGATAGCCCATGAGTATCACTCTGTATATACCACACATTCCAGGGGGGTGAGTGTCCTGATACACAGGACAGTGCCGTTTGAGTGTCTTAAAGCTTCTGTGGATCAGGAGGGTAGATTTGTATGTCTTTACTGTGTCCTTCATAATGTGCGCTGTGTTCTAGTTGCAATTTATATTCCGCCGCCATACACAGGGGAACCATTGAAACGTATTCTCAATTTTGTTGCTTCCCTCCCTGAGGTCCCCACCCTATTAGTAGGAGACTATAATAATTACTTGCACCCGTATTGGGATAAGTTACATACAGGGAATATCTCAGTGGGGGCGGCAGCTACATCCCTTGCCAGACTGATGGAGGAGGTGGGATATGTAGATATTTGGCGTATTAGAAACCCGCAGGTCCGGCAGTATTCATGCTATTCTAGTTCTCATCATTCACTGTCCCGGATTGACCTGGCCATTGGAAATGCTCAGCTGCTGCCTTGTGTAGCTTCAGTCACGTACCTGGCCAGGGGGGTGTCTGACCACTCCCCACTACAGGTCCGTCTAAGGCTTGGGGACCCGGACCGGCTGGCGGGGATACCTTGGCGGCTCAACCCTTTTTGGATACAACTGATAGGGGGCACTCTGACTGACACTATACGGGAATATTTTGTGACAAATGACGGTACGGCATCTAAACATATAGTGTGGGACGCAATGAAGGCGTATGTTCGTGGGACATATATTAGGGAAATTTGCACCCGAAAGGCGAAAACAAGAGAGCGCACTAAGTATCTGACGGACACTTTAGGTGATGCAGAACGACTTCTTATATCTAACCCTACAGATGATGCCAAGCGGGACTTAGAGAGGGCACAGAGAGCTCTGAGAGACCATATGACTTCCTTGGCCACTAACAAACGCTTTTTCCTTAAGCAGCGGTACTTTACGGAGGGGGAGAGTGTGGGACATCTCTTGGCTACAATTGCTAGGGCGCAGGAGGGATTGACCTATATCACCAAATTGAAACTTGACACTGGAGAGGAGGTGAGGGACAGCGGGAGGATTGTGGAGGTCATGCAACAGTATTACACCCAATTATACTCCTCTAAATCGCATTATGGGGATGAGGAACTGCGGGACTTTGTGGAGGAGATCACTCTCCCCAGTCTGTCAGATAGTGAGAGAGATTCCCTGAATAGAGATATAGACCTGGAGGAGCTGGATGAGGCGCTCGGTCAAATCCAAAATGAAAAGGCCCCAGGTGCGGACGGACTCCCGGGTGAATTCTACAAATTATATACCCATCTGCTGCTGCCAAGACTCTTGGATGTGTTCAGAGATGCTGAGGAGAAGGGATCCCTCCCTGCATCCATGAGGGAGGCTATTATTGTTCTGATTTTAAAACCCGGGAAAGATCCGACCGCGCCTGACTCCTATCGCCCAATCTCGCTGCTTACATTAGATATTAAATTAATCGCTAAAATTCTAGCTAACAGGTTGTCCCGGGTGATCACGTCAGTGATCCACGAGGATCAGACTGGATTCATCCCCAATAAATCTACTTCCATTAATTTGCGACGTTTATTCCTGGGGATACAGCTAAGTTCTGAGGGGAGAAACAAGGAGAGAGCAGTCCTGTCATTAGATGCAGCCAAAGCCTTTGACAGTATTGAATGGAATTTCCTATGGGTAGTTTTGGAGAAATTGGGTCTTGGCTCCAGATTTATTGGCTGGGTCAAATTGTTATATGCCTCTCCGCGGGCCAGGATTCGAGTTAATCGTTGTACCTCCTCGTCTTTTAATTTGGCCAGGGGCACGAGACAGGGCTGTCCTCTCTCTCCATTACTATTTGCAGCGGCAATTGAACCATTGGCGGCTATGCTTCGTGCATCCGCTGGCGTAAAGGGGTTTGAGATAGGCGGTCTGGAGCATAAGGTTTCCCTCTATGCGGACGATTTGTTGCTGTATCTCAGGGAGGTGGGGACATCGGTGGGCCCAGCAATAAATATTATTATAGAATTTGGTAGGCGCTCGGGACTCCTAATAAACTGGAAGAAATCGGCCCTGCTCCCTATAGATCCACTCCCATCTAATTTTAGTACTCTGGGGCTGCCAATTCCGACGGTGGATAAATTTAAATACCTGGGGATTGTGGTTAGTGCCCGACCGCGTGATTACTACTCTCAAAATCTGGAACCAGTGTTGGCTCAGTTTAGGAACAAGATAGATGCCTGGTGTCGACTCCCACTGTCCCTTATTGGCCGTGCTAATCTACTAAAAATGGTACTGATGCCCAAACTTCTGTATCTTCTCCACAACGCCCCAATATGGATCCACTGGAAATTTTTCCGTAAAATCAACACTTTGTTTCGGGAACTCTTGTGGCAAAAGCAGCAGGCTAGAATCCGCCTTGAGACCCTGCAGAGAGGGAAGGAGGATGGGGGTCTGGCAGTCCCCAACCCGTGGGTTTATTATGTTGCGGCACAGATGCAGCACTTCAGGGGGTGGGGAAAGGATGAGGCATATGACGCTGGGGGCAAATTGGTGAGGGGCCTTGCAGAATGGGGACACCCAGTGGCTTTTTTGGATGCAGGATACTCACCCAGAGGAGGAACATTATATCCAACATTATCATTGATGTACAAGGTGTGGGATAGAGGGAAGCAGTTGCTGGGAATATCAGGAATGACTGAGTACTGGCCCTTATGGCATAATCGTGGACTGGCGGAGCTGCAGAGACTCCCGGGTTGGAGAATGTGGGTGAGCAGGGGGGTGCATCAGGTGTCTCAGATTCTTCAGAATAATATACTTAAAAGATTTGACCAGCTTCAAGCTGAGTTTGGGATACCGCACAGTTCCTTTTACCAATACCTGCAGCTCCGTCATGCCTATGAGACACAGACACGTCGTATGGACATTAGGATAGAGCGGAATCACACTCTTACTGAATTGTTGACATCTGATCGCTCCTATGGTATTATTTCTAGGTTGTATACAGTGATGTTATCTAGACACCTCGACAAATTCCCTTTGCAGGCTAGAGAGAAGTGGGAGAGGGACCTAGGCCCTATGACAGAGGAACAGTGGGGTGAGGTCCTGTCTCAGACTCCAAGCCTTGCTGTATCTGAAGGCCAACGACTGTCGCAGCTATTCCTGTTACATAGAGTATATAGGACACCTAGTCTATTGCATAAGATGGGAGTTAGGATGGATGATCTGTGTCCTAGGTGCGGACAGGAAGGTGCGAATCTGATGCATATGATGTGGTCCTGTGGGAACATTGAAGATTACTGGAGGGCAGTACTAGATTTGGTTAGACAAGTTTTCAATATCCGTCTACAGCCAAGACCTATTATATGTATCCTGGGTCTACTGGAGGGGGGGGTGGACTTGAGTTCGCCGGTAATGGTCGGTATTACACGTCTCTTGTACCAGGCTAGGAAACTGTTGGCCTACCACTGGTTGGACCCAGCGCCTCCGGTCATCGGGGATTTTAGGGAAAGAGTAAACGCTATACTTCGACTGGAGAGAGGAGTATACCTTAAAAGAAATGCATTGAAAAAGTTCTATAAGATCTGGGGGGCATGGTTGGATACCCCAGGCCTTCCCTCCTCGGCGTTACTGCAGGACAGTGCGAGCGACCAGGTCCTTCTCCTTCTGACCGGTTAACAAATTTCCTCAAATAGGGTGATATGCGTACTGCTGGAAGGTGTGTGCATGTATATGTGTGTGCATGTATATGTGTGTGCATGTATATGTGTGTGCGTGCGTGCGTGTATGTATATGTGTATATATATATAATGTCATAATGATGCTGGGTAAGCTATACTATGGAGAATATATTGGGAAATAATATGCACTTTGAGACCCATATTGAAATGAGACGTGGACTGCGGGTGCATTGTTTATTATGTTATTTGTGTGGTTTTTCTTATTGACTAAAGGTTTTTTCCCTTTCTGTGATATTTCTATGGAGGGAATTATTTTATGTGTTGTATAATTTTGATGTTAAATAAAAATGAACCTGATTTAAAAAAAAAAAAGAAAATAACATTGCTGCAAATGTAATTTCCTGGGAAAGTATGCGTGGCTTAGTGATTTAAAAAAGCTTCTATATCTTTGCTTTACTGCTGTTGAGAACCCTATTCTGCACAGAATACATTTAAGAAACTTGAAACTGCACCCAAAGAAGGAGTAATGCGTGGATAGCTTTTTTTTTTTTAACAAGCCATTGCTTCTAGACTTTACAAAAAGAAGACATATGATAGGTTTACCTGGTGAGAAGAATCCTTTAAGCCCAGGGCCTGGGAGGCCTCACTGGCCTTGGGCGAGGGTGCAGCAGACAGGTGAGGCACACAAGAAACAGGTAGTAAAGGTTTTTGGAAGCTAGGAAGCAAATATGAGAGGTACTGGAAGCCACAGACAGAAAGTTGACCCGTAGCAGAGGTACTGGAAGTGGCAGGCAGACAGGAGACTGGTAGCAGAGGTACCAGAAGACACAGGCAGAAAGCAGAGTGGTAGTAGAGGTACTGGAAGTCATAGGTAGACAGGAAACTAGTAGCAGAGGTAGTGGAAGCCACAAGCAGACAGGATACCTGTAGTAGAGGTACTCAAAGCCTCAGGCAGACAGGATACTGGCAGCAGTGGTACTGAAAAATGCAGTCAGACAGGAGACCGGTAGCAGAGGTACTTGAAGTTGGAAGCAGATAGGACTCTAAAGATAGGTCTCTAAAGTCTTAAAGGGACTCTGTCAGCACAGAATGACTTCTCAAAGTAAAGATGCTCATGCATCATGGCAGGGATAATCATTTAAATACACCTTCCCATCTGCTTGTTTTCTGTCCAGCGCTGCCCTTCTCTGGCTCTATGAAGCCAGAGCTGTTAATCAAAGAAGTGGGGAATGTGGAGATAGATATAAAGTAAGCAGATGAAAAGTTGTATTGAAATGATTAGTCCCGCCATGACGCAAGAGCGCCTGAACTTGGTTTGAGCAATTATTATATGCGGACAGAGCCCCTTTAATACCAAGACACAGGTGTGTGTCTTGCTGAGCAATGTCAAGATTCAAAATGTAACAACATACTACTGTTCTCCCCCCAAAAAAAGGATACATTTTAAATGGTGTTAAAAAGCCTTTGCATCTAAATTTTTGAAAAACAAAACCAAAAAAAAACTGTTGGAGGCTGCAAAAGAATACAAACAAATTTTTGAACAACTTGTTAAAAAGACTTCTTTACTTTCTCACTTTCCAAATAACAAACCTGTTGCATATCCTAAATATTTGGCTGATTTGTTAAAAGTTATTGTTTCACTGTACATACATTTATAGCCTGGGTCTCAGCTTCCCATACACAGTAGGTTTTTTAACTGCAAGAGAGGACACACATTAGCTAGGATGTAAGAGAATATCATGACGAGGTGCTGGGGCCCTGTTGCATTGATCAATTCAATAGCTAAATTTCTCTTTATTCTTAAAGTTCATAGCAGTTATGCAGATACCATTGTCATATTTTCATTTTTATATATAGCTATTGCATTTTTCATGTCAGTATTCACATAGCAGTTACTGTTTTACATTTATTCCCCTTGCACTGTCGCAGGTGTGCAGCCCTTCTCTTTATATATTGTTTCACTGTAGGCCGTTCTGTCATTTTGCAGTATTCAAAACGTTTTACAATTTTTATAATATAAATGTTATAGCTGCCAAAATAACTTTATATCAAACTTGTTGTTACTCCATAAAAAGGGAAAAATATTTTCTTAAATGGATAAGAAAACAAGACATTGCATTTTCAGTTTGTAAACATTTTGATACTGGCACAGAGGGGGTTAGGATTGCAGGCACTGGCCCTTGATCTGGGATCCCTGCACTGCCCCTTATCACAGAGATACACTTAAGGGTAGTAAGGTCTGAGCCTCCAGCATGTCCCGGTCTCCTCAACAGGCCCTGACCTAACTTCCCCGCATCCCCTCAACCCAGAGAGGGCAGAACACCCCAAACTCACCCCCCCCCTCTCCCAAAAGAGACAGACTTGGGGTAGAACAGAAACTCGCTCACTCAGCAAACAACTACAAAGGGAAGATAATAAAGGCACAGGAGGAAATCAAATTAAAGGGAGGAAATAAGACACACCAAGGGACACTATCACACCACATAAGCAGCAGATCGCAGGTCATGAAAAGAAGATCACCAAGGACACCAGATTTTAGCAAGAGTAGATGCTATCTTCGGTGATCTCCTAACAAACTCCCCAGCTTTAAATAGGGAGAGGTCAGCTGAGGATGGTAATCAGCAACCTCACACTCAGAAGAGCCATACACTGCTCCAAAAGGATTAAAGGCTGCTTTACATGCTTCAATTAATCGTGCGATCGCATTTGCGATCGCACCCGCCCCCATCGTTTTTGCGGCACGGGCAATTTGTTGCCCGTGTCGCACAATGTTGTAACCCCCCCCCCCCGTCACATGTACTTACCTTCCAAACCACCTCGCTGTGGGCGGCGGACATCCACTTCCTGAATGGGGAGGGACGTTCGGCGTCACAGCGACGTCACACAGCGGCCGGCCAATAGAAGCGGAGGGGCAGAGATGAGTGGGACGTAAACATCCCGCCCACCTCCTTCCTTCAGCATTGCCGGCGGCCGCAGGTAAGCTGCAGTTCATCGTTCCCCGGGGTGTCACACGGAGCGATGTGTGCTGCCTCAGGAACAATGAACAACAGGACATTCGATTTTTTTTAAAATAAGTGACGTGTCAGCGATGAACGAGAAGGTGAGTATTTCTGCTCGTTCATAGCTGTCACACGCTACGATATCACTAACGATGCCGGATGTGCGTCACTTACGATGTGACCCCGCTGACATCTCGTTAGATATATCGTAGCGTGTAAAGCCCGCTTAAGTCTCGCATAGCTGGGAGCAGAGGGAACAACTCTGCTGACGCCAGGCAGAGCAGAGCTATTTAAGAGAAACCAGGTTGCCTGTCAGACTCTGTAATGGGAACAGGGTAACAACACTGTTGCTGTAATGCACGAGGGATTGGAACAGCGTATGACAAATACTCCCCGAATAGGGATCATTTTTCCACCGCTGCTTGTCAAAAAGCAATGACATCTGCTTGTAAAAAAGCCATCTGACCCAAGAAATGATAGGGATCATTTTTCCACCTCTGCATGTCAAAAAGCCATCTGACCCAAGAAAGGATACTTTTAGGAACATTTTTTAAACCCTTTAAGAACTGACAAATTATTACTTATACTATATTTTTTTTATCCCTTTCTTCTAACAACCATAACTTTTTTTTATTTCAAACAACATAGCAATTTGAGTGAGGGCTTGCTTTTTTGCTGAACGAGTTGTACTTTTTAATGATACCATTAATTTAACTATACAATGTACTGAAAAATTAGAAAATTATTTCAAGTCAGTTTTGTTTTTACAATGTTCTGTCACACAGAGTTTTGCACAAACTTCGCCAACTGTCATAGCGGCATTGGATTCTGTTCAAATTGCAGATTCTGGCACTTCACCCGATTGTTTCTCTGGTGTCTGGGATCAGCACAGGAAGATTCGGGCGTCGACCTGCTGTGTGCATAGGCAGGCTTGCAAGAGTTAAGGCCACTTTACACACAGAGATAAATCTTTGGCAGATCTGTGGTTCCAGTGAAATCATGGACATATTGTTCCATTTGTACACAGCCACAAACCTGGCACTGATTGTCCACAATTTCACTGCAACCACAGATCTGCCTCAGATTTATCTCTGTGTGTGTGTGTAAAGTGGCCTTTAATCTCTGCTAGTCTGCTTGCTCTTTTAATCACATGTTATGGGGAGACCTATCACATCTGCTCTCCTATTTATACTGTTGGAATCCTTCTATCCATGCCATCTATAGTTTATTCTGTGTTGGTCTGTGAAATGTGGGATCCCAGATTCTCTGTGGTGAAAGTTCAGTTTAGTGGTGCTTTTTGCTTGGTGCGGTTGTGGAGTTTACCCCTGTTGTTTTGTACTTCCCTCCCACTCTTATTTTCTTTTATTGTCTTATCGTGTGTGTCTGTGTGTTCATTTTTAACCTTGTCTGTCTTTTTCTTTGGTTTCAACAATCTCCCATCCCTCCCTGGGGAGGGAGAATTAGATCAGGACTGACCAGGAGCAGAGCCAGGAAGGAGACTCAGACCTCTCCACCATTAGGAGTATCCCTGAGAATAGGGAAAGCATAGGGCCCCCTAGCTTGACGGAGAGCTTAGGGGCCTCGGTACACTGCTATTCCAAAGTCATTGTGACATATTCATTGTATACTAAAACTGACCTGTAAATATGATCCTCTAGGACAGCCTGATTACAGCAATACGAAATAGATTTTTATTATTTAAGTGATGAATAGAAATTTGGTTAGTGTTTTCTGAGACCTAAAATGCTTTTTCTTTTCCATCAATAAAGCTGTGTGGGATTTTGTGTATAGGTTTTAGATTGATACTATTTATCACCAATAAGAAAAGGTCATGGGATTATGGAAATGACAAGATCAACAGACATGTTAATGATATGAATGATAAAAAGAAACGAAAGTTTCAAAACATCTTAATTTATTTAGCTTTGAATAAGGGCACCATGTGCAGAAATACTCACATATAGATGCTTTGACATGCTGTCCTTTAGGTAATTATTGGTTGTCTGAGAAATATTCTGCCATGCTGAATGTATTTGGAGACAATGCCAGCTATGGTAGTGTGTTTAGGCTGCTCAAAGTAACAATATGTGCCCTGGTGTTGTCGTGTTAAAAAAACAGCTTGTGGGAGATTTTAGAGAAGTGACCGTACCACTGATTCCACCATCAAATCAAATTAATGCAAGAGCTGTTAGAATGTTTGGAATGAAGGCTCTGACTACCGTACATTATACGTCCCCACACCATAATGCTGGGAGTAGCACCGTTGTGACATTCCCTTATGGAGGCTTCTCCATAGCACTGCCCGCGTTGTCTCCAGCTAACACAGAATCCAAGACAAATGCAGGACACATTGTTAACTAAAATAGACTTCCATTGCCGTGTTACTCTGCATTTGGGAACAGTGATATGAGATCTGTGGAACACTTGCAGCTGGATGTCTATCTCGCAGCACAGTATAATGTAAACGCCTTATAGTTTATGTATACACTGTTTGACTCCTTAAGTTTGGTATTTTGGTTCACTACGAGCATTTCTTCTAATCTGAAGCTCCTTTAATACAGAGTTTAGCTTCTGTGCATCCCTTGCTGTCATTCCAATTCATTGTCCCAACCACTGGGACATGCATGTTGAACAGTAACATCTCGGCCTACAAGTGAACTGCCACACTGATTAACCAAGCTCTCTCAGTCAAGAATTTTGTCTCTCAGTTTGCCACAAATGGTGAAAACTGTCATGTCAATGAAAAAGAGGCATTACATAATCATCCTACAACACTTTATCCAATTTGTGAGGTTTCATGTGGCTAAAAAGTGCTGTCAATCCGACTGTATTGGAGCTAGATGCTTGACAATGTGATCCTTTTCAGATCTTAGTGATGCTTGCTACTTTCTCGATTTGTAGAACCTTATCGCTGGTCCTTTTCGGTCGTGCAATTTCAATGTTGAGGAGTGTATTACTTGTATATCATTTACAAATTGTAATTTTATACATTTTATAATAATACATTAGTTCTATAAATTGTTTCCTTTTCTTTGTATACATGTGACTTTACAAAAACTTGCAGATTTTCTTGTACACGTCAATAAGATGCTAAAAAAATTAAAATGGCCACTATCCTGTGTGATTACTTTGATGTGTAACAAGATTTCTTTTCCGACTGAAACATTTTCCACATTCCGAACATGAAAACGGCTTCTCCCCTTTGTGAGTTCTTTGATGTCTAATAAGATCTGTTTTATCGGTAAAACATTTCCCACATTCTGAACATGAAAATGGCTTCTCCCCTGTGTGAGTTCTCTGATGTCGAGCAAGATTTGATTTCTCATTAAAACATCGCCCACACTCTGAACATGAAAATGGCTTTTCCCCTGTGTGAATTCGCCGATGTTTAACAAGATCTGATTTCACATTAAAACTTTTATGACACTCTGAACATGAAAATGGCTTCTCACCTGTGTGAATTCTCTGATGTCTTACAAGATTTGATTTCACATTAAAACATTTACCACATTCTGAACATAAAAATGGTTTCTCCCCTGTGTGAATTCTTTGATGTACAACAAGTCTTGATTTAATATTGCAATATTTCCCACATTCTGAACACGAAATTGGCGTCTCCCCTATCTGAGCTATTTCATGTTCAACAGCACTTGTGTAACTTTTGTTTTGCATACTTGTCTTTGTTGAAGCAAATGAAAGAAACTGTTGAAAAAGATCAGATGATGGATGTTTTCTGAGATGGGCTGAAGATATACCTGGGATAATAAAATGTTTGTCACATGTATCTGGTGTGATAATATGATCATCTGCTGCAAAATTGGAAAATATCAGATGTCCCTCTGACCTCCTGGTATAGTTATCTGTCAAAAATAAAACTGATATTATTTTTCAACAACACTGAATTCAAACTGTATGTAGATGTATATTCTATATTTTATAACATTTTCTTACAAATTGTGATACCATTCAATCAATTGACTAATACAGAAAACCTCATAACACCAACTAATAAATTATGAAGTTAAAGGGAACCTGTCATCAGATTTGTCCCTCATAAGCTGCGGCCGCTACCAGTAAGCTCTTATATACAGCATTTTAAAATGCTATATATAAGTGCCCAGGCTGACCTGTATACCATAAAGCACATCTTTTATTATGCACACCTGCGGAATGATCGGGTCAGATGGGTGTCTCTGGTCTCGGTTCGGCGCCTTCTCTGCGCTTACGAATGCCGTCCTCCTTACCAGGTCCGTGTGGATGACACGTCCTACGTCAACCAAACAGATGCTTTCATTGAGCTCTTGCACACGCGCACTTCTCTCTGCCCTGCTGAAGGCAGATCAAAGTATTGTAGTATTGTAGTGCGCATGTGCGGGCGGTCCTTCACCTTTTCCCGCAACTGCGGATTACAGTACTTTGCTCTGCCATCAGCAAAGCAAAGAATAGTGAGCGTGCACTGGAGCACAACAGAGGCCTCTGTGTGGATGATATAGGATGCATCATCCACGCGGGACTGGGAAAAAGGACGGCGATGGAAGGAAGAGAGGAGGCACCAGACCAAGATCAGCAAAGCTGAAAAAATATTAAAATAAATGTTTTTTTTTTATGTTATACAGAGCGGCCTGGGCTCTTATATACAGTATTCTAGACTGCTGTTTATAAGAGCTTACTGGTACTGGTCGCAGGTTATAAGGGAGAAATCTAGTGACTGGTTCACTCTAAGCCACCAGATTAAGTTCTTCCAATTTTTTACTTCTCTGTTGAAGCTGGTTTCTCCATAGGTTCATGTTTATTTGTACCTGTCATCAATTGTTTCCAGTTACATATTCAGTGGAAATTCAAAGATAAATCAGTGCTGTTAGGTGGGCTACGTCTCGTACACTAACAGCTACATACAGTGCAGCATAGTCTGCTATATAATATATTTATATATAAACAGTATAAGTTTATACATATATATATATATATATATATATACACACACTGTGTGCAGAATTATTAGGCATATGAGTATTTTGATCACATGATAATTTTTATACATGTTGTCCTACTCCAAGCTGTATAGGCTTGAGAGCCATCTACCAATTAAGTAAATCAGGTGCTGTGCATCTCTGTAATGAGGAGGGGTGTGGTGTAATGACATCAACCCCCTATATAAGGTGTGCTAAATTATTAGGCAACTTCCTTTCTTTTGGCAAAATGGGTCAGAAAAGAGATTTGACGGGCTCTGAAAAGTCCAAAATTATGAGATGTCTTGCAGAGGGATGCAGCAGTCTTGAAATTGCCAAACCTTTGAAGCGTGATCACCGAACAATCAAGCATTTCATGTCAAATAGCCAACAGGGTCGCAAGAAGCGTGTTGGGCAAAAAAGGCGCAAAATAACTGCCCATGAATTGAGGAAAATAAAACGTGAAGCTGCCAAGATGCCATTTGCCACCAGTTTGGCCATATTTCAGAGCTGCAACGTTCCTGGAAAATCAAAATGCACAAGGTGTGCCATACTCAGGGACATGGCCAAGGTAAGGAAGGCTGAAAAACGACCACCTTTGAACAAGAAACATAAGATAAAACGTCAAGACTGGGCCAAGAAATATCTTAAGACTAATTCATCAAAGGTTTTATGGACTGATGAAATGAGAGTGACTCTTGATGGGTCAGATGGATGGGCCAGTGGCTGGATCAGTAAAGGGCTAGAGCTCCACTCTGACTCAGACGCCAGCAAGGTGGAGGTGGGGTACTGATATGGGCTGGTATCATCAAAGATGAACTTGTGGGACCTTTTCAGGTTGAGGATGGAGTGAAGCTCAACTCCCAGACCTACTGCCAGTTTCTGGAAGACAACTTCTTCAAGCAGTGGTACAGGAAGAAGTCGGTATATTTCAAGAAAAACATGATTTTCATGCAGGACAATTCTCCATCACATGCATCCAACTACTCCACCATGTGGCTGGCGAGTAAAGGTCTAAAAGATGAAAAAATAATGACATGGCCCCCTTGTTCACCTGATCTGAACCCCATAGAGAACCTGTGGCCCTCATAAAGTGTAAGATCTACAGAGAGGAAAAACAGTTCACCTCTTGGAACAGTGTCTTGGAGGCTGTGGTGGCTGCTGTACGCAATGTTGATCGTAAACAGATCAAGCAACTAACAGAATCTATGGATGGTAGGCTGTTGAGTGTCATCATAAAGAAAGGTGGCTATATTGGTCACTAATTTTTTGGGGTTTTGTTTTTGCATGTCAGAAATGTTTATTTCTAAATTTTGTGCTGTTATATTGGTTTACCTAATGAAAATAAACACGTGAAATGGGAATATATTTGGTTTTTATTAAGTTGCCTAATAATTCTGCACAGTAATAGTTACCTGCACAAACAGATATCCTCCTAAGATAGCCAATTCTAAAAAACCCTACTCCGACTTCCAAAAATATTAAGCTTTGATATTTATGAGTCTTTTGGGTTGCTTGAGAACATAGTTGTTGATCAATAATAAAACAAATCCTCTAAAATACAACTTGCTTAATAATTCTGCACACAGTGTATATATAAAAGGTGGCCATAATATAACCTAAGGTGTTTGGAGCCGTGTGCAGACTGACCCAGTGTACAAAATTGGCTGAAAATTGGTATATATGCTATTCAAGGCATGGGGAAACGGAAAACATCTTAAATTTTTTTTATACCAAAACTCCCCACCAGGTGAAAAAGATGCGCTGTACAATAGGCGCGCCTTGTAACTCAATCTGCAAGATGCCTGTCTGTTTGCTGGATTATGCACTGTTAGTGCGGTTGTTTTCTGAGAATGCCAGGAATGCTACAGCTGCACTGAGAGCCTTTCATCGTTTGAAAGACCTTCACACACGTGGCTGTCCAATGGCTGTCAATTTGCTGACACAGATGATGACACGTTTTAAGGCAACAGGGTTACTGAGTGTTCAACCAGGGTACGGGCGACGACCGGTAAGCAGAGAGGTTGTGGAGGATATTGTCACTGCCATCATGGAACGGGGCACAAACAACCCTGCTGGGAACAGCAGTGCACGTAGTGTTTCCAGGCAATTGGGGCTCTCTTACAGCACAGTGTGGAAAGTTCTCTGAAAGGCAGGGCCATATTTACCACTAGGCACCTGTGGTCCGGTGCCTGGGGCGGCGCGCTGCGCGGGGCGGCACCTTCTGGCAGCAAAAAATATATATATTTTTTTTTACACATCCTCTCCCACTCCGTTAGACAGTCGATTAAATCCGCTGTCTTTTCGGAGGGAGGGGTGGGCGGGAGAGGCGAACCTTCATTTATCTGTATCTGTGTCTTTAAAACACAATACAGATAAACTCCGGGCGCCGGGCACAGAGAGCTGATTGACCCCGGAAGTGCTGGCGCATGCACTTCCGGGGTCAGAGGCGCATGCCAATCAGCTCCATGCTGTGGTGTCCAATGCTTCCGATGCTGCGGTGGAGGAGAGAACACTCACCGCAGCCAAGAGAAGAACGACGGACACTGGAGGAGAAGGAAGAGTAGGAGGGCGGCAGGAACAGGAGCAGGTAATAGCTCGCAGAGCTGAAGATTCATAGGGAAGGTGCGGGTCTTCCTAATGAGGATTGTGGGGGAGGGACAGACAGGGGCTATAGTGATGTGTGTGGGAGAGGGGCAGGCAGAGGGTATAACGTGATGTTTGTGGGGGAGGGGCAGGCAGAGGCCTTAATGTGATATGTGTGGGGGAGGGACAGGCAGAGGCTATAGTAATGTGTGTGAAGGAGGGGCAGGCAGAGGCTATAACGTGATGTTTGTGAAGAAGGGACAGGCAGAGGCTATAACGTGATGTTTCTGGGGGAGGGGCAGGTGAGGCTATGATGTGCTGTGAGTGGGGGAGGGGCAGCCAGAGGCTATAATGTGATGTGGGGGAGGGGCAGACAGAGGCCATAATGTGATGTGTCTGGGGGAGGCGCAGTCGAGGCTATAATGTGCTGTGTGTGAGATAGGGCCAGGCAGAGGCTATAATGTGATGTGTGTGGGGGAGGGGCACGTGAGGCTATAATGTGATGTGGGGGAGGGGCAGGCAGAGGCTATAATATGATGTGTGTGGGGGAGGGGCAGGCAGAGGCTATAATGTGATGTGTGTGGGAGAAGGTCAGGCAGAGACTATAATGTGATGTGTGTGCGGGAGGGGCAGGCAGAGGCTATAACGTGATGTGTGTGGGGGAGGGGCAGGCAAAGGCCATAACGTGATGTTTGTTGGGGAGGGGCAGGCAGAGGCTATAACATGAGGATTGTGGGTTAGGGGCAGGCAGAGGCCATAACGTGATGTTTGTGGGGGAGGAGCAAGCAGAGGTTATAGTCTGGGGATCTGGGGATTAGGAGGCCTATTGCTGTAGATGGGTGGTTTAGGGAGCTTATTTCTGTAGAGGGGGACTTAGGGGGGCTTACAGAGGGAGGTATAGTGAAAGGGACAAAATCGATGGGGAAAAGTGTAAGGACTCAGTATGTTGGGGGTCTCAGTATGGAGAGGGGTAAACTTAGCACTCAAGATCAATGTGAACAGTGGTTTTTATTGTGAAGAACTTGTAGGACCAGCACAAATACAGATGTTTTGTTCAAAAGACCTTCATCAGTGCGTGCAGATGGTCCTCAGAAAGTATAGTAGCTTGGCGAGCGGCGTGGCTGGGTATAACGTGGTGTACTCCGCTGTATATGTGGCAATGCTGTGCTTGTGCTGGTCCTACAAGTTTTTCACAATAAAAACTACTATTCAAATTCATCTTGAGTGCCAAGTTTCTACATCTACTTGAGATGTTTTTGGACCCTACTTGTGCCCCCCCTAGAAATGCCGTGTGTCAACTCACTAAGTATGGAGAGGGGGAAGCATTGGGAATTCATTATGGAAAAGGGGTAGCATGGGGGGATCAGTATGAACAGGGGCAGTGTGAGGGCTCAATATGGAAAGGGGGCAGCATGGGTGGGCTCAGTAAGGAGTGGAGCAATGTAGGTGACTCGGTGTGAAACGTGAGATAATGTATGGGGGGGGCTCAACTTTAGGCATGAGGCAGCATGGTGGTCACTGTATGATGAGTTGGGCAGCATGCAACATGGTGGTCTCTATATGATGAGTGGGGTAGTGTGACGCCCTGGGCAAGCCAGGGGTCACAGGTCATAACACCACCACACCCTACACCCCAGATAGGAACATCAAAGCTAACCAAAAATCCTTGTTGCCTTCCTCCAGGGGCTGATGTCCACACCAGGGGGTGGGCCAGGCGGTTGGCTCCGCCCACCGAGGAGTTCACAGCCCTGGAGGCGGGAGAACCAGGCAGATGAGTCTAGGGAGAGTTTGAAGTAAGAAGGAAGTGGTAGAGGAGCAAGAGAGAGGAGTAAAGTGGAAGAGACAGTGACAGTGGAGAAAGCCTGAAGTTGGTCCGGGTGTGTGCCCCGGACTGAGAACAGCAAGGTCAGCAGACGGCGGTGACTGTCTGCAGGAGAGGCTGCTTGGAGGTTGCCGAAAGGACCGTGGACGGGTGGTGGCCCGGCGGTACCGGAGCGGTATACAAAGAGCAGTCAGCACCATTGGCAGGGGCCTTTCGGATCCCGGCAAGGCTAGGAGTCGCCGTGAATTTGCCAAATCCGTTAGTGAAGGGGACCTCTGGGTCTCCCAACAACCAAGTCCCGATTAAAGGCAACAGTCCAACCGTTAGAGAGAGACACCGCCACCGCCAGGGCACCAGTTTCTCAGGGCCAGCGCCTGCGGGCAAAGTAGGGCTCCTCCGGCCCATAACCAAGTCGGGGAGCGGGTTACCGGTGGGAACCCATCGCTACCATCATCATCTCAGGTGCAGGAAAAGGGACCGCCACCGTCAACTACTGGGGAAAAGCAACTGCAGCCGTCCGTGGGAACCGTCTTTCCAGCCGTGTGTTTTACCGAGAACTGTGTCACCGTCTCAGGCTGAGTGAGTACCACAGTGCCGTGAGGCACAGCGCTGCCCCCGCGTCCCTGCACCCCACCAAGCCCTGCACCAGCCCTGCCATCCAGCATCCCCCACCTCATCACTGGGCCCCGGGACAACAACCCCCTACCCACGGAGGGGAGAACTAACAACTCTGCTGCTCCCTGTCACCGCTCCCGGGATCCCCATACAGAGCAGCGGTGGTGTCCATACAATCACCACAACCGTGGATGGCGTCACGGACAATAAACAATCCCAAAAAACCAATCCCTTTTCACTCACGGGCGAGGAGCGCCGCTCGAGTCCCCGGGATCCGGCCCATCGCTCGAGCCACCGAGCAGCAGCAGGCCGCAGCAGCAGCAGCAGCCGGACCCGAGCAGTGGGAGAGTGCGGCGTCCCCTCCTCTGCCCGCGACAACTTGGCGTCACGAACGGGATCTTACCACTCTGCCGTTGGGTAGAGGTGCGCCTTGTGACCGCCGGAGGTGTCCGGCCGGAAAATTTCAGAAGTCGCCATCTTTGGCGCAAAGAGTTCCCGCTCGAGCGTCTTCTCGAGTAGCGGAGGCGCGAAGGCCAAAACCCCGCCCCGATAGAGGAGGGGCCGGAAAGAGGCTAAGGGGGACGAAATGGCGACTGGTCGCATGTAGCCGCGGCTATACAGATAAGGACGCTGGGACCCCACGATCCGCCGACCCCTGCAAAGAATGTCCGCTCCCCCTAGCTATGCGGAGGCTACCGAACCGGTGCCCGGGACAGCGGCATGGCTGAGGGCCCGGAAGGCAGGGATCTGCCGACACTACCAGAACCAGATCTGCCGGCTGATGGAACAGTGGACCGCGGAGGTGGAGGATGCAGCTGCAGTTGCACGAGTGTATGGAATGGAGGCCATGATGGAGGAGCTGGTGAGTGACCCACGCCCCTATGTCCCCGAGGGACCGGCCACTGCGGCTGAGGGACCCGGTCTACCCCTGGCCCCCATACCACCTCTGTCCTCCTTGCCCGTGCACCGCGCTGCGCCTGGCCCGTCGGGCGTACACCCCTTCGTGACAGTGGCCGAGAGAGTGACAAGCCTGGAAGCTGTGGCAGCTGGCGGCAACCCGCCTGGCGCAGAGACGGACGATAGTGATTCCGGGCCTGACACCGGGCCCGTT
The DNA here is from genome assembly GCF_048569485.1 of Anomaloglossus baeobatrachus. Taxonomy (NCBI): domain Eukaryota; kingdom Metazoa; phylum Chordata; class Amphibia; order Anura; family Aromobatidae; genus Anomaloglossus; species Anomaloglossus baeobatrachus. The sequence goes on from NC_134357.1 coordinate 518,674,289, forward strand.
TCGGAGGAAGATGAAGGAGTCGTCGCTCTGCAGGGCACGGAGGCCACTTACATCCCCCGGAGTGGGAACAACGGGTATCGGGCGGCCCTTCCTCGCCGCGCTTGCTATGCGCTGGAGGGGCTGGTGCCCGTGTTCTTCCACCCAGAGCCGGGTGAGGAGGACGAAAGTGCACAGTAAGGGCAGCGGAGCACCGTTGCACCGTCCCGGTAGGGACCACCAGTGTGAAGAAAGTATGTGTGCTTTAAGTTTGAAAACTTTTGAAGAAAATGAGAATAATAACCGAACAGTAACCTGATTAGCCATGTGATTGAAACCGGTCGTTGCCGGCACCGTTGTCCCCGTGGGGACCATCTAGCTGCATAGAAACTTCTATGGACAAGCCCGTGAACTTGCAGGACAACCACAAACTTAGTGGCTTGTAAATAAATCTGTTGTTGCAGCTACCGTTACCGCCTCCGGAGAGGCAGGTTGGAGGGAGGGCCCGCAGTGGAGCAGGCTGGGGCCCAGCCACCACAGGAACCGGTGGCTACCCTCTGGAGGGGAAGGACAGATCCCGCTCGGGTAACTGGTTCAGGACTGGGGTCAAGAGGTGCTGCCTGGGTTTTAGGGGCAGCATCAGGTCCAGGTTACTTGGGTGGGAGAGAGCGGCAGCCGCAACCGTTGAAAATGTTAGTAACGTTTAAGAACTGAACCTCCCGATGTGGGATGAAGTTATTTTATTTGTATGTTTGCCTTTTATATCTTTTTAGAAAATAAAACCGCTGTTAGACGGGCAGCCCGCGGACGGTCTGCATTTTGCTAAGGGGGAATGTGACGCCCTGGGCAAGCCAGGGGTCACAGGTCATAACACCACCACACCCTACACCCCAGATAGGAACATCAAAGCTAACCAAAAATCCTTGTTGCCTTCCTCCAGGGGCTGATGTCCACACCAGGGGGTGGGCCAGGCGGTTGGCTCCGCCCACCGAGGAGTTCACAGCCCTGGAGGCGGGAGAACCAGGCAGATGAGTCTAGGGAGAGTTTGAAGTAAGAAGGAAGTGGTAGAGGAGCAAGAGAGAGGAGTAAAGTGGAAGAGACAGTGACAGTGGAGAAAGCCTGAAGTTGGTCCGGGTGTGTGCCCCGGACTGAGAACAGCAAGGTCAGCAGACGGCGGTGACTGTCTGCAGGAGAGGCTGCTTGGAGGTTGCCGAAAGGACCGTGGACGGGTGGTGGCCCGGGGGTACCGGAGCGGTATACAAAGAGCAGTCAGCGCCATTGGCAGGGGCCTTTCGGATCCCGGCAAGGCTAGGAGTCGCCGTGAATTTGCCAAATCCGTTAGTGAAGGGGACCTCTGGGTCTCCCAACAACCAAGTCCCGATTGAAAGCAACAGTCCAACCATTAGAGAGAGACACCGCCACCGCCAGGGCACCAGTTTCTCAGGGCCAGCGCCTGCGGGCAAAGTAGGGCTCCTCCGGCTCATAACCAAGTCGGGGAACGGGTTACCGGTGGGAACCCATCGCTACCATCATCATCTCAGGTGCAGGAAAAGGGACCGTCACCGTCAACTACTGGGGAAAAGCAACTGCAGCCGTCCGTGGGAACCGTCTTTCCAGCCGTGTGTTTTACCGAGAACTGTGTCACCGTCTCAGGCTGAGTGAGTACCACAGTGCCGTGAGGCACAGCGCTGCCCCCGCGTCCCTGCACCCCACCAAGCCCTGCACCAGCCCTGCCATCCAGCATCCCCCACCTCATCACTGGGCCCCGGGACAACCACCCCCTACCCACGGAGGGGAGAACTAACAACTCTGCTGCTCCCTGTCACCGCTCCTGGGATCCCCATACAGAGCAGCGGTGGTGTCCATACAATCACCACAACCGTGGGTGGCGTCACGGACAATAAACAATCCCAAAAAACCAATCCCTCTTCACTCACGGGCGAGGAGCGCCGCTCGAGTCCCCGGGATCCGGCCCATCGCTCGAGCCACCGAGCAGCAGCAGGCCGCAGCAGCAGCGGCAGCCGGACCCGAGCAGTGGGAGAGTGCGGCGTCCCCTCCTCCGCCCGCGACAGTAGCATGGTGGTCTTTGTATGATGAGTGAGGTAGCATGGTGGTCTCTGTATGATGAGTGGGACAGCATGGTGGTCTCTGTATGATGAGTAGGGCAGCATGGTGGTCTCTGTATGATGAGTGGGGTAGCATGGTGGTCTCTGTATGATAAGTGAGGTAGCATGGTGGTCTCATTATGGAAAAGGAGCAGGCAGCATTTGGAGTGCATTAAGAAGGGGCAGCATGGGAGGCTCAGTATGGAGAAGGGCAGTGTGAGCTCCATATGGAGAGGGACATTGTGAGCAGGGGGCAGAATGATGTGAGGACAGTGTAGATATTTCAGAATTGAGGAAGGTGTGGTGGGTTTGGTTTATAAGGTAGGGCAGTGTGGCGTTTTAGTTCATTAGGGGGCAGTGTGGCGGTCATAGTATATAAATGGGGATGGTGTGGTGGGAATATTTTCTAGGAGAGGATAGTGTGGAGGATTTACGTTAAGAGGGACTGTGTGGAGTAAAATTCTTTTGCAGGGAGCACAGTGAGGAGCAGTTATTTTTTTCAGTCCACAGCATAGGGCTTATTTATGGCACAGCATTTGTGGTTATTGTTATTCGGGAACATTGTAATGACACTGTTATTTTTCAGGGCACCATGGTGAGATGTGCTGCAGAAGACCGGAGAAGAGGGAAGTCTGCAGAGACGAGATGTGGATGTGATGTCATCATGGAGTCGGGAACATGAGAACAGCGATCGGTGAGTGAATTATCACAGACCTTACACTGCACTAACATTTACACAGGTTTAGGGGAAAAAATGCCCGGCGTGCTTCTTTAAAGGGAACCTGTCAGCAGATTTGGTGAGTATAAGCTGCGGCCACCACCAGTGGGCTCTTATATATAGCATTCTAACATGCTGTATATAGAACATAAAAAACACTTTATAATACTCACCTAAAGGGTGGTGCTGTGCAGACTGGTTGGATGGGTATCTCCATTCTCCGGGTGCGGTGCCTCCTCTTTCGGCCATCTTTGTCCTCCTTCTTCTGAAGCCTGGGTGCATGACGCGTCCTACGTCATCCACACTAGCCAGCATTGAGGTCCTGCGCAGTACAATACTTTGATCTGGCCTACTCAGGGCAGATCAAAGTGCACCTGCACAGGACCACAATGCCATCGGACAGGTTCCCTCTAATATTAGCAGAAAAATCTACATTTATTTAATATGCAAATGACGGCACTTTGGTGCACTATTGGTGTGGTCTTTGCTTTGGTGCACTATTGGTGTGGTCTTGCTTTGGTGCACCATTAGTGTAGTCTTTGCTTCGGTGCACAATTGGTATGGTCTTTGCTTTGGTGCTCCGTTGGTGTGGTCTTTGTGTCGGTGCACCATTGGTGTGGTCTTTGCTTTGGTGCACTATTGGGGTGGTCTTTGCTTCAGTGCACCATTGGGGTGGTCTTTGCTTTGGTGCACTGTTGGCGTGGTCTTTGCTTTGGTGCATCGTTGGTGTGGTCATTGCTTTGGTGCTCCGTTGGTGTGGTCTTTGTGTCTGTGCACCATTGGTGTGGTCTTTGCTTTGGTGCACCATTGGGGTGGTCTTTGCTTCGGTGCACCATTGGGGTGGTCTTTGCTTTGGTTCACTGTTGGCGTGGTCTTTGCTTTGGTGCATCGTTGGTGTGGTCTTTGCTTTGGTCCACCATTGGTGTGGTCTTTGTGTCGGTGCATGGTTGGTGTGGTCTGTGCTTTGATGCACCATTGTTGTGGTCTTTGCTTTGGTGCACGGTTGGTGTGGTCTGTGCTTTGGTACACCGTTGGTGTGGTCTTTGTGTCTGTGCACCGTTACGCCCTCATATTTGTATTTTAAAGTCTTTTGTTTTTATTGATAGCCCTCCAATAATAAAAGTGAGTGCTGTCTAATATCAGCTTGTATGTTTTGATTTTACCTATCTTACTAAGTGATCGCTGTCAATCAACACAATGGACTGGCTTTCATATGCAAATATAACAGTACACCAAGGCATAGTCCACTCCAAGGGTGAACCAAAGCCCCCTCATTTGCATTTTAAAAAAATAAATGTTGAAGCAAATATTAAAGGGGTTGTCCAGTCTAGAATGACAATTCTGCAGTCACTCTGTGTGTCACTCTGTGAGACTGCAGATTTGTGATTCCTCCAAGTGCACTCACTGTGCACTACGAGAATTCTCTGGTGTCTGTGCCGGGAACGACGGTCAAGTATGCGATATGCAGACTCTCCGCTACAATCCGTCTAGAGGACACCACCTGGGTCAAAACAAGTGCATTAAGCGAGGCTATACCCACTAGACAAGTTCTTACTGGGAGTCTGCATATCGCATTCTTGACCACCATGAGTGCGCTGGGTGGATTCACAGGTCTGCAGTCATAGAGTGACACATAGACGGACAGCAGACTTGTTATTCCAGATCGGACAACCCCTTTAAGCTAAACTGTTTGATTTTTGTAGGGGAATCGTCCTCTATATAAATGTTTATTCATGTAAATGGAAATATCATTTAACCCGACAAACAAACATTTTGCTTGTGCATCGGGTGATCTGACAATCGGTTTAGATAGATCAATCAGTTTCCGATTATTGTCAGCATTGAAAAAGCACCTTCAAAGAATAATTAAACTTTTCGGAGAATTTTTTGTTTTGCCATCATTTGGCTGGCAGCTATCTCCCTGACTCTCCCATACACTATAGACAGGTGTCCCATCATTCGGCTGACAGCTGTCTCCCTGACTCTCCCGTACACTATAGACAGGTGTCCCATCACTCAAGTGGCAGCTGTCTCCCTAAGCTCTTACTTTGTTGAGTGCTCGTGTTCTTTATGAGACAGACGCTACTACACATCTATGGCACTGGCTCGTCTGTTAGAGAAAAAAGGATCCACAATCCAAAATTAGACCTGCTAAGTCATCATTTCTCTGACAATCAGACTATCGGTCGAGCCTGTCTATCTCTGGGTTCTGCCAGCTGTAATCTGTGTACAAGCACTGGGCATGTGAACCGTTAGGGTATGTGCACACCACGGCTTTTACACATCTGTGAATCTTTTGAGTTTTGCAGGCGAAGGACAGGTAAGGAAACACTGGCATCTTTTTTAAATTGAAATTGTATTAAGTGCTAGTCAGCAACTTCTTGGTGGCAGCAGCCCGAAAAATGGTTCAGTTACCTGTTTTAACCACTTAAGGCCCCGTCAAACACAGAGATAAATCTTTGGCAGATCTGTGGTTGCAGTGACATCATGGACATATTGTTCCATTTGTGCACAGCCACAAACCTGGCACTGATTGTCCACAATTTCACTGCAACCACAGATCTGCCGCAGATTTATTTCTGTGTGTGACAAGGCCTTTAGGGGTACTTTGCACGCTGCGACATCGCTAGCCGATGATAGCGATGCCGAGCGCGATAGTACCCTCCCCCGTCGCACATGCGATATCTTGTGATAGCTGCCGTAGCGAACATTATCGCTACAGCAGCCTCACACGCACTTACCTGCCCTGCGACGTCGCTCTGGCTGGCGACCCACCTCCTTCGTAAGGGGGCGGGTCGTACGGCGTCACAGCGACGTCACACGGCAGGCGGCCAATAGAAGCGGAGGGGCGGAGATGAGCGGGACGTAAACATCCCGCCCACCTCCTTACTTCTGCATAGCCGGTGGAGGCAGGTAAGGAGATGTTCCGTGCTCCTGCGGCTTCACACACAGCGATGTGTGCTGCCGCAGGACGAGGAACAACATCGTATCTCCTATTGGTGCGACATTATGAAAATGACCGACACTACACAGATCACTGAATTTTCGGCGCTTTTGCGATCGTTTATTGGCGCATCTAGGCTTTACACGTTGCGACGTCGTTACCGGCGCCGGATCTGCGTCACTTTCGATTTGACCCCGACGATATCGCGGTAGCGATGTCGCAGTGTGCAAAGTACTCCTGAGAGTGGAGAGGCCACAATCCAAGCTGCTTGAGGTCTAGTGTGAAGTGTGAACACCCCGGCACTACCGCACCCATCATCACCGCACACACCCCGGCACTACCGCACCCATCAACACCGCACATACACACCCCAGCACTACCGCACACATCATCATCGCACACCCCCCCGGCTCTACCGCCCCGATCATCACCGTACACACCCCGGCACTACCGCCCCCATCATCACCGCACACACCCCAACACTACTGCACCCATCATCACCGCACACACCCCGGCACTACCGCACTCATCATCACCATACACACCCCGGCACTACCGCACCCATCATCACCGCACACACCCCGGCACTACCGCACCCATCATCACCGCACACACCCCGGCACTACCGCACGCATCATCACCATACACACCCCGGCACTACCGCACCAATCATCACCGTACACACCCCGGCACTACCGCACCCATCATCACCGTACACACGCATTCACTACCTCAGTGACGTCCCTGCTGACAGCGCGACTCACTTCAGTTGCTGCGTGGAGCTCACAGTGAGCAGTGGTGTTCTACGGCCGCTCCTGTCAGCTTCATGTAGCAGAACTGAAAGCGTCGTGGGACCTCGTGTGGATTTCGTCGGACCTGGAGGGGTATTTGGGGATTAATAAAGTGGTGAAAGAGGGTGTATTTTTGTCTTTTATTCCAAATAAAGTATTTTTTCATGTATATGTGTTTATTTACTTTCACTTACAGGTTAATCATTGGAGGTGTCTCATAGACGCCTGCCATGATTAACCTAGGACTTATGCGGGCGTCACATGAGACGATCTATCATGCGATGCATCGTCGGGGTCACGGTTTTCATGGCGAACATCCGGCATCTCTTGCGACGTCATCTCGTGTGACACCTCCGAGCGACGCTGACTCGTTCACAAATCGTGAGTCGTGTACGCGTCATTTAATTTAAAAAAATCTTTTCATTTTAATGGCGCCGGTTGTTCATCGTACCCGGGGCAGCACACATCGCTCCGTATGACACCCCGGGAACGATGAATACAACTTATCTGCGTCCCGCGGCACCCGCCGGCTATGCGGAAGGAAGGAGGTGGGCGGGATGTTTACGTCCCGCTCATCTCCGCCCCTCCGCTTCTATTGGCTAGCCACTGTGTGACATCACTTTGACGCCGAACGTCCCTCCCCTTCAGGAAGTGGATGTTCGCCGCCCACAGCGAGGTCGCTCAGGAGGTAAGTATGTGTGATGGCGGTTTAACGACTTTGTGCGACACGGGCAGCGATTTGCCCATGACGCACAAACGACGGGAGTGGGTACAATCGCTCGTGCGATTGCACGTTATATAGTACCGTGTGACGCCTGTATTAGTGGCAGCTATGGGCTGCCATTAACTCCTTATTACCACGATTGCCACCACACCAGGTCAATTCGGGATCAGCCGAGTAGAGTCCCGGGACTGTCGCATCTTATGGATGCGGCAATTCCGGGCGGCTGCTGGCTGATATTTTTAGGCTGGGGGGGCTCCCCATGACGTGGGGCTCCCCATCCAGAGAATACCAGCCTTTAGCCGTGTGGCTTTATCTTGGCTGGAATCAAAATTGGGGGGGGACCGCACGCCGTTTTTTTTTTAATTATTTATGCATGGCGATGGAATCCAGAACCATAGACATTCATTATGACTCTTAATGGATCCCGACGGAATCCTGCGGAGTGCATTTTTTTACAGCAACAAAAAATGCTACATTCTGCGTTCCTTCTGCCCGAGGGTCACTGACGGTCACCGACAAAAAAACTGATGCAACGCGGGGCGGATGCAACGCAAGACCATCCGTTGCAATCTGCCCTTAATAGAAGCCTATGTGGAATAAACGGCTTCCTGCAACGGTTACCGTAATTCCTCAAGGCGGCGGATTGCAACGGATGCCGCACAACGCAAGTGTTAAAGTACCGTTATACGTAAGCGTTGAGCATGTACTGCATAGAAGGAGCATGATCACGATGAATGATGGTGGCCCTATTGATCAGTCATGTTAGTCTGTGGAACAATTGCGACATCTCCAATTATCAGCACACGGAGTATTGGTATAAAAACTTTTTTAAGATGCCTTCCGTTTCCCCGTGCCTTGAATAGCATACATACCAATTTTTAGCCAATTCTATATATATACAGTACAGACCAAAAGTTTGGACACACCTTGTCATTCATTGAGTTTTCTTTATTTTCATGACCCTGAAAATTGTAGATTCACATTGAAGGCATCAAAACTATGAATTAAAACATGTGGAATGAAATACTTAAAAGAGTGTGAAACAACTGAAAATATGTCTTATATTCTAGGTTCTTCAAAGTAGCCACCTTTTGCTTTCATTACTACTTTGCACACTCTTGGCATTCTATTGATGAGCTTCAAGAGGTAGTCACCGGAAATGGTCTTCCAACAGGCTTGAAGGAGTTCCCAGAGATGCTTAGCACTTGTTGGCCCTTTTGCCTTCACTGTACGGTCCAGCTCAACCCAAACCATCTTGATTGGGTTCAGGTCTGGTGACTGTGGAGACCAGGTCATCTGGCGTAGCACCCATCACTCTCCTTCTTAGTCAAATAGCCCTTACACAGCCTGGAGGTGTGTTTGGGGTCATTGTCTTGTTGAAAAATAAATGATGGTCCAACTACACGCAAACCGGATGGAATAGCACGCCGCTGCAAGATGCTGTGGTAGGCATGCTGGTTCTGTATGCCTTCAATTTTGAATAAATCCCCAACAGTGTCACCAGCAAAGCACCCCCACACCATCACACCTCCTCCTCCATGCTTCACGGTGGGAACCAGCCATGTAGAGTCCATCCGTTCAACTTTTCTACAAAGACACGGAGGTTGGATCCAAAGATCTCAAATTTGGACTCATCAAACCAAAGCACAGATGTCCACTGGTCTAATGTCCATGCCTTCTGTTCTTTAGCCCAAACAAGTCTCTTCTGCTTGTTGCCTGTCCTTAGCAGTGGTTTCCCAGATAGTTTAACATGAAGGCCTGCTGCACAAAGTCTCCTTTTAACAGTTGTTCTAGAGATGAGAAGGTGTGTCCACACTTTTGGTCTGTACTGATATATATATATATATATATATATATATATATATAGATATATGACGCCCTGGACTATTCAGGACTAGAGATGAGCGAACCGGTCGCGGTTCGGCTCGAGGTTGGTTCGCCGAACGGACCTCCCGTTCGAGTTCGGTTCGTTGAACGTTCGACGAACCGAACTCGAACTGCATAGGAAACAATGGCAGGCAATCACAAACACAGAAAAACACCTAGAAAACACCCTCAAAGGTGTCCAAAAGGTCACAAACAACTCACAACACATGGGAAAGTGACAAGGACATATACTCATGCGAAAACAAAAGAGCTGGACAAGGAAAAAGAGGAGGACACACAGATATATGAGTATATGCAAGGAAACATGCCATTATTGTGCAACTTGAGCCCTGCTCATTCTTGGCTTCCAATCTTGATAAATTGCCTGAGCTCGCCACGTACGTCTTGGGGATCTTGTCGTGTCCTGCAGCCAGCGTTCTCTCGGAACCTGTCTTCAGTGCTGCTGTGGGTCTGCTGGCAGATAAGCACACGTGTCTGTCCACTGACAATGTGGACATGGCTCTCAGAGGACTTTTCTTCCCCGGGGTCAGCCAGGGGACGGGAAAGGCACGCGTATTTTTGAGAGTGCTTCATGCAAAGCATCTTTTTCTTTTTCAAAAGGGGGCTCAACCGATGCCAGTCAAGTGGGGTGTGTGTGGCCCAGTGAGTGGCAACGAGGGAGACTGTGGTTGGAGTCCCCTCGCTGTGTTTCTAAAAGAACCAAGATGAACAAGTCATGGCTCTCAGAGGACTTTTCTTCCCCGGGGTCAGCCAGGGGACGGGAAAGGCACGCGTATTTTTGAGAGTGCTTCATGCAAAGCATCTTTTTCTTTTTCAAAAGGGGGCTCAACCGATGCCAGTCAAGTGGGGTGTGTGTGGCCCAGTGAGTGGCAACGAGGGAGACTGTGGTTGGAGTCCCCTCGCTGTGTTTTACATGATTTTCGAAGGGCATGACATGGCTTGGAGGTTGACTTTCATAAAATGCAAACTGTTGGCTACCAAAATGCTGCCTTTCCAACAACTGTGGTTATAGGCAATGAGGAACATACTGATGAAGATGAGATGCAGATACCCGATTGGGATGACAACTTAAATATTCGGTCAGGGCAAGAAGAAACTCGGTCTGAGGGGGAGGGGAGTGCAAACACAACAATTGATGATGAAGTTCTAGATCCCACCTACTGTCAACCCACAGTCAGACACTCGAGGAGGTCAATAGAGGCGGTGGAGGAGGATGCAACCGACGTCGAAGTAACCTGGCGCCTTCCTGGACACAGTCGGAGCACTGGTAGCACGTCTACAACTGCATCCTCAGCCACCACTCTGCCTCTGAGCATTATTCGGGGTGGATCAACAGGTCGCATGGCCTCTAAGCCTTGCCTAGCCTGGTCCTTTTTTGACATAAAAAAAGATCGGCCAAATTATGTGATCTGTAACATTTGCCATGGTTATCTTAGTAGAGGTCAAAACCTCAGCAGTTTGACAACTTCTTCCATGAATCGTCACATGAATAAATATCATATGGCCTGGTGGGAAGCTCACCGTGCTGCAATGCGGCCTAGTGGAGCCAACCATCCACCGCCTGCCCCTTCCAGGGCATCCGCGCGCTCGTCATCTTCTAGGACTGTGGGGACAGCTGTCACACCTGTTTTTCCACCCACAACTTCCACCACTGTAACCGCAACAGGCAGTTTGCTTGGTAGGTCGTCAGTTGGTTTGGAAGGGGAAACAAGTGAGTGTGTACAGCTCTCTCAGACATCGATAGCACCAACTTTGGATGAAGGCAACATCATGTCTCCGCCTGCACTTTCCTCCCAAAGCTGCATTTTTCCAGGGACACCCTACTCAACACCGTCTACACACAGCAGCCAGATCTCTGTCCCTCAGATGTGGTCAAATAAAAGGCCACTTCCTTCGACCCATGACAAAGCGAAGAGGTTGACTCTATCCCTCTGTAAGCTGTTGGCTACAGAAATGCTGCCTTTCCGCCTAGTGGACACACAGGATTTTAGAGACCTTATATCTGTCGCTGTGCCCCAGTACCAGATGCCTAGTCGCCACTACTTCTCTAAGAAAGGTGTGCCCGCGCTACACCAGCATGTCGCACACAATATCACCGCTTCCTTGAGAAACTCTGTGTGTGAACGGGTGAATTTCAGCACCGATACTTGGACCAGTAAGCATGGACAGGGACGTTACATGTCGCTGACTGGGCACTGGGTAACTATGGTGATAGATGGTGAAGGGTCTGCTGCACAAGTCTTGCCGTCCCCACGACTTGTGTGTCAATCCTCTGTCTGTCCAAGTTCCGCCACTGCTTCTGCATCCTCCACCTCATCTGGGTCCTCCACCTCCGCCCCAAGCCTGCCTGGTCAGGCCACCAGCGTTCTCACTGCGCAGAAGGAATCACGCACCCCTCATTACTATGCTGGCAGCAGAGCGCAACGGCATCAGGCGGTCTTTAGCTTGACATGTCTTGGGAATAAGAGTCACACAGCTGAGGAGTTGTGGTCAGCTCTGCGCTCCGAGTTTAATAAATGGTTGTCTCCACTCAACCTGCAGCCTGGTAAGGCCGTGTGCGACAATGCTGCAAACCTGGGTGCGGCCCTTCGCCTGGGCAAGGTGACACACGTGCCTTGTATGGCTCACGTGTTGAACCTTGTTGTCCAGCAATTTTTAACACACTATCCCGGCCTAGATGGCCTTCTGACCAGGGCACGGAAACTGTCTGCAGTGCTCACTTCCGCCGTTCAAGCGCCGCAGCTGAGCGACTTGCATCGCTCCAGAAGTCTTTCGGCCTGCCGGTTCATCGCCTGAAATGCGATGTGGCGACACGCTGGAATTCAACTCTCCACATGTTACAGCGACTGTGGCAGCACCGCAGAGCCCTGGTGCAATACGTCATGACGTATAGCCTGGGCCAACGAGATGCAGAGGTGGGGCAGATCACCCTGATGGAGTGATCTCAGATCACGGACCTATGCACCCTTCTGCACAGTTTCGACATGGCGACGAATATGTTTAGCGCTGACAATGCCATTATCAGCATGACGATTACAGTCATTTACATGCTGGAGCACACGCTAAACACTATTCGGAGTCAGGGGGTTGGACAACAGGAAGGGGAGGAACTACAGGAGGATTCATATGCGCAAGACACAACAACATCACCAAGGTCCAGACGTTCATCATCACCAACGCGGCAGGCATGGGACCATGGGGGACAGGGATCAACAAGGGCGCATGGTAGCAGGCGAGATGTTGAGGAAGGTGCAGGAGGACATGAAGATATGGAGGACGAACTGTCCATGGACATGGAAGACTCAGCTGATGAGGGGGACCTTGGTCAAATTTAAGTTGAAAGAGGTTGGGGGGAGATGACAGAGGAAGAAAGAACGGTTAGCACCTCTATGCCACAAACACAGCGTGGACTTGGTCCGCATGGCTGCGCAAGACACATGAGTGCCTTCTTGTTGCACTACCTCCAACATGACCCTCGTATTGTCAAAATTAGAAGTGATGATGACTACTGGCTTGCCACACTATTAGATCCCCGGGACAAGTCCAAATTTTGTGACATAATTCCACCCATAGAAAGGGACGCACGTATGCAGGAGTATCAGCAGAAGCTGTTACTCGATCTTAGCTCGGCTTTTCCACCAAACAACCGTGCAGGTGAAGGGAGTGATTCTCCCAGTTGTAACTTGACAAACATGGGACGGCCTCGTCATCTTCAACAGTCTACCCGTACCAGTAGGACCGTATCTGGTGCTGGTAACAGCAATTTTATGGAATCTTTTCATAATTTTTTTAGACCCTCCTTTGCAAGGCCACCAGAGACATCAAGTGTGTCACATAGTCAACGGATGGAGAGGATGATACAGGAGTATCTCCAAATGAACATCGATGCAATGACTTTGCAAATGGAGCCTTGCTCCTTTTGTGCTTCAAATCTAGAAAAATGTCAAGAGCTCTCCAGTTACGCCTTGAAGATTTTGTCGTGTCCAGCTGCCAGCGTTGTCTCTGAACGTGTCTTCAGTGCTGCTGGGTGTGTGCTGACAGATAAGCGCACGCGTCTGTCCAGTGACAATGTGGACAGACTGACGTTCATCAAAATGAACAAGTCATGGATCCAGAAGGAATTTACTACCCCTGTGTCATCCTGGGGAGAGTAAATGCTTGTGGATTTGGAATGTGCTTGATGCAAATCAAAACATCCTGTTTGCAACTAGGGCACAAGTCCTGCCACTGATGGGGTGTCTGTGTGCCCAATTTGGGGAAAAAAGGTAGACTCCGCTTGGAGTAACCCTTGCTTGCTGTGTTTTTTAAAAATGATACAAGATGAACAGATCTGAAGGCAAGATGAAGGCAACATCATGTCTCCGCCTGCACTTTTCTCACAAACCTGCATTTTTCCAGGGACACCCTACTCAACACCGTCTACAGACAGCAGCCAGATCTCTGTCCCTCAGATGTGGTCAAATAAAAGGCCACTTACTGCGACCCATGACAAAGCTAAGTGGTTGACTCTATCCCTCTGTAAGCTGTTGGCTACCGAAATGCTGCCTTTACGCGTAGTGGACACACAGGATTTTACAGACCTTATGTCTGTCGCTGTGCCCCAGTACCAGATGCCCAATCACCACTGCTTCTCCAAGAAAAGCATGCCCGCGCTACACCAGCATGTCGCACACAACATCACCACTTCCTTGAGAAAATCTGTGTGCGACAGGGTGCATTTCAACACAGATACTTGGACCAGTAAGCATAGACAGGGTCATTACATGTCACTGACTGGGCACTGGCAAACTATGGTGAGAGATGGAGAAGGGTCTGCTGTACAAGTCTTGCCGTCCCCACGAGTTGTTTCAATCCTTGTTCTGTATGTAGAAGTTAATACACTGCTTCTGCCTCTTCAACCTCGTGTGGGTCCTCTACCTTGGCGCAAACCCTGTGTGGTCAGGCCACCCTTCCTTGCAACTGCGCACAAGGACTACCACACACCTCCTTACTATGCTGGCAGCAGAGCTCAATGCCATCAGGCGGTCAAAGTTTTACTTTGAAATGTATGGGAAATGTGAGTCACACCGCTATTACAGAGAATAGTAGTCAGGCAGGGTCAAAACATTAATTGAGGAACAGGAACAGAATGGGACGGCCAGGAAAGAATCAGAAAACAAGCAGAGGTGAAATGCGTATCGGCCAACAAGGTACATAAACAGCAAGCAGGAAAAGTAGTCAGGTAACAAGCACACAAAATCATAAAACTGAACTGGGGGTAAAATTAACCAGAGGTTCATAGCTATGTCTGGCAGTGGTCTGCAGACAGGATGGGCATAAAAAAGGGTGTGGTGTCTTCCCATTGGTTGTAGCTGAATGATGGTATTTCATCTGTGAGATACCCACCAGCTACATTCAGCCAGAGATTCTGCATCTGTCAAGGTAATGCAGCCCAGTGGGTGAGCATAACCTGCGTCCACCTGCGCCGCTGGCATCGACTACTCTCCCATCATCAGCACTATTCATGAAAGGAACATGTTGTCACCTGGCGACCGGAGTACAAATTGACGGAGCGGACTCCGTTGGTGACTTAACAGCCGTGTGCGGCAATGATGCAAACCTGGCTGCGGGCCATCCTCAGGGCAATGTGACACACGTGCCTTTTAGGGCTCACGTGTTGAACCGAATTCGCCAGCAATTTTTAAAACACCATCACGGCCTACATGGCCTTGTGCAGTGGGCACGCTCGCTATGTGCTCACTTCCATCGTGCGCACACAGCAGCTCAACAACTTTCATCACTCCGGAAGTCTTAGGGTCTGGCAGTTAAACGCCGTAAATGCGATGTTTCGACACGCAGGAATTGGAATCTGCACATGTTGCAGCGTGTGTGGCAGCACCGCAGAGCCCTGCTGAAATACGGTAAGACATATAGCCTGGGATAACTTGATCCAGAGGTGGTGCAGATCACGCTGCTGGAGTGGTGTCAGATCAAGGACCTATGCACCCTGCTACACAGTTTTGAAATGTCGACGAAGATGTTTAGCACTGGCAATGTCATTCTCAGCGTGACAATTCTGGTCATCTACATGATGGAGCACACTGTAATTATTATTCGGAGTCAGGTGTTGGGACAAGAGGAAGGGGAGGAAGTACAGGAGGAGTCATATGCGGAAGGGATAACAAGATCTACGAGGTCCAGATGGTCAGCGGCACCTATGCGGCAGTCATGGTGAGGGAGAGGGATTAACAAGGGCGCATAGTATCAGCAAAAAGTGTTGATGAAAGTGCAGGAGCCCATGAAGAAATGGAGGACGAACTGGCGATGGGCATGGAAGACTCAGCAGATGAGTGAGAGCTTGCTCACATTTCGGTTGTGCGAGGTTGGGGGGAGAGGGCAGAGGAAGGATGCACGATTCTCACCTCTCTGCCACCAACACACCAAGGACTTGGTCCTCCTGGATGCACAAGACACATGAGCGCCTTCTTGCTGCACTACCTACATGACCCTCGGATTGTATGAATTTGAACTAATCCTGAATACTGGGTTGCCACACTGTTAGATCCCCGGTACAAGACAAAATTTGGCGAACTAATTCCTGCCATAGAAATAGACGCACGTATACAGGAGTATCTGCAGAATGTGGTACGCAATCTTAGATCTACTTGTCCACTAAACACCAGTGCTGCACAGAGTGAATCTCAACGCTTTGTCATGGATAGGAGGAAATGGTCTTTTACTTGTCCACATCGGAGGGACCGAGGGATGGCTGCTGTGCTGAGATGGCGTTGAGTACGGTGTCCCTGCACAGTTGCACTTTTGGTCATATCCCAAAATGAGTTGAAAAAGGACAGATGCTGTTGGAAAGGGGAACAGGTGTGTTGGAAAGGGGAAAAAAGTTTTGGTCCGTGGATTTGGTGGTTAAGCAACTGTAACATTTGCTGAAGAAACAACATCTGTTACAGTGGGACTGGCAGATTTGGATAAAGTGGTATATAATCTGTGACCGCTATATAACGAAAATTAATAAGAAAAGAAAGAGAAAGGTATATATCCCCATCAGCAGTCAGTGTCCACCGTGCTCCCAGTTGGAAAAGGAGAGGTTGGCAACTTGAAGGTTTGGTGGAGGATACAGAGCTGTGTGGCTATGAAACTAATAGTAGCCTGAACCGAGTTAGACGCCATTCGGATCTGGAGACTGTGAGCCCTGTTAGCGTCACAGGGTCCACATGCCCACCCAGCCCAGGAACTCCCTGTTAACAACACAGGGGCCATTGAGTACGCTGACCGTGTGCGTAGGGGCCACACCTGTGGACAGCAGGCGCATCAGCAGCAGCAGGCCTGTTAATGCCACTGGGCTGCACAAGCAGGACTGTTAGGACAGGAGCTGGTCTTAACCGTTCTGCGTTACCAACTGTGGTGGTGGCCTGCATCCACCACCCGATCCCTGCCTACCTCTGGCCTAAAGCCGCAATGGGTTCAACACATGGAGGTGTGCTCTTTCGGAGCATAATAGAAGACTGCGCACCTCCTTGTTGGCTCCAGCCCCTTTTATAACCTGGGTCCGCCCCAAACCAGGGTGAACCACAATGCACCTCCTGGAGACAAAAGTAGAGTGACACGTCATGAGTGGCATAACTAGCGTCCTATTTGGAAACGCAACTTCAATGATGACCTCATGGCTGCCATGACCCAAACACCTCACCAGTCATCGTCTGAGCATCAATAATGCGGTGACAAGTCATAGGTGTGGGCCTCTGCAAGCCATTTGGGAGGACACCTGATGCCCTGTGGTCTATATGGGACCCCCACATCAGGGCCAGGGCCAAAGAGTTCATTACCGGACCTAGTCTCTGATGCAGGAAGTGCCTGAGCATGCTCAGTAGCATGAAATACAGTCTCTGAAAAAAGACTATCAGCTTTAGCATGGTGTCTATGCCCAAAACAGGACTTATACCCGGCACGGAATGCAAGCACCTGTGCAAAGAGGCTTTTCACACTTAGTGTGGGAGCATGCGCTGTATCCCGAAATGAAAACTTAGCGTCAGGAATGGCACAGTCAGGCTGAGCATACTCACTAGGCGAAACACTGTAATTATGCTGCAGCTGGGGTACATCGGCACACGCATGCGCACTAGCTGCCTCTCCACACTTAGACGTGGAGGGGAAATTTGTCTTGGAGATGCTGTCTATGAACAGAAGGAAAAGCTAAAGGAAGCCTGACTTTCTATCCCTCCGAATTATGAAATGCAGCAATGAATTCCATGAGTTTGCTATAACATTAGCGTAGCAAAATGTGCATGAGGGTGTGATGTAGAGGTGCTAGAAATAGCTTGTCACCAGTGGGGCACTAATGGAATACAACAGCCAGTTCTATGATGCCACAAAATGGCAGTATTTTGTGCTATCATTATAGCTTATTAAAAACAGAGCACGAGGTTGTCATGCAGAGGTGCAGCACATAGATTTGCAGTAGTGTGAATTGACAAAAGTACAATAGCCACGTTTAGGATACAACTAGGTACAGTGAGTGTTTGCTAGTATAATGGCTGAGTTTAAAAAAGTTTGAGTGTGCAATGCAGGCAGATGTCCTGCAAATAACGTTCCAATACTGTGAATTGACAAAAGTACAATAGCCACGTTTAGGATACAACTAGGTACAGTGAGTGTTTGCTAGTATAATGGCTGAGTTTAAAAAAGTTTGAGTGTGCAAGGCAGGCAGATGTCCTGCAAATAACGTTCCAATACTGTGAATTGACAAAAGTACAATAGCCACGTTTAGGATACAACTAGGTACAGTGAGTGTTTGCTAGTATAATGGCTGAGTTTAAAAAAGTTTGAGTGTGCAAGGCAGGCAGATGTCCTGCAAATAACGTTCCAATACTGTGAATTGACAAAAGTACAATAGCCACGTTTAGGATACAACTAGGTACACTGAGTGTTTGCTAGTATAATGGCTTCGTTATAATTAGTTGGAGTGTGCAACGCAGGCAGATGCGCTCTGCAAATGTCTTGGCACTAGTGGGACTATAGCAAAGTCCAATAGCCACGTTTAGGATGCCACTAGGTACA
Source organism: Anomaloglossus baeobatrachus (assembly GCF_048569485.1). Classification (NCBI taxonomy): domain Eukaryota; kingdom Metazoa; phylum Chordata; class Amphibia; order Anura; family Aromobatidae; genus Anomaloglossus; species Anomaloglossus baeobatrachus. The sequence goes on from NC_134357.1 coordinate 518,692,485, forward strand.
CTGAGTGTTTGCTAGTAAAATTGATTAGTTTAAAAAAGTTGTAGTGTGCAATGCAGGCAGACGTGCTCTGCAAATGTCTTTGCACTAGTGGGACTATAGCAAAGTCCAATAGCCACGTATAGGATGCCACTAGGTACACTGAGTGTTTGCTAGTAAAATTGCTTAGTTTAAAAAAGTTGTAGTGTGCAATGCAGGCAGACGTGCTCTGCAAATGTCTTTGCACTAGTGGGACTATAGCAAAGTCCAATAGCCACGTTTAGGATGCCACTAGGTACACTGAGTGTTTGCTAGTAAAATTGATTAGTTTAAAAAAGTTGTAGTGTGCAATGCAGGCAGACGTGCTCTGCAAATGTCTTTGCACTAGTGGGACTATAGCAAAGTCCAATAGCCACGTATAGGATGCCACTAGGTACACTGAGTGTTTGCTAGTAAAATTGCTTAGTTTAAAAAACTTGGAGTGTGCAATGCAGGCAGATGTGCTCTGCTAATGTCTTTGCACTAGTGGGACTATAGCAAAGTCCAATAGCCACGTATAGGATGCCACTAGGTACACTGAGTGTTTGCTAGTATAATGGCTTCGTTATAATTAGTTGGAGTGTGCAACGCAGGCAGATGCGCTCTGCAAATGTCTTGGCACTAGTGGGACTATAGCAAAGTCCAATAGCCACGTTTAGGATGCCACTAGGTACACTGAGTGTTTGCTAGTAAAATTGCTTAGTTTAAAAAAGTTGTAGTGTGCAATGCAGGCAGACGTGCTCTGCAAATGTCTTTGCACTAGTGGGACTATAGCAAAGTCCAATAGCCACGTATAGGATGCCACTAGGTACACTGAGTGTTTGCTAGTAAAATTGCTTAGTTTAAAAAACTTGGAGTGTGCAATGCAGGCAGATGTGCTCTGCTAATGTCTTTGCACTAGTGGGACTATAGCAAAGTCCAATAGCCACGTTTAGGATGCCACTAGGTACACTGAGTGTTTGCTAGTATAATGGCTTACTTAGAATGAGTTGGAGTGTGCAGAGGACAAGAGGGTACAGTGGCAGGATTGTGGTGCTCTGGGTAGAGGAATGGAAGCCTGCCTTTCTATTCCCTCCTAATGGTGAAATGCAGGGAGGAAATCCCTGACCTGGGCTACACAGACGCTGGCGCTGTTTGCAGGACCTGTCACTTATGGCTCTCTGACCCTGCCGCTTTGAGCCCTTAAAAGGACTGCTAGAATGTGCTCTCCCTAAGCTGTCTAACGCTGTGTATGCAGCGCATACAGCTGTATCGGCTATAGGACTCAGGAGGACGGAGCTGCGACACTGATGTCTGACACCAAAGACGCAGAAGGCAGATAATGGCGTTCATGAAGAAAATGTCCGGTTTTATAATGCAGGGACATGTGACATGCAGATCCTATCACACATGCCGTTGCTTCTCTGGCTCAAAGTCCACTTAGGTGTGTGTGTGTCTGTGATTGGCTGACATGCTGGCCCGCCCCACAAGACGCGCGCGCTTAGGGAAGGAAGACAAGAAAAAAAAAAAAAAAAATGGCGATCGCCATTATAGAAACAGCAGTGATCTGAAGGCGCTGTTCACGCACACTATACACTGAAATGTGATAATAGTTTGATTCACAGAGTGACTTACACTATTACAGCAGAAACCAAGCTAGGATTTAGCTGTTTTTTGGCTGCTAGAACCGTTCTCGAACGTTTCTAGAACTATCGAGCTTTTGCAAAAAGCTCGAGTTCTAGTTCGATCTAGAACATGCCCCAAAATCACTCGAGCCGCGAACTGGAGAACCACGAACCACGAACCGCGCTCAACTCTATTCAGGACGTCACAGGGTTCTGCACGCTCTTTATTTTAGTGCAGGATTCAACCCCCAATGGTTCTGGGTCTCCATCCTGCAGTACTGCCTCCACCAGCATTCACAAATCCTAGATACACCTTACACGACACCTGTCAGGCACACCAGTGGGCTGCTTAAGCAGGAATAAGGCTGCCCACCTAGGGGTCAGACAGGGAGGTGTCAAGTCAGTTGAGTGGTAGCCCTCGAGCTGTGAGGAGCTCTGAGGAAGCTGGGAGTTGTAGCTCCCAGGCAAGAAGCAGACTACGTCGCAGACGGTGGTCTGGACCTAGAGGAGTCGGACCCCCGGTCGCAGGGGATTGAGGCTAGGTGCCTGGGACCTCTCTTGGAGGACGGACAGCAGCCTGGTCCTATCACTGGTCCAGGACCTAAGGCACGTCGGGGTACACGTACCCTAGGTCGGGGAAAAGCTTCAGGCGACCCGGCAATTCACCTGCGGAGGACAAGGCCTTTATGGACTGTTCCCACGAAGCTCAGAGATCGGGGGCACTAGCGCAACAAGGGGCATAGGGCTTTCCCAAACAAGCGGACCACTGAAATCCCCAGCGTGAGCCCCTGAGAGCAGGCTCCCTCACTTAGCCATAGTGCAGAGCAGTCGGTTCCTTTGTCTGCCAAGGCGGAGCCTGTGGAGATGCCTGCTCCGGCGCCGCGCAGCATCCCAGTGGCTGCTGGGGCCGCAGAAGTGTACCTACGACCCATACCGGTAAGGGAGGCGAGGCCAGACGCTGACGCCCCCTACTGGGAACGACAACAGCACAAGTTGCACCTGGAAATGACGACCGGAGATCAGCGACGACGGGAAATTGCTGCCCGAACCCAAAGAGAGAAGGAACATTTGAGAAAGGCTACCTTCTGCATCAGAGGGCCGCAGCACCGGGGCCATGTGAGGCGCTTTGACCCCGATAAAGGGTGGGGGGTTCCTCACAGATGAAGTGTTTGTGTCCCGGAGAGATATGGAGGAGCATCTGCCGGGGGGGGGAAGGGGGGGCACCCGGGCCGTTACCTGGAGCCGGGAGAGTTGGTTTTCGTACACCCGGCACTGTGGAGAGCGGGGCTGGTATGCCTTGGATGTGAAAAGGCTTGTTATGATCGATGAGCAGGTCATGCCAGCCTCTGCCGTAGATTACAAGCATTAATGGTAGTGGTACCAGGCTATCTAAAGTTAATGTTAATACTGTGATTACTTTTATTATTTTTCTTAGTTTGTTATTTTCTTGAAAAATGATAACTGATGTTTATGTGAAAAATGATGATTACCGGGTTTTAATCAACTGAGTACCTCACCTGATTGAAGAAGTTTTGTATAATGTTTGCACCTGGTGCATGGACTCCGTTCTCTTTCCCCATATTTTAGTAGTAAAAATGGACGATGGCTGCGGGACTGGTTGCGGCCAGCACGGACTTGTGCTATTGTAAATAAGTATACATGAAGACCAAAGATGCAGAAAAAAAACAACAGAAAAACCAAAGCATGGCACCTGTTGAAGCACACTCAAGACATCAGATAAAAATTGGAGGACAAGGAGTAAAGTGCAAATAAGTTTAATAAAGGGTAACTGGCACAAGAAGGATTAGCAGCAGACAAGCCGGCAGATGAAACAATTGTACATAAACCAATATATGTTACATACATATAAAAAATATGGTAAGTCATAGGCTGGGTCAATGTTAATACATACAGAAAAGCATCCAGCACAAATTGGGCATAATATAAAGTTTAGACAATTGTTAGGATAAAAACCAGCACTAAATAAATACTGCAGTGCATATATGTACTCTGAGGTAGCAGGGATACATTCAGTACATACATAAAGACCCAAATATCACTTAGTAGGAAGCTACAGGTGCTGGTAGAGAGCAAACTGCAAAAACAGAGTGAATGGTAAAACAAAAGTCAAGGCTTAACAATCAAAGATGGACAAATGTAGCCACTATAAAGTGCTCAATGGATGCATATAAACAATCAGGTATAGATGTGAAACATAAACATTGGATTGAGGGGGCGTGTCCAGGATGCTGAGCTGAGTGGACGTGGGGAAGAGGAGCTCCTGTTGACCCTCAGCTAAATCAGCACTTATCATAAGCACAAACCTACTCACCGGCTCTCAGGATGGGACCACGGAGGATTAAACCATCGCAGCAGGCATCGGTGGCCCCCCCGCTGCACACCACGGCGCTGGATACTTTCTTGGGCCTGGAACAGGGTCCAGGGGAGGCCCGGACGCCATCTTTCCAGGAGCATGGAGGGGAAATGGAGGCACTGGCCCGGCCTGCTAAGCAGCAAGAGAAGGAGGAGTGGGTGAGCGGGGACACAGGGGAAAGTGGAGGAATCTCTGCAGCAGTTCCAACAGGGAATGCCTTGGCTCAGCAGCCCTGCACTGCATCGGATCCTCAGGCACAGCAGCAGCAGGCCCAGGAGCACATAGTGGCTGTGGGAGATAAGGTGGAGGTCGGGGGGCAGCCCTCCCCACTGCCGGAAGAAGGGACTGCAGCCACAGCTGGTAATATCAGGGAACAGAGCAGCCTGCTTCCCCCCTCTGGGCCTCGGTGTGGAGATCAACCTTCCCAGCTTCCCCAGCACCAGACTAAAACTCCAGTGTCTATTACTGCAGGTGCTCACCTTAAAGGGCCAGACACCTTCTATAAGGACATGCATGATTTCATAAGTAAACTTCCTTCTAAAGAGGACTTTCAATGCCTCATACGTGAGGTTAAAGCAACTTGCAGGTCAGAAATAGCTGAAGTGAGGAGAGATTTGCAGCAATTGTCTAGCAGAATTGAATCCCTGGAGGAAGAGCATGACATCACCAGATCCCATGTATCAGAATTACACAAACTGGCAACATCGCAACAAAAAATAATGGAGGATATGCAGTCTCACATAGAGGATCTCGACAACAGAGGACGCCGTTGCAATGTCCGTGTGAGGGGGGTCCCAGAGTCAGATGGGCCCGAGGACACAAACTCCATACTACAATCCATCTTTAATGAAGTGTTGGACGCTCCCCCTTCTAACATCATCAAGCTGGACAGGGCACACAGGGCTTTACAGCCGAAGAATTTATCCACCCAACCCCGGGACATCATTTGTTGCATTCACGACTTCTCCACCAAAGAACTGATCATGGCTAAGGCTAGAATGAGGCGCACGGCCCCTGTGTTCAATGGCAAGGAAATCCAGCTTTTCCCGGATCTTTCTCGCATCACACTCCAGAAAAGGCGGCACCTCAAACCCCTCCTCACGAGCCTGAAGGAGCACCAGGTTCCATACCGCTGGGGTTACCCGTTTGCACTAACAGCGCGCAGAGGGGGTAAATCGGCGACCCTTCGCACTCCAGCAGATACCACTCTGTTCTGTGAAGCTCTGGACATTCCAGCGGTCTGTATCCCAGATTGGGACTTGCAAAGGTTGGAAGGGCCGCCCCCTCCCGTGTGGTCCAAGGTGAGGGGTGGAGGGCGTGGGGCTTTGGGGGGGAGAGGAGGTAGGGGCCGCGGGTCGCCCCCCTCCCCGGCTCACCGTTGAGGACACTTCTTAACCTGGTTGGTGCCTATTTCTTATACCCTCTGAGTTCCAGTGGCTGAGCATGCTTTGTGATACTGTGACTCTCTCTACAGCAAGCCTCTGACTGTCCATTGTGTCATCTGCGGACCTCTGGGTCTGTTGAGCTGCATAAGGGGGGGGGCTGTAGCCACAATGATGCCGTGGGTGGTAGGGGGGTTGGCGGGAGCCCGGTCCCCTTACTTGGAGTTAGTGGTTGAGGTTTTTTGTTTTGTTTTTTTTTTCCTTGTTTCCTTTTGGCACGGGCCCGTGCCCACTGGACTGACCCCCGTGGGAGGGCTACTGGGGAGTGAGGTGGGTGGCTCTCTTAGCTCAGACGGGTTGGGGAACCTCCCTCTAGGTCTCTCCCTTCCGGGTTGACCCCCCGGGAATCTATGCCTAAGGTTTATGCATTTTGGTTCATGTTCTTAATTCATGTTCATTTCTATGTTTGTCCTTGTCTTCCCCCCTCCCCGATGTTTTTTCCTTATGTGTCCTTTCAGGTACCACCCCTTCTAGAGTCCCTGGGAGCTGCGGCCCTTTGTCGTATGGACCATCTCCTCTGGCCGGCTTCACAGGGGAAGTCATGCCCCCGACGGTATAGGTGTGCCATTAGCTTTTTCTTACTTCTAAGTTTTAGATATGACCCGCATTATCTCTCTTAACGTAAAAGGTCTGAATTCACCCCGTAAGAGGAAATTGCTGCTACAGGAACTGAAAACATCAGGTGCAGACATAGCCTTTATCCAAGAAACACATTTTGTGGAATCAAACACTTTCAAATTTGCGTCCCACCGCTTTCCCATCCATTACTCGGCTTACTCGGGCTCCAAGAGGGGGGGAGTTGCTATTTTAATATCCTCCAGTTGTCCTCTACAAATTACGGGTTCTCACTGCGATCCAGAGGGTAGATATGTGATTCTGGAGGGCCAACTGGGGGGATCCCCGCACATAATGGCCAACATTTATGCACCTAATGAAGGGCAGATACGCTTTCTTAAGAAAATACTCGATCTGATAGGCGGACTGGCACCGGCCTCTACGGTGTTGGGGGGAGACTTTAACATCCCTTTTTCGGAGGTGGCCGACAGACTCTCTGTGGGTGGACACCCTCCATCGGGTGCTTTGAAAAATTTGTCCCGGGACTTTCGTAGGCTCATTAGATCAGGGGCTTTATACGACGCTTGGAGGGTGGACCACCCGGGAGAGAAGGCCTTTTCCTTCTACTCGCATCCGCATCAGACGCACACCAGAATAGACTATTTTTTCATTGACTCACAGCTGCTGGGGCGTCTTGAGAGGGTGGAAATGGGATCCATTACGTGGTCAGACCATTCCCCACTCATAATGGACTTCAAGAAAGATGGTCCTCGACCTAGGCCTCAGCATTGGCGCCTTAATGAATCTCTGATCAAAAATCCCGACACTAGGGCCTTTTTAAATAAGCAACTGGTCGAATTCTTTCAGTTGAACACGGGCACGGTCACGTCGCCGGCAACACTCTGGGAAGCTCACAAGGCAGTGATGAGGGGACTATGCATTAGAGAGGGCGCCAGGGCTAAAAAGAATGCCACAAGCCAGCGGGACTCTATAACGGCCCATCTTAAGCTACAGGAGGGGAGACTGGCGGCTGCCCCATCACTGACTATTCTTAGGAGAGTCATCAGCCTTAGGGAAAAGTTGAGAGACTTGGCAATTGGCAGAGCAGAAAAATTGCTAACCTTTTCCAAACAAAGATACTATGAAAGGAGTAATAAGGCTCATACCTTACTCGCCAGGCAGCTTAAGGAGCGCGCTACATCCTCATGCCCTCAGGCTCTGCGCGACGAAAAGGGCACTATCCACTATCACCCCGCTTCAATAGCTGACATTTTTTTCAATTACTACAACAAGCTTTATAACCTTCCGGTTCCCCCGGGCATGGCTTCGCGCGGGGCTGGGGCACTTGGGGACTATTTTTCGGCCCTTGAGCTCCCTTCACTGCCTTGCGGAGCAGCCGCGGCTTTGAATGAAGAGATTACTACAGAGGAACTGGAGCAAGTTCTGGAAGCCCTGCCTGGCGGGAAGTCACCGGGCCCGGACGGCTTTACTTATTTTTATTACAAGGTGTTTGCGGCGGAGCTCCTCCCACACATGGCCGCCTTGTTTAACTCTTTCCTTCAGGGTGACCCTATCCCTCCATCCATGCTACACTCCCATTTAATCCTCCTGCCCAAGCCACCCAGGGACCCATTGGACTGTGCTAATTATAGACCAATAGCCCTTTTGAACTCCGATTTGAAGATGTTCACCAAGCTCTTGGCGGCCAGGCTTAATCGATGGTTGCCCCAACTCGTGTATAAAGACCAGGTGGGTTTTGTCCCTTGCCGTCAGGGGGGGGACAACACCAGGAAGGTCATAGACCTGGTGGATGTGGCAAATCGGACGAAGCAACAGGCGTTGGTGTTGAGTCTAGATGCAGAGAAGGCTTTTGACCGCCTTGCGTGGCCGTTTCTCTTCAAGACAATGGAGGTCTTTGGGATCTCGGGTGGCTTTATGCGGGCCTTGAAGTCCCTGTATAGCGCTCCTACGGCCTCTATCAAACTCCCCCTCCACATCTCTAAGCCTTTTCTCATCTCCAATGGCACCAGGCAGGGGTGCCCCCTGTCCCCCCTCCTTTTTGCACTATGCATAGAGCCCCTCGCGGCCTCGGTCAGGAGCAACCCAGACATCTCGGGGGTCCTGGTCAGGAATAAACCGTTTAAAATCTCACTTTTTGCCGACGATGTGCTCATTACACTTACTAACATCCATGTGTCCCTTCCAATTTTAATGTGCACCTTGGGTAGGTACGGGAGCCTTTCGGGGTATAAGATCAACTCTAGCAAAACGGAGGCAATGCCCTTGAATCTCGACCCGGTGGCCCTGGATTACCTGCGTTTGAATTTTAAGTTTCGTTGGAAGACAGATGCGGTCAAGTACCTGGGGGTTAACCTCACATCTACTTATGATTCCCTCTATAACCTTAACTCCCCCCCCCTTTTCCGAGAGCTGAGAACTCTTTTGAGCAAGTGGTTGCCCCTCCCTCTTTCGTGGATGGGGCGCATTGCGGCGGTTAAAATGAGCTTGCTCCCAAAATTATTATATTTCTTTGAAACCCTCCCAGTTAAGGTACCAATAAAGGAGCTGAAGTCCCTTCAGGCGGCTATCCTTAGATTTATTTGGTGTAACAAACGTCATAGGGTGGCCAGGGAGGTGTTGATAGCTCGGAGAAACAGGGGGGGGCTTTCTGTCCCGGACATCCTAAAATACTATTGGGCGGCCCATCTTAGGAGGATCCCCTGTTGGGTGTCCCTTTGGGCATACAACAGGTGGACTGAGATTGAAAAACTTTGGCTGGCGCCTATACATCCAAACGCGCTCCTGTGGCCCCCGGCCCAGTGTGATTCGCCCCCCCCTCTTCTTGGACCGATGCAGTTCACTAGGGACCTCTGGGCATTTTGCATTAGAAGATTTCCTTTGGCATCCCCCTGCTCCCCTCTGGTGTCCTTCATATACCAACCCTTGCTCCCAAGCAGTCTGGAGTCGGACATGGTGCACCCCTGGCTCAAGGCAGGTCTATTCAGATTTGCAGACATTATAGATGGAAGTACAATGCAGATCCATTCCTTTGAGTACCTTAGAGATAAATTCTCTCTCTCTAATCGAGAGTTTTTCCAATATCTGCAGATCAGAGACTTGGCTGGCTCCTTGTTTGGCAGGGCAGGGGCCTCGATTCCCACAGATTTTGAGAAAATTTGCAGAAGGGGCACTGATACTAAGGGGCTGATTTCGGAAATTTACATTTTGCTTTCTGATTCACGGGAGGGGCCCGAGGGGTCTTTTCCATACATGCGGAAATGGGAGTCTCTATTGGGAAGGCGGATACTTCCTCAGGAATGGGCAGCAATCTGGGGAAACGCCGCCAAGACGTCAATATGCACACTATATAAGGAAAATATCTATAAAATTTTGCTATTTTGGTACCACACTCCAGATTTCCTTCATGGCATAGACCCCTCCATACCGGCTTGTTGCTGGAGATGCGGGGGAGGCAGGGGCACCATTCTGCACATATTCTGGTCCTGTCCAGGGATAGTCCCCTTCTGGGAGCGGGTTAGAGGGTTGATCCATAAAGTACTATATATAGAGGTTGATCTTGATCCCCTGATCTATGTTCTGGGTCTTGGGAATGGGGGATTGGGAAAAACGGCCTTTAAGCTTTTGTCCCACATCCTTACGGCGGCCAGATGCTTAATTGCAAAGAATTGGAGGCAGCCAGGGACACCCTCACTCCAGAGCCTCAAGTATAGATTACTGGACGTTAGACGCATGGAACATCTCACGGCACTATTGCATGACACAGTTGACCGCTTCCAGGCCGTGTGGGCACCATGGGACTACTTTGCGGGACAGGAGGATCTGTGAGACTGAGGCCTATGGGTCCTATGGAAGGAGCATGGACTCTTGAAACCCTTCCCTCTTCCCTCCTATTTCTCCTCTCCCCTCCTAACCCTCCTCACCTGTCCTGTCATTGTTTGTCTAGGTTCGATAAGAATTGTGAATTTTATGTTTTATTTTATGTATGAAAAACGTAAATTGAAAATCTCAATAAAAATTCAAAGTTTAAAAAAAAAAAAACATTGGATTAAAACCCAGCCAATAGAGTAAACATACCCATAGAAAGTACAAAGCCGGCCTGATAGCAGCAGAGCGGACCCCCCAGTGAGAGCCCCAAGGTATACGTTTCACAATCTCTGTAATCGGATTATTTCATCAGGGGGAGGTTTCATCTGCCGGCTTGTCTGCTGCTAATCCTTCTTGTGCCAGTTACCCTTTATTAAACTTATTTGCACTGTACTCCTTGTCCTCCAATTTTTATCTATTGTAAATAAGTTGCACCTCCTGTGCCTGCCAGAGTCGTCCTTTTAAATCCGGGACTTTAAGGCTATGTGCGCACAGTGCGTTTTTCGCGGCGTTTTTGCGCGTTTTTCGGGTGCGTTTTTGGTCTCAAAACTGCAGGACTTTGCTTCCCCAGCAAAGTCTATGAGTTTTCATTTTTGCTGTCCGCACACATCTGTTTTTTTTTACCTGCGTCTTTGAGTAAAAAAAAAAAATGGACATGTCAGTTCTTTCCTGCGTTTTTCTGTGTTTTCCGCCCATGCAATGCATTTGAAAAACGCAGCAAAACGCAGAGATCAAAAACGCAGCAAAACGCAGCCAAAAACGCACCAAATCGCGGTAAAAACGCATGCGTTTTTTGATGCGTTTTTTCGACGCAGGTGCGTTTTTGTGCGTTTTTAGCAGCCAAAAACGCAGCGTCAAAAAGACGCAGTGTGCGAACCTAGCCTAACCCTGTCACGGACCCCAAGTAGGAATGCAGTGGGTCAGGTTTGTTTGGGTGGCGGGTTAATGGGATGCAGGACTTTGGAACTGGACTGTCGCAGGAAGGGGCTGCAATGGAGTAGGTTGAGCCCCTGCTATCAATACATCCGGTAGCGTTCCACAGGTTTTTACAAAAGATGAACTCTAAGAGTTTAATGAAATGTATTGTGCCTCCCCTATGAGGGATGCAAAGTGTTAATAAAAGTGTTACTTTTCTCTTTTTCAGTTGACAAAAATAAACCTCTCGATATTCTGTAGCTCGGGGACGAGCTACGTTTAACCAAGGGGGAATGTGACGTCCTGAACTATTCAGGTCGTCACAGGGTTCCGCACGCTCTTTCTCTTAGTGCAGGATTCAACCCTCCATGGTTCTGGGTCTCCATCCTACAATACTGCCTCCACCAGCATTCACAAATCCTAGATACACCTTACACGACACCTGTCAGGCACACCAGTGGGCTGCTTAAGCAGGAATAGGGGCGCCGACCTAGGGGTCAGACAGGGAGGTGGGAGGTGTCAACTCAGTTGAGTGGTAGCCCTTGAGCTGTGAGGAACTCTGAGGAAGCTGGAAGTTGTAGCTCCCAGGGGAGCAGACTAGGTCGCAGATGGTGGTCTGGACCTAGAGGATTCGGACCCCCGGTCGCAGGGGATTGAGGCTAGGTGCCTGAGACCTGTCTTGGAGGACGGTAATCAGCCTGGTCCTATCACTGGTCCGGGACCGAAGGCACGTTGGGGTACACGGACCCTAGGTCGGGGAGAAGTTTCAGGCAACCCGGCACTTAACCTGCGGAGGACAGGGCCTTTATGGACTGTTCCCACGAAGCTCAAAGATTGGGGGAACTAGTGCAACGAGGGAGATAGGGCTTTCCCAAACAAACGTCCCACTGAAATCCCAAGCGTGAGCCCCTGAGAGCAGGCTCCCTCACTTAGCCATAGTGGGGAGCGGGGCCCGGAAAGCTCCAAGCTATCGAGCCACAAAGGGCACTCTAAATTTGTGCCAGGAGGCAGGTCACAGACCACCAGGCAGTGCTGCAGGGGATGGGACCCGGATGAGCTCCCCCCAAGAGACAGCGGCAGTCAGAGACTGGGTTTACCATGTTGTCAGCGTCTGCTTCATTGCTGAGTGAGTACCCGACTGACCCATGCACTGCACCCCGTATTACCATCCAGAGTCCCGGGGCCTTTCCCTACCCGTGGAGGGCAACGACACCTTGCTGCCCCACTCCATTACCCCGGGTACTCCCAACGGTAGCGGCGGTATTCCCAATTACCGTACACCACGGGTAGTGTCACAAACTACAGTGCCTACAAGTAGTATTCAACCCCCTGCAGATTTAGCAGGTTTGATAAGATGCAAATAAGTTAGAGCCTGCAAACTTCAAACAAGAGCAGGATTTATTAACAGATGCATAAATCTTACAAACCAACAAGTTATGTTGCTCAGTTAAATTTTAATACATTTTCAACATAAAAGTGTGGGTCAATTATTATTCAATCCCTAGGTTTAATATTTTGTGGAATAACCCTTGTTTGCAATTACAGCTAATAATCGTCTTTTATAAGACCTGATCAGGCCGGCACAGGTGTCTGGAGTTATCTTGGCCCACTCCTCCATGCAGATCTTCTCCAAGTTATCTAGGTTCTTTGGGTGTCTCATGTGGACTTTAATTTTGAGCTCCTTCCACAAGTTTTCAATTGGGTTAAGGTCAGGAGACTGACTAGGCGACTGCAACACCTTGATTTTTTCCCTCTTGAACCAGGCTTGGTTTTCTTGGCTGTGTGCTTTGTGTCGTTGTCTTGTTGGAAGATGAAATGACGACCCATCTTAAGATCCTTGATGGAGGAGCAGAGGTTTTTGGGCAAAATCTCCAGGTAGGCCGTGCTATCCATCTTCCCATGGATGCGGACCAGATGGCCAGGCCCCTTGGCTGAGAAACAGCCCCACAGCATGATGCTGCCACCACCATGCTTGACTGTAGGGATGGTATTCTTGGGGTTGTATGCAGTGCCATCCAGTCTCCAAACGTCACGTGTGTGGTTGGCACCAAAGATCTCGATCTTGGTCTCATCAGACCAGAGAACCTTGAACCAGTCTGTCTCAGAGTCCTCCAAGTGATCATGAGCAAACTGTAGACGAGCCTTGACATGACGCTTTGAAAGTAAAGGTACCTTACGGGCTCGTCTGGAACGGAGACCATTACAGTGGAGTACGTTACTTATAGTATTGACTGAAACCAATGTCCCCACTGCCATGAGATCTTCCCGGAGCTCCTTCCTTGTTGTCCTTGGGTTAGCCTTGACTCTTCGGACAAGCCTGGCCTCGGCACGGGTGGAAACTTTCAAAGGCTGTCCAGGCCGTGGAAGGCTAACAGTAGTTCCATAAGCCTTCCACTTCCGGATGATGCTCCCAACAGTGGAGACAGGTAGGCCCAACTCCTTGGAAAGGGTTTTGTACCCCTTGCCAGCCTTGTGACCCTCCACGATCTTGTCTCTGATGGCCTTGGAATGCTCCTTTGTCTTTCCCATGTTGACCAAGTATGAGTGCTGTTCACAAGTTTGGGGAGGGTCTTAATTAGTCAGAAAAGGCTGGAAAAAGAGATAATTAATCCAAACATGTGAAGCTCATTGTTCTTTGTGCCTGAAATACTTCTTAATACTTTAGGGGAACCAAACAGAATTCTTGTGGTTTGAGGGGTTGAATAATAAATGACCCTCTGAATAACCTTTTCACAATTTAAAAAAAAAAAATAAAAAAGAAATAACATTCTTTTTTGCTGCAGTGCATTTCACACTTCCAGGCTGATCTACAGTCCAAATGCCACAATGCCAAGTTAATTCCGAATGTGTAAACCTGCTAAATCTGCAGGGGGTTGAATACTACTTGTAGGCACTGTATATACCAATTCTCCTGTAAATACTCCCTTTTTCCATTTGAGTGTGGCCCCTAGCCCCCGAGTCCGGAGATCCTCGAGCCACGAGTAATCACCACCCCCAGATCCGAGCGGTTCAATCCGCTGCAGGGGCAGCACATTATATATATACTAGCTGTACTAGCTTCGCCCAGGTTAATAACTGCTGTTAACAAAATAGAATGTATTAACAAAAATGTATTCTGCACACAAAAAACACAAAACAAATAGATAGAAATGTAATTATTAAATTGTTGCCTATATTAACCAATCAGAGCTCAAATTAATTAACTGTAAGAAAATAGAAGCTAAGCTGTGATTGGTTGCTATTGGCAGCCTGATAAATCTCCAGGCAACAGAAAGCCCTCCCCCCTGACAGTATATATTAGCTCACACATACACATAATAGACAGGTTATGTGACTGACAGCTGCCATATTTCCTATGTAGTACATTTGTTGTTCTTGTAGTTTGGCTGCTTATTAATCAGATTTTTATTTTTGAAGGATAATACCAGACTTGTGTGTGTTTTAGGGCGATTATGTGGCGAGATTTGGTGTATGTGTGGTGAGATGTGTGCTGAGGGTGGTATATGTGTTCAAGCACGTGGTAGTGTGTGGCGCATTTTGTGTGTGTGTTCATATCCCCGAGTATGGTGAGTATCCCATGTCGGGGCCCCACCTTAGCAACTGTACGGTATATACTCTTTGGCGCCATCGCCTCATTTTTTTAAGTCCCCCTTGTTCACATCTGGCAGCTGTCAATTTGCCCCCAACACTTTTCATTTCACTTTTTCCCCATTATGTAGATAGGGGCAAAATTGATTGGTAAATTGGAACACGCGGGGTTAAAATTTCGCCTCACAACATAGCACCCGGCGCTGCCTGGTATAGTAACTGTCTGTCTGTTTCTCTCCCATTCTCTGTCTGTCTCCCGCTCTGTATACATCTCTCTGCCTCTCTATCTCTTTGCCTGTCTGTCTCTTTCCCTGTCTGTCTATCTATCTCTTTAACTGTCTGCCTATCTATCTCTGTCAATTTCCCTGTCTGTCTCTTTCCCTCTCTTTCCCTATCTGTCTCTTTCCCTCTTTCCTTCTGTCTCTTTCCCTGTATCTGTCTCTTTGTGTCTGTCTCTTACCCTGTCTATGTCTGTTTCTTACCCTGTCTGTGTCTGCCTCTTTCCCTGTCTGTGTCTGTCTCTTTCCCTGGCTGCATTGTAACACGCCAACATTCCATATAAGGGCATGGCTGCGCATTCTTCTGAAGTTCTGGTTGCACTGTGGCTCCCAGCTCCATTTGCTTTAATGAAGGCAGTTTTTTTGGCGAATAACTGTAAAGCGCGGGGTTAAAATTTGCCCTCGAAACATAGCCTATGACACTCTCGGGGTCCAGAAGTGTGAGTGTGCAAAATTTTGTGGCTGTAGCTGCGACGGTGCGGATGCCAATCCCGGACATACATACATACACACATACACACATTCAGCTTTATATATTAGATATATATATATATATATATATATATATATATACACACACACACAGTTTGTAATAGAATTTAGATACAAGGATACAGACACTTTTGTGCACAAAAAAATATGGAAACACATATGTGCCAAGAGATCTGTTTACGTGGACGGAAAATAGCCACTAAAGAACTGACGATCTGTATCTGTATCATCAAGATAGGCCCTCAATATCTGATTGGAGGGGGCATGACATCCAGCTCCCCCACCGATCAGCTGTTACCAGCGTCAACCTGCAGTTCTTGGATGCTGCTGGAACACAGCAGTGTCGTCATTCATTTAGAAGCCTCGGTTGGTGATTGCTTTTCCGGGCTGCGAACAGTATAGTTTTGATAGCAATGCTTTATTCCGGCAGCATCTGAGAACTTCTGGCTGCCACCAATAACAGCAGTTCTTGTCATGTCACTGCATTGTTATTGTTTTGCTCTTGGTGTTTGAAATATTTTTTTCTTTCTGTTTACTACAAATTACAACTTATTTTCACATTCCATAATAGCTCAGTGTTTTATTAGACTGATTCCCAAGCAAAAGGTCACTGGTTTGAATAGAGGAGCTGCTATCAAGAAGATTTCCCAAGAAAAGAGGGACCGCATCATCCAGCTCATCGATAGCAATCTCTTGGCCAAGAAAATTGCCAAAATGCATCATGTGAGTGCCATGAGAGCTGGATGAATACAAAATGAAGTCCATTCATTCATTCAAAAGCCAACAGGTGGACGGCTAGGCAAAATATCAGAGTTAACAAGTCGGCTCATCACAAAGTCTATCAGTTTTGGTGCAACAAACACGGCAATGGAGGTGGCTCTATACTTCGTAATAGTGAGTTAACAGATGTCCATGAAGCACCGCACAATGCAAGTTACAAAAGTCTGGAATGGTCACCCAAAAAAAGGTGAAGACGCTTCGACTTTAATATCATAAGAAACGTTGGCTCAAGTTTACAAAGATGTGGACAGTAAAAGATTAGTAACGGGTGATTTGGAGCCATGAGACGAAAGTCAATAGACTAGGCTCTGATGGGTGCAAATGGGTCTGGAAGAAACAAGGGAATAGGGGCTAATAGAACAAGAAATTACAGAAACTGTCAAGTTTGGAGGAAGCCTGATGATCTGGGATTGTTTCACAGCCAAATGTGTTGGATACTTGATCAGGAGCGATGGTGGTCTCAATGCTGAGCTGTGTGTGAGTATCTTACAAGACGAGTTACTTCATACACTCGAGTACTACGGGTATGAAAAGGATGACAGTGTTCCAGCAGGACAACAACCCAAAGAATGCATCGAGATTGGTGAAGTGATTCAATGACAATGAAGTAGAAGTGCTGGATTTGCCCTCACAGTCCCCAGATCTCAACCAATTTAACACTTGTGGGTAGAGTTAAAGAAAAAGCTGTATACATAGCCAAGTGAATGGACCAGTATGGAACAACATTGGGACTGTGTAGAAGAGACCTGGCATCAGATTTAGATCAAAACATCTCGTCCACAAACGCATGAGGACATGATGGAATAAGGCCTCTTTGGAGCAGTACCTTTCCAGAGGGATCACTCCTAGAGGCCTTAGGCGGGCTTTGCACGTTGCGACATCGCAAGCCGATGCTGCGATGTCGCACGCGACAGTCCCCGCCCCCGTCGCAGGTACAATATCTTGTGAAAGCTGGCGTAGCGAAAATTATCGCTACGCCGGCTTCACATGCACTCACCTGCCCTGCGACCGTCGCTCTGGCCGGCGACCCGCCTCCTTATTAAGGGGGTGGGTCGTGCGGCGTCACTGCGACGTCACACGGCAGGCGGCCAATAGGAGCGGAGGGGCGGAGATGAGCAGGATGTAAACATCCCGCCCACCTCCTTCCTTCCGCATAACCTACGGAAGCCGCGGTGACGCCGGTAGGAGATGTTCCTCGCTCCTGCGACTTCACACACACAGCGATGTGTGCTGCCGCAGGAGCGAGGAACAATATCGGACCATCGCGTCAGCGTAATTATGGATTACGCCGACGCTGCACCGATGATACGATTACGACGCTTTTGCGCTCGTTAATCGTATCATCGAACCTTTACACACTACGACGTCGCATGCGATGCCGGAAGTACGTCATTTTCTATTTGACCCCACCGACATCGCACCTGCGATGTCGTAGTGTGCAAAGCCCGCCTTAGAGTCCAAGTCTTTTCCTCTTTTGAGGTTGATGATGCCAATTTCAAAAAAAGATGGGAGGAGGCCTGTGGGCTGTCTTCCCGAACAATGCTAGAACTCCTTATTGGGTTTGATAAAAAGAAACTTGAAACCCTAGAAGCTGAGATTGAGATTATCAATTCTGAAATCAAATTTAAAATGTCCAAAGACGCCAGAAGTGCAGAAGGACTCCCTCCGCTGGGATTTTCTGGACAGTTTGGGTTGGAAAGTCATATCCCTTTCGTTGTGCTAATGCCCCGATTCTGGAGCGAGTGGGAATGGATCGTGAATAGAGATGAGCGAACCGGTCCCGTTTCGGCTCGAGGTCGGTTCGCCGAACGGAGGACCCGTTCGAGTTCGGCTCGTCGAACGTTCAACGAACCGAACTCGAACTGCATAGGAAACAATGGCAGGCAATCACAAACACATAAAAACACCTAGAAAACACCCTCAAAGGTGTCCAAAAGGTGACAAACAACTCACAACACAACACAAACACATGGGAAAGTGACAAGGACATATACTCATGCGAAAACAAAACAGCTGGACAAGGAAAAAGAGGAGGACACACAGATATATGAGTATATGCAAGGAAACATCGATTCCATTATTGTGCAACTTGAGCCCTGCTCATTTTAGGCTTCCAATCTTGATAAATTGCCTGAGCTCGCCACGTACGCCTTGGGGATCTTGTCGTGTCCTGCAGCCAGCGTTCTCTCGGAACCTGTCTTCAGTGCTGCTGGGGGTCTGCTGGCAGATAAGCACACGTGTCTGTCCACTGACAATGTGGACATGGCTCTCAGAGGACTTTTCTTCCCCTGGGTCAGCCAGGGGACAGGAAAGGCACGCGTATTTTTGAGAGTGCTTCATGCAAAGCATCTTTTTCATCTTGAAAATTGGGTCAACTGATGCCAGTCAAGTGGGGTGTGTGTGGCCCAATTTTTGGAAACAAGGGAGACTGTGGTTGGAGTCCCCTCGCTGTGTTTCTAAAAGAACCAAGATGAACAAGTCATGGCTCTCAGAGGACTTTTCTTCCCCTGGGTCAGCCAGGGGACGGGAAAGGCACGCGTATTTTTGAGAGTGCTTCATGCAAAGCATCTTTTTCTTTTTCAAAAGGGGGCTCAACCGATGCCAGTCAAGTGGGGTGTGTGTGGCCCAGTTAGTGGAAACGAGGGAGACTGTGGTTGGAGTCCCCTCGCTGTGTTTCTAAAAGAACCAAGATGAACAAGTCATGGCTCTCAGAGGACTTTTCTTCCCCTGGGTCATCCAGGGGACGGGAAAGGCACGCGTATTTTTGAGAGTGCTTCATGCCAAGCATCTTTTTCTTTTTCAAAAGGGGGGGTCAACTGATGCCAGTGAAGTGGGGTGTGTGTGGCCCAATTAGTGGCAATGAGGGAGACTGTGGTTGGAGTCCCCTCGCTGTGTTTCCGAAAAGAACCAAGATGAACAAGTCATGGCTCTCAGAGGACTTTTCTTCCCCTGGGTCAGCCAGGGGACGGGAAAGGCACGCGTATTTTTGAGAGTGCTTCATGCAAAGCATCTTTTTCTTTTTCAAAAGGGAGCTCAACCGATGCCAGTCAAGTGGGGTGTGTGTGGCCCAGTTAGTGGAAACGAGGGAGACTGTGGTTGAAGTCCCCTCGCTGTGTTTCTAAAAGAACCAAGATGAACAAGTCATAGCTCTCAGAGGACTTTTCTTCCCCTGGGTCAGCCAGGGGACGGGAAAGGCACGCGTATTTTTGAGAGTGCTTCATGCAAAGCATCTTTTTCATCTTGAAAATTGGGTCAACTGATGCCAGTCAAGTGGGGTGTGTGTGGCCCAATTAGTGGAAACGAGGGAGACTGTGGTTGGAGTCCCCTCGCTGTGTTTCTAAAAGAACCAAGATGAACAAGTCATGGCTCTCAGAGGACTTTTCTTCCCCTGGGTCAGCCAGGCGACGGGAAAGGCACGCGTATTTTTGAGAGTGCTTCATGCAAAGCATCTTTTTCTTTTTCAAAAGGGGGCTCAACCGATGCCAGTCAAGTGGGGTGTGTGTGGCCCAGTTAGTGGAAACGAGGGAGACTGTGGTTGGAGTCCCCTCGCTGTGTTTCTAAAAGAACCAAGATGAACAAGTCATGGCTCTCAGAGGACTTTTCTTCCCCTGGGTCAGCCAAGGGACGGGAAAGGCACGCGTATTTTTGAGAGTGCTTCATGCCAAGCATCTTTTTCTTTTTCAAAAGGGGGGGTCAACTGATGCCAGTCAAGTGGGGTGTGTGTGGCCCAATTAGTGGCAACGAGGGAGACTGTGGTTGGAGTCCCCTCGCTGTGTTTCCGAAAAGAACCAAGATGAACAAGTCATGGCTCTCAGAGGACTTTTCTTCCCCTGGGTCAGCCAGGGGACGGGAAAGGCACGCGTATTTTTGAGAGTGCTTCATGCAAAGCATCTTTTTCATCTTGAAAATTGGGTCAACTGATGCCAGTCAAGTGGGGTGTGTGTGGCCCAATTAGTGGAAACGAGGGAGACTGTGGTTGGAGTCCCCTCGCTGTGTTTCTAAAAGAACCAAGATGAACAAGTCATGGCTCTCAGAGGACTTTTCTTCCCCTGGGTCAGCCAGGGGACGGGAAAGGCACGCGTATTTTTGAGAGTGCTTCATGCAAAGCATCTTTTTCATCTTGAAAATTGGGTCAACTGATGCCAGTCAAGTGGGGTGTGTGTGGCCCAATTTTTGGAAACAAGGGAGACTGTGGTTGGAGTCCCCTTACTGTGTTTTACATGCTTTTAGAAGGGCATGACATGGCTTAGAGGTTGACTTTCAGCATCTGGAAACTGTTGGCTACCAAAATGCTGCCTTTCCAACCTTTTTAACCGAGGATTTTCGAGACCTTATGCCCATCGCAGTGCCCCAAGAGCCGATGCCCAGGCGCCACTCCTTCTCCAACAAAGGCGTGCACGCGCTACACCAGCATGTCGCACTAAACATCACTGATTCCTTGAGAAACTCTGTGTGACAGGGTGCATTTCACCACAGATAATTGGCCCAGTAAGCATGGACAGAGGCGTTACATGTCGCTGACTGGGCAATGGGTTACTGTGGGGAGAGATGGAGAAGGGTCTGCTGTACAAGTCTTGCCGTCCCCACGAGTTGTTTCAATCCTTCTTCTGTATGTAGAAGTTAATACACTGCTTCTGCCTCTTCAACCTCGTGTGGGTCCTCCACCTTGGCGCAAATGTGTCGCCCTGGACAAGCCAGGGGACACAGGTAACAGCACACACACACCCCCACCCCCAGCAGTTCACAGCAGACATCCCCAAAGTGATCTGCTTTCTGCCTCAGACTGACACACCAGGTGGGCGGAGTGAGGAGATGGGGACGCCCACCCAGGGTGGGCTGGCTTGAGGCAGGAAACAAGCCCAGTCTAGTCCTAGGAGAGGAAGAGTGAAGGTCTGCAGAGAGGCAGACGGAGCCAGGGGCCTAGGTTGGAGCCTAGGGCCTCGTAGAGAAAGTCCGGCAGACGCTAAGTGCCGTCTGCAGGGAGCCGGGGAGACAGCTGGTGGAACCGCAGGTAGCCGGGGCTGGGCAGTGGCCCCCCGGTACAGAGTCGGGGAGCCAGCTGGAAGCCGGAGTGCAGGAGAAGGGTGCACGGAAGTAGAAGAAGGAACTTACACCACCAAACTGGGTAAGGGGAGAAACAACAACCGCAGCCGTCTGAGGGTACCCGTCCATCCAGCCGAGTGTTTTACTAAAAACTGTGTCCACGTCTCAGGCTGAGTGAGTACCACAGTGCCGCAATGCACAGCGCTGCCCCCGCGTCCCTGCGCCCACCAGGCCCTGCACCTCCCAAGCCATCACCGGGCCCCGGGATCACCAACCCCTACCCACGGAGGGGCAACACAACACCTGGCTGCTCCGCATCACCATCCCCGGGAGCCCCGTATAGAGCAGCGGTGGTGAAATCACCACAACCGTGGGTGGCGTCACGGACAATAATCATCCCCACACCCAACAAACCCCCTTTCACTCACGGGCGAGGAGTGCCGCTCGAGAAACCCCCGGGATCCGGCCCACCGCTCGAGCCACCACTGAGCAGCAGCCGCCGGCCCTGAGCAGAAGGGGTGAGCGTAGTTTGCTGACACCCTTCTCCCCGCCCGCGACACAAACCCTGTGTGGTCAGGCCACCCTTCCTTGTAACTGCGCACAAGGAATACCACACACCTCCTTACTATGCTGGCAGCAGAGCTCAATGCCATCAGGCGGTCAAAGGTTTACTTTGAAATGTATGGGAAATGTGAGTCACACCGCTGAGAAGTTGTGGACGGTTAGCTCTGGAGACCGAGTTTCATCAATGGTTGTCTCCACTCAACCAGCAGCCAGGGAAGGCCGGGTGCGACAATGATGCAAACATGGGTGCGGCCCTTCGCTGTGACAATGTGACACACGTGCCTTGTGTGGTTCACGTGTTGAACCTGGTTGTCCAGCAATTTTTAAAGCACTATCCTGGCCCACATCGCCTTCCTTGATCCACACACTCAGATGGGCTGTAAATGATAGGCTAGAGGGAAGCCACTCACCAAGCAGGACCGCTAGAACCCTGAAACCCTTTAACCCCTATACAGGGATTAGGAATTACACAAGGTGATTAATACCTGTGGAAGGCTGCAGTTCCAGAGAATAGTAGTCAGGCAGGGTCAAAACATTAATTGAGGAACAGGAACAGAATGGGACGGCCAGGACTTAATCAGAAAACAAGCAGAGGTGAAATGCGGATCGGCCAACAAGGTACATAAACAGCAAGCAGGAAAAGTAGTCAGGTAACAAGCACACAAAATCATAAAACTGAACTGGGGGTAAAATTAACCAGAGGTTCATAGCTATGTCTGGCAGTGGTCTGCAGACAGGATGGGCATAAAAAAGGGTGTGGTGTCTTCCCATTGGTTGTAGCTGAATGATGGTATTTCATCTGTGAGATACCCACCAGCTACATTCAGCCAGAGATTCTGCATCTGTCAAGGTAATGCAGCCCAGTGGGTGAGCATAACCTGCGTCCACCTGCGCCGCTGGCATCGACTCCTCTCCCATCATCAGCACTATGCATGAAAGGAACACGTTGTCACCTGGCGACCGGAGTACAAATTGACGGAGCGTACTCCGTTGGTGACTTAACAGCCGTGTGCGGCAATGATGCAAACCTGGCTGCGGGCCATCGTCAGGGCAATGTGACACACGTGCCTTGTATGGCTCACGTGTTGAACCTAATTCTCCAGCAATTTTTAAAACACCATCCCGGCCTACATGGCCTTGTGCAGCGGGCACGCTCGCTATGTGCTCACTTCCATCGTGCACACACAGCAGCTCAACAACTTTCGTCGCTACAGAAGTCTTTAGGTCTGGTGGTTAAACGCCTGAAATGCGATGTGCCGACACGCAGGAATTTGAATCTGCACATGTTGCAGCATTTGTGGCAGCACCGCCGAACCCTGCTGCAATACGTTATGACATATAGCCTGGGATAACTTGATCCAGAGGTGGTGCAGATCACGCTGCTGGAGTGGTGTCAGATCAAGGACCTATGCACCCTGCTACACAGTTTACAAAAGTCGACGAAGATGTTTAGCACTGGCAATGTCATTCTCAGCGTGACAATTCTGGTCCTCTACATGATGGAGCACACTGTAATTATTATTCGGAGTCAGGTGTTGGGACAAGAGGAAGGGGAGGAAGTACAGGAGGAGTCATATGCGGAAGGGATAACAAGATCTACGAGGTCCAGATGGTCAGCGGCACCTATGCGGCAGTCATGGTGAGGGAGAGGGATTAACAAGGGCGCATAGTATCAGCAAAAGTGTTGAGGAAGGTGCAGGAGCCCATGAGGAAATGGAGGACGAACTGGCGATGGGCATGGAAGACTCAGCAGATGAGTGAGAGCTTGCTCACATTTCGGTTGTGCGAGGTTGTGGGGAGAGGGCAGAGGAAGGAGGCACGATTCTCACCTCTCTGCCACCAACACACCAAGGACTTGGTCCTCCTGGATGCACAAGACACATGAGCGCCTTCTTGCTGCACTACCTACAACATGACCCTCGGATTGTACGAATTCAAAGTAATCCTGAATACTGGGTTGCCACACTGTTAGATCCCCGGTACAAGACAAAATTTGGCGAAATAATTCCTGCCATAGAAATGGACGCACGTATACAGGAGTATCTGCAGAATGTGGTACGCAATCTTAGATCTGCTTTTCCACTAAACACCAGTGCTGCGCAGAGTGAATCTCAACGCTTTGTCATGGATAGGAGGAAATGGTCTTTTACTTGTCCACATCTGAGGGACCGAGGGCTGGCTGCTGTGCTGAGATGGCGTTGAGTACGGTGTCCCTGCAGAGTTGCACTTTTGGTCATATACCAAAATGAGTTGAAAAAGGACAGATGCTGGTGGAAAGGGGAACAGGTGTGTTGGAAAGGGGAAAAAAGTTTTGGTCCGTGGATTTGGTGGTTAAGCAACAGTAACATTTGCTGAAGAAACACCATCTGTTACAGTGGGACTGGCAGATTTGGATAAGGTGGTATATACTATGTTACCGCTATATAACGAAAATTAATAAGAAAAGAAAGAGAAAGGTATATATCCCCATCAGCAGTCAGTGTCCACCGTGCTCCCAGTTGGAAAAGGAGAGGTTGGCAACTGGAAGGTTTGGTGGAGGATACAGAGCTGTGTGGCTATGAAACTAATAGTAGCCTGAACCGAGTTAGACGCCATTCGGATCTGGAGACTGGGAGCCCTGTTAGCGTCACAGGGTCCACATGCCCACCCAGCCCAGGAACTCCCTGTTAACAACACAGGGGCCATTGAGTATGCTGACCGTGTGCGTAGGGGCCACACCTGTGGACAGCAGGCGCATCAGCAGCAGCAGGCCTGTTAATGCCACTGGGCTGCACAAGCAGGACTGGTAGGACAGGAGCTGGTCTTAACCGTTCTGCGTTACCAACTGTGGTGGTGGCCTGCATCGACACCCTATCCCTGCCTACCTCTGGCCTAAAGCCGCAATGGGTTCAACACATGGAGGTGTGCTCTTTCGGAGCATAATAGAAGACTGCGCACCTCCTTGTTGGCTCCAGCC
Organism: Anomaloglossus baeobatrachus; assembly: GCF_048569485.1. Taxonomy (NCBI): domain Eukaryota; kingdom Metazoa; phylum Chordata; class Amphibia; order Anura; family Aromobatidae; genus Anomaloglossus; species Anomaloglossus baeobatrachus. The sequence goes on from NC_134357.1 coordinate 518,716,976, forward strand.
CCTTTTATAACCTGGGTCCGCCCCAAACCAGGGTGAACCACAATGCACCTCCTGGAGACAAAAGTAGAGTGACACGTCATGAGTGGCATAACTAGCGTCCTATTTGGAACCGCAACTTCAATGATGACCTCATGGCTGCCATGACCCAAACACCTCACCAGTCATCGTCTGACCATCAATAATGCGGTGACAAGTCAAAGGGGTGGGCCTCTGCAAGCCATTTGGGAGGACACCTGATGCCCTGTGGTCTATATGGGACCCCCACATCAGGGGCAGGGCCAAAGAGTTCATTACCGGACCTAGTCTCTGATGCAGTAAGTGCCTGAGCATGCTCAGTAGCATGAAATACAGTCTCTGAAAAAAGACTATCAGCTTTAGCATGGTGTCTAGGCACAAAACAGGACTTAGACCCGGCACGGAATGCAAGTACCTGTGCAAAGAGGCTTTTGACACTTAGTGTGGGAGCATGCGCTGTATCCCGAAATGAAGACTTAGCGTCAGGAATGGCACAGTCAGGCTGAGCATACTCACTAGGCAGGCGAAACACTGTAGTTAGGCTGCAGCTGGGGTAAATTGGCACACGCATGCGCACTAGCTGCCTCTCCACACTTAGACGTGGAGGAGAAATTGCTCTTCGGGTGTGAACTTGGAGATGCTGTCTATGAACAGAAGGAAAAGCTAAAGGAAGCCTCACTTTCTATCCCTCAGAATTATCAAATGCAGCAATGAATTCCCTGAGTTTGCTATAACATTAGCATAGCAAAATGTGCATGAGGGTGTCATGTAGAGGTGCTAGAAATAGCTTGGCACCAGTGGGGCACTAATGGAATACAACAGCCAGTTCTATGATGCCACTAAATGGCAGTATTTTTTGCTATCATTATAGCTTATTAAAAACAGAGCAGGAGGGTGTCATGCACAGGTGCTAGAAATAGCTTGGCACCAGTGGGGCACTAATGGAATACAACAGCCAGTTCTATGATGCCACTAAATGGCAGTATTTTTTGCTATCATTATAGCTTATTAAAAACAGAGCAGGAGGGTGTCATGCACAGGTGCTAGAAATAGCTTGGCACCAGTGGGGCACTAATGGAATACAACAGCCAGTTCTATGATGCCACTAAATTGCAGTATTTTTTGCTATCATTATAGCTTATTAAAAACAGAGCAGGAGGGTGTCATGCACAGGTGCTAGAAATAGCTTGGCACCAGTGGGGCACTAATGGAATACAACAGCCAGTTCTATGATGCCACTAAATGGCAGTATTTTTTGCTATCATTATAGCTTATTAAAAACAGAGCAGGAGGGTGTCATGCAGAGGTGCTGCACATAGATTTGCACTAGTGTGACTAGACAAAAGTCCAATAGCCACGTTTAGGATGCCACTAGGTACACTGACTGTTTGCTAGTATAATGGCTTAGTTAAAAAGAGTTGGAGTGTGCAATGCAGGCAGACGTGCTGCAAATATCTTTCCACTAGTGTGACTACACAAAAGTCCAATAGCCACGTTTAGGATGGCACTAGGTACACTGACTGTTTGCTAGTATAATGGCTTAGTTAAAAAGAGTTGGAGTGTGCAATGCAGGCAGACGTGCTGCAAATATCTTTCCACTAGTGTGACTACACAAAAGTACAATAGCCACGTTTAGGATGCCACTAGGTACACTGACTGTTTGCTAGTATAATGGCTTAGTTAAAAAGAGTTGGAGTGTGCAATGCAGGCAGACGTGCTGCAAATATCTTTCCACTAGTGTGACTACACAAAAGTACAATAGCCACGTTTAGGATGCCACTAGGTACACTGACTGTTTGCTAGTATAATGGCTTAGTTAAAAAGAGTTGGAGTGTGCAATGCAGGCAGACGTGCTGCAAATATCTTTCCACTAGTGTGACTACACAAAAGTCCAATAGCCACGTTTAGGATGCCACTAGGTACACTGACTGTTTGCTAGTATAATGGCTTAGTTAAAAAGAGTTTGAGTGTGCAATGCAGGCAGACGTGCTGCAAATATCTTTCCACTAGTGTGACTACACAAAAGTACAATAGCCACGTTTAGGATGCCACTAGGTACACTGACTGTTTGCTAGTATAATGGCTTAGTTAAAAAGAGTTGGAGTGTGCAATGCAGGCAGACGTGCTGCAAATTTCTTTCCACTAGTGTGACTACACAAAAGTACAATAGCCACGTTTAGGATGCCACTAGGTACACTGACTGTTTGCTAGTATAATGGCTTAGTTAAAAAGAGTTGGAGTGTGCAATGCAGGCAGACGTGCTGCAAATATCTTTCCACTAGTGTGACTACACAAAAGTCCAATAGCCACGTTTAGGATGCCACTAGGTACACTGACTGTTTGCTAGTATAATGGCTTAGTTAAAAAGAGTTGGAGTGTGCAATACAGGCAGACGTGCTGCAAATATCTTTCCACTAGTGTGACTACACAAAAGTACAATAGCCACGTTTAGGATGCCACTAGGTACACTGACTGTTTGCTAGTATAATGGCTTAGTTAAAAAGAGTTGGAGTGTGCAATGCAGGCAGACGTGCTGCAAATATCTTTCCACTAGTGTGACTACACAAAAGTCCAATAGCCACGTTTAGGATGCCACTAGGTACACTGACTGTTTGCTAGTATAATGGCTTAGTTAAAAAGAGTTTGAGTGTGCAATGCAGGCAGACGTGCTGCAAATATCTTTCCACTAGTGTGACTACACAAAAGTACAATAGCCACGTTTAGGATGCCACTAGGTACACTGACTGTTTGCTAGTATAATGGCTTAGTTAAAAAGAGTTGGAGTGTGCAATGCAGGCAGACGTGCTGCAAATATCTTTCCACTAGTGTGACTACACAAAAGTACAATAGCCACGTTTAGGATGCCACTAGGTACACTGACTGTTTGCTAGTATAATGGCTTAGTTAAAAAGAGTTGGAGTGTGCAATGCAGGCAGACGTGCTGCAAATATCTTTCCACTAGTGTGACTACACAAAAGTACAATAGCCACGTTTAGGATGCCACTAGGTACACTGACTGTTTGCTAGTATAATGGCTTAGTTAAAAAGAGTTGGAGTGTGCAATGCAGGCAGACGTGCTGCAAATATCTTTCCACTAGTGTGACTACACAAAAGTACAATAGCCACGTTTAGGATGCCACTAGGTACACTGACTGTTTGCTAGTATAATGGCTTAGTTAAAAAGAGTTGGAGTGTGCAATGCAGGCATTCTGCTCTCTGAAGCGGTCCTTTGCTTCTTCTCCCGTCCTTCACCGTCCTGAGTTGAACTGCCAATTCACCCTGGAGGTTGACGCCTCCTCCGCAGGGGCAGGAGCCGTACTTATGCAGAAGTCCGCCACCGGGAAGATGGTCACCTGCGGCTTCTTCTCCAAGATCTTCTCAGCCCCAGAACGCAATTATACCATTGGTGATCGAGAGCTCCTGGCCGTTAAGATGGCGTTGGAGGAATGGCGATATCTCCTGGAGGGAGCGGTTTACCCGGTGATCATCTATACTGACCACAAAAACCTGGAGTATATACGCTCCGCTCAAAGGCTGAATCCGCGCCAAGCACGTTGGTCTCTCTTCTTCGCCAGGTTTGACTTTCAGCTACACTACCGGCCTGCGGACAAGAACATACGGGCAGATGCCCTGTCTCGGTCCTTTGTTCCGGTAGACTAAGAGGAGGAGCCAAGCCAGCCCATCATCTGTCCTAGCAAGGTCATCCCGGTGGCTCCCGTCTCCCTGGCCCAGATCCCTCCTGGGAAGACTTACGTCACGGAGACCAACCGACTCAAGGTCCTCCAATGGGGACACTCCTCGAAAGTGGCCGGACACGCCGGTCAGAAGAAAACCTGGGGCGTCATCGCCCGTCACTATTGGTGGCCGTCTCTTCGAACGGATGTCACCGCCTTCGTCTCTGCATGTTCCTCCTGTGCCCGGAACAAGACGCCTAAGCACCTGCCCTTTGGTCCTCTTCTCCCTATGCCGACTCCTTCCATTCCATGGCAACACATAGCCATGGACTTTGTCACAGACTTGTCCTTGTCCTCCGGTCATACGGTCATCTGGGTCGTGGTGGACCGATTCTCGAAAATGGCTCATTTTGTTCCTATGGCCGGATTGCCCTCTGCTCAAGAGCTTGCGAACGCCTTCATACAGCACATCTTCCGGCTGCATGGCTTTCCTGCCCATATCGTGTCCGACAGAGGAACCCAATTCACCTCACGCTTCTGGAGGGCTCTCTGTAAACACCTGGGGGTGTCTCTGGACTTTTCCTCTGCCTACCACCCTCAGTCAAACGGACAAGTGGAACGAGTCAACCAGATCATGACCACCTTCCTTCGTCACTACGTCAATGTCCACCAGGACAACTGGTCCACGCTCCTTCCTTGGGCTGAATTCTCTCATAACCACCAGGTCAGCGAATCCACCTCCAGCTCTCCCTTCCATGTTGTCTATGGTCTCCAGCCTTCTGTGCCGTTACCAGTCTCTCCAGCTTCCGATGTACCTGCAGCAGATGCCCTAGCCAGAGACTTCTCCGCTTTATGGGCCTCAGTCAAGACCTCCCTGGGACATGCTGCTGCACGCATGAAGAGACATGCGGACAAGAGACGTCTTGATCCTCCTCGCTTCTCTCCTGGGGACTTGGTCTGGCTTGCCTCCAAGTACGTCCGACTCAAGATTCCATCGTACAAGCTGGGTCCGCGGTACATCGGTCCCTTCAAGGTCCTCAGGAAGATCAACGAGGTGTCCTACAAGTTGCAGCTACCGCCCTCCATGCGGATACCCAACTCCTTCCATGTGTCCTTGCTGAAACTTGTTGTCCTCGGTCCCTTCTCCTCTGATACCTGTCCTCCTCCTCCCATAGCCAATGATGACATCTATGCGGTAAGAGATATCGTGGCCATGAAGACCGTCAGGGGACGGCAGTACTTCCTGGTCGACTGGGCAGGTTATGGTCCCGAGGATAGGTCCTGGGAACCTCGGGAGAACGTGGGTACTCCTCTGATTCGTGCCTTCATGTCCCGGTTGCGGGGAGGGGGGCCTGGGGGGGGTACTGTCACGCTCCCCAGGTCCCGACGTCGTTTCTCACTCACCGCTCCTGTCCCCGGGTCCCCTGCCCCCAGCCACACGTCCTCCTCGGCACCACTCCCTGCTCTGGCCTCCGGCACCCGGGCATCACGCATGTGCATTAGGGCGCAAGCGCGGTCACTGACTTCCTCTTAAAGGCCCTGCACTCCCTAACAGGATATTGCATCAGTCAGGGTCAGGTATATTAGGAGCTCCCTGCCTGGAGGGCGTCACCTGTTCGTCGAGTTCTGCAAGCTAGAAGTCCAGGTCCCCTTGTGTCTTTCTCATACTAAAGACCTTGTCTCTTCCGTAGAGCCTGCTCTGCCTCCGTAACCGGTCCCTGAATCCAGTCTTGCCAAGAGGTCCTACGGTGTCCGTCGGCGGGGAATTCAACCACCGTTTCGGCAGCCTGTGCCTGTCTGGTATCTCCGACTTCACCCAGCTGCCTTCCATCACACCCAGCTAACCCGGATCCCGCCTGAGATTCCTAACTGTCACCCATACTGGACTTCCGTAATTATCTCTGAGGACTCTGTGGCTCCAAAGACTCCGTTTTACCCGTTCCCTGTGGGACGCTAACCCGGTTCCGCTAGTACTCCGGCTACCGTGTACCTAGGCCCTCTGGTGGGGTGACGGGACAGTCCCTGTATGGGGGTTAGCTCCAGGTTGCCTCACTGGGGGAGTCCGGTACATGGCCCAGAGGATCCACCATCACCCGGACCTAACACATAGTAAATTCAATATTGTTCCCCCTCTACTAGCCCTGAAATTGTGTTCACTAGCACTGGGTGTTTGAATTAGATTTTAAATATATTTCAATAAAGATAATTTTTATTAGGTTCTGAGGTTTTTGTAATGTGTGATTCTATCATTGGCACTAATAAGCACAGTGACCGCTGTTGGACAGGACTGTGAATATAAAACTATCTCACTCATCTTTAGCTCAGAAGTGTGCTTTGTACAAAAAAAGTGTAAACATTTTTTTAAATACAATTCTTAATCTTAAAAATCCAGATCAAAAACCCTGTATGACCAAACCCTAAAAACTCAGCGTATGATTCTACAAGTCAGTTAGAGAGAAAAATCTGTGACTTCTCTACATTTAGTGGTTACTACTCACCTGTGCGGTTATCTGTAGGAATCTCCTCTTTACACCGCTCATCACCCCTCACATATGTCTCTGTAGTATTAATATGGGTCAGATCTTCACCCTGAAAGAAATATTGGAAAATTCACAGACAGATGGAGAGGTCACATCTATGATCAGCTCTAAATCTGCCATCTCCACCACTCTCGTTACACAAGTATAATACATATAATACTGGTGGATAAAGCAAGACTGAACACAAGACCTTTACAGCCGTCTATACATCATAGGGAGATTTCATGACACCTTCTCTCCATCTACCTGATAATCCTGAGGAACATTGGGATTTTCTTGCTTACAGTCCTCTGGAAGAAGAGGACGGGGACATCTCTCTGGTGTTGTCCTCTCACTGGATACAACTGGAGGAAACACATACAGGGACTGAATTCATTCTTTACATACAGATAACTATAGGCAGTGTGTATATAATCCTGTCTATTACCTGGTGATGTCAGAGGCTGCGGATTCTCCATCATGATGTCCTTGTACAGATCTTTGTGTCCTTCTAAATACTGCCACTCTTCCATGGAGAAATAGATGGTGACATCCTGACACCTTATAGGAACCTGACACATACAATGATACCGTCATCCCCCCGATCCCTTCATAGTATTACTGTATAATGTCCCAGCATTCCCACCAGTGTCACCTCTTCAGTCAGCAGCTCAATCATTTTGTAGGTGAGTTCTAGGATCTTCTGGTCATTGATGTCCTCATGTATCAGGGGGTGAGGTGGAGGCCCCGTGATTGGGCTCAGGGGTCTTCCCCGTCCCTCAGACACAGGGTCCTGACAGTGCTCACTAGAGGTCTTCTTCACTACTGTGTAATCCTGGTTATGGAGAGACACATTAATAAATCTTACTACAGACATTTCCAGAGTCCTCACCTCTCCAGTCCTGTCCATCTGTTATTCCCATAGATAACAATGTTGTAATGTGATGTCATCAGAATCTCTCACCTCTCCAGTAATCCGGAAGAGGATCTCTAGGGTGAGGTGTAATATCCTCTCCACCATCTTGTCCCTGTCCCTATCCATTCTTGATGGGTCAATCAGGGAAATCCTCTTATATAGAAGATCTGAGAGGATCCAATATTGTAGGGAAGGGACCTGAACGGGGAGAAGATGATGATGTAACATCAGAAAGATCCCATGTAAGAAATCTCCGGAACTGTTACCGGCTTCACATCATCACTACATCCAGTCCTGGGCCAAGTCCTGCCCCTGGAATAACACACAATCCAATTATAGTCACTTACAAAGATTTACCACATATTATTATTATTATTTATTTATAGAGCATCAATGATTCCATGGTGCTGTACATGAGAAGGTGTTACAAACAAAATACATGATTGTTGTCAGTGAGAGAAGCAAAATTATAATTTTGTAGTTGTGATACCTTTTAATGGCTAACTAAAATAAAATAAAATGGTGTTACAAAGCAAGCTTTCGAGACATCTCAGGTCCCTTCTTCAGGCATGGTATGACAAAATATCTGAAGAAACACTTTGTCATACCATGCCTGAAGAAGGTGTAGCGATGGCCGAGCGGACCACCGCGGTGCAGAGTAGGTTACAGTACACAAGACGAGGTGCGAACAACAAGGGTGTATTTATTGACAGGCGGGGAAAGATGTGGAGAAGGCAGGTTCAAGCATGGGGTATACAGTGGCAAAACGTAATTTAACAACACTTTTGTATTCTCTAGCTGGTCCGCTCAATAGTACAGTGCTCCAACTATTACAGGTTCAAGAAAAACACAAAAACAGTCAGGTACAATGCTACCCTACACGTAACCTCTCTGGCCTTTGCTAAACGGGCCACATGGATGCCGTGTTCTACCTACTGAAGCCTACTTTAGCCAGGGCCGGCGTCAGCACCCAGCAAACCCGGGCAAATGCTGGGGCCCTGGAGAGCCGGGGGGGCCCACTCGGCCTCGTCAGTTCTCCTGTCCCTTGGCCGGGGCCCACTCGCCTTTACAGTTCTGCTGCCCCCGGCCGAGTTCCGTGGACCGCAGTCCTCGGCAGCAATCTGCGGCGCCGTCACTTTAAGGCGCGCAGACATCCTGGTTTGAACTTCTGTCCGTCGCTGTGTGGGTCCCCTCTCCACCGTGACCTAATCAGGTAAGTGCCCTCCCCGCCTCCCCATTATGGGCCCCGGTGAGCTGCTTCTACCACCCCAGATGTATGCCCTGCCAATCCCCCCCCGCCGATGCCGCGTGTGCTGGCCCTGCCGATGCTGCGTGTGCTGGCCCCGCTGATGCCGTGTTTGTTGGCCCCGCCGATGCCACGTGTGCTGGCCCCGCCGATGCTGCGGGTGCTGTCCCCGCCGATGGCGCGTGTGCTGGCCCCGCCGATGCCACGGGTGCTGTCCCCGCCGAGCCGCGGGTGCCCCACAGAGCAGCAGAGTTGTGTGTGTTTGTATGTAGCAGAGTTGTGTGTGTTTGTCTGTCTGTATGTAGCAGAGTTGTGTGTGTTTGTCTGTCTGTATGTAGCAGAGTTGTGTGTGTTTGTCTGTCTGTATGTAGCAGAGTTGTGTGTGTTTGTCTGTATGTAGCAGAGTTGTGTGTGTTTGTTTGTCTGTATGTAGCAGAGTTGTGTTTTTCTGTCTGTATGTAGCAGAGTTGTGTGTGTTTGTCTCTGTATATAGCAGAGTTGTGTGTGTTTGTCTGTATGTAGCAGAGTTGTGTGTGTTTGTCTGTCTGTATGTAGCAGAGTTGTGTGTCTTTGTCTGTCTGTATGTAGCAGAGTTGTGTGTGTTTGTCTGTCTGTATGTACGATTATTGACCATAGAAAAAAACAAAACCCTTTAAAAATACATTTTATTATTTCATGTTAAAACAATCCCTAGACATACACACAAACAGGACAGACAGCCCCAAATCTGCCAACGTCCAATGAAACCCCTCTGTAATCCTACCAAAAAGGAGCAGGCAAATAATTGGGATAAGTCGGAACGACGGTGACGGATACCGAGGTGCACACGTGGCTGACTGCAGCCAGTGCTACTTACCCTAATAGGGTGCCCCTGATGAACCCCGATGTGACTCGTGATCGGGGGGAAACGCGTTGGGCAAGTTCTTACAGGTGTCAACTTGGACCCAGGTGTATTTCCACCATTCATAGCGCTTCAAGGATGAGATAAGTACTATGTTTATATCAGATTTATTTGCTGTATGGTTACTTGGACCTGATTGATTCTGGCTGTGCCCCACTGCATTCTTGTGAAATACACAATAGCAATGTGCCTTCTATGAAAGTTTATGTGTATTGCCTTCTGTGAAGTGCCTACTTATGATATAACCTGGTGGATGGTCCCTAACAGCTCATAGAGAGGACTGCTCTGGGATCAAATGACCTTATTTGTGTGACCCTTTAAGAGCTTTTTGCCTCCGTTTGCATTGATTTTCAGCTTAGGGATTTCATCTATTGTATGATCTGGTTATGATACACAGAAGCTATATGCAATATACCGAATAGGCAATTAATGTATTTCACTATTTGTCCACCTGGAGGTTTGTTGGACAATTACTGGATTGGTGCTAGGGGAATTTTTTAGTACTCAGGATCAGAAATCGTACTTTGATATTGCAAGTGATCCTCTTTTTTGATCTGGTCCACTTTAACACTGTTGTAATATGGAATATCTACTGTATCATTGATGTGTGTGTTTGAGTCCTCATTTATTGATCAGTCTGTTGGTGCAACCTCCCCACACTCCCTCCTCTTCCCAGAATAGCTGCACATAAGATCAGTGGAGGGAAAGAAGGGTGAGTCATCGGTGAGCGGGGGCGCCATTGCGTCCAGGTCTAGGGTGCCAACCTCCGCGGGTAGGTAGGGCCTTTTGAAGGGAATTTGGGCCATACCCTGGTTGCACCACTATCATCATTTTTTTGATACTCCTACACGATACTGGATTTATCATGATACAGCATGAATTGATTGTTCATTAGGGGACAATTTGACTTATCCCAATTATTTGCCTGCTCCTTTTTGGTAGGATTACAGAGGGGTTTCATTGGACGTTGGCAGATTTGGGACTGTCTGTCCTGTTTGTGTGTATGTCTAGGGATTGTTTTAACATGAAATAATAAAATGTATTTTTAAAGGGTTTTGTTTTTTTCTATGGTCAATAATCGTGAGTACACCCTTTACAAAAAATTTTTTTCTGGTCTTTGGCTGTCTGTATGTAGCAGAGTTGTGTGTGTTTGTCTGTCTGTATGTAGCAGAGTTGTGTGTGTTTCTGTCTGTATGTAGCAGAGTTGTGTGTGTTTCTGTCTGTATGTAGCAGAGTTGTGTGTTTGTCTGTCTGTATGTAGCAGAGTTGTGTGTGTTTGTCTGTCTGTATGTAGCAGAGTTGTGTGTCTGTAAGTGTATATGACTGTATAGATTTGTCTGTTTATATGTATTTTTGTGAGTTTGTCTTTAAATATGTATATGTACGTGTTCGTATCGGTGTCTGTATGTGGATGGGGCCCACTGGGACTCTTCCACCCGGGGCCCACAAAAACCTGGAGCCGGCCCTAACTTTAGCCCCTAGTATGTGCACAATATTCAACTCACAGTGATGCTGGGGACATGGATCCAGTCCCTGGGGCCCCCCAACAACAGTCTCATCCGAAGGTGCGCCCGTCTCCTGGGCCGAGTTAAGGGGATCAAAATCTTCTTCTTGCTTCAGATGCCTCACTGGTTCCCTGGCATCTGTGAGTCTCTCTCTCGATTCAGAAGAAAACCCCAATCCTCCGAGACACACCGGCTGTGTGTTCACACGCATTCAAAGGAAAAACAGAAAAACTCACTTCTCTTCTTACACTTGGGCTGTCCATTAGCACACTTTCTGCAGGGGGGAGCAGAACATTCCATTACCCCCAGACACGGGGAGGTTTCTGTCTCTTAAAGTGGCAGCGTGTTTCTTATTGTCCATAGCAGTAACACCCCCCAATATGCCTCCCCACTTAATGATGGTCGTCCTCGGCCATCACAGCTTCGAGCCCACCGTGTAATGAAGGAAGGTTCAATGTGCGTACAGCACTTGTAGAGGAGACAACAATGGCAGTACAGCAGACCTAGTACACAGTTCAACATATCGGATTGGTGGAACCCCTGCAGTAGACCTCTGAGATCTTCTAAGATCTTGACTATCAGGCCAGGCTTGGCTAGCTTCCAGAGGAAAATTTGCTGTGGGAGCCGCAGTGGAATCTTGGCTGATCTCTTCTTCCCGTGGCGGTAATGCCTCATCCATGGGATCTCCGTTTCCGGAAGGCTGAGGGTCCCCCCTTGCATCGGGGACTGTCCACCAGTCATCATCGACTTCCCACACGGATGACGTAAGTTCAGGGAGTGGGGCAGAGACTGCAGGAGATCTTGGCGTAGAAAGAGCTTCAGACCGGCATGGTCGCAACATATTTCTGTGTAGTACTCTAGGGCCGGACGCTCCATTCTCAATTTGCACCTTGTAGACCGGGCCGTCAGCATACACCCGTTCGATTACTCTGTAGGGTTGAACTTCCCATCTTTCACTCAGTTTACCCTTGGGGCGTTTCTCTCTGACTAACACTCGATCTCCAGGTTGAAGCGGTATCTCTTGAATCGGTTTAGGGCTCATATGTTCTTTCTTCTGTAGCTGTTGACAAGCCAACCGACATATCGTCTGTAATCGTTGTCGATGTTCTGTCACCCACGAAGTGACAGTTCGTTCCATGAAATCCTCTGGCTGCTCCAAATTCAGCTCGATGATTTCTCGTCCAACTCTTCCAAACAGCAGTAGATATGGGGTGTAACCTGTAGTGGAGTGAACTCAGTTATTGTAGGCCCAGACCAGTTCTGCGAGGTAATCCGGCCAACATGCCTTCTTATCTTCCTCTAATGTTCTCAGCATTTGACGTAGGGTTCGGTTGAAGCGTTCACATGCTCCATTGCCTTGGGGGTGGTAAGGTGTAGTCCGAGATCGCTCGATGCCATACATACGACATAATTCCTCCATCACCTTGCCTTGAAAACATGCACCTTGGTCGGAATGGATCTGCTTCGGGCATCCATACACCCGGATGAAGTCTTGGCAGATGGCCCGTGCCGCCGACTCAGCAGTCTGATCTCTAGTCGGGGTGACTACAGCGAACTTGGAGAAATGGTCGGTCATAACCAAACAGTATTGTAGTCCCCGAGCGGAGTGTCCCACGAGGAGATAATCAATCATCAACAGTTCTAGCGGTTCTTTGGTCTGTATGGTCTGAACGGGTGCCCTTTGTTGGTTGCATTTAATGAGGTTGCATACTCGACATTGCCGGCAAACCTCTTCCATCACAGACTCCAACCTGGGGCAGTACACGTACTGCTGTAACCATTGGTAGGTCTTTGCAGGTCCGAAGTGAGCGCCAAACTCGTGAGCTTCCTTAGCTACCTCTTGAGACATTTTTACGGGGATGACCACCTGCCATCTTGCCTCTATGTCATTTGGTTGTTGTCTCTTACGATATAACACTGATCCTCGAACTTCCAGTCTATCCCACTCGTGTAAGACACTCTTCATCTCGGCGTCCAGATTAGCCCTTTCTTGTTTGTCTGGCTTCTGCTTCTCAGTTACCCAGTGTTTCATCTGTTGCAGCCCTTCGTCTGCATCTTGAGCACGTCCCCATTCTTCATTGATTCTCCCCAGGGACCGGGGCAGTGTGCAAGCCTGCCTACTTAACTGAGACGCAACCACCGAGGGCCCAAACTTGCTAAAGTCTGGCATTTCTTCCTCCTCTAATCGTTCATCGAGATACCCCACTGAGGTTTCCACCGTCACTCTTGACAGCCCATCCGCATTTGCGTTTTCGGTAGCAGGGCGATAACAGATGGTAAAGTCAAACTTTGCAAGGCGAGCCACCCACTGTTGTTCCAAGGCTCCCAATTTGGTATTCTCAAGGTGGGCCAGAGGATTGTTGTCTGTCCGGACCTGGATCTTGGTTCCTGTCAGGAAACCAGCAAATTTCTCTGTCATGGCCCACACTAGGGCCAGGAGCTCTAGTCGAAAGGAGCTGTAGTTGTGGGGGCTTCTTTCGCTGTCCCGCAGGGACCTACTGGCGTAGCCAATGACTCTCTCATGTCCATTTTGCATCTGAGACAATACTGCACCGAGTCCATGAAGGCTACCATCTGTATACAGCAGGAATGGTCAGTCGAAGTCCGCATAGGCCAGGATCGGGGCTGAAGTAAGGGCATTCTTCATAGCCTGAAAAGCCTCATCTTGTCTCTGAGCCCTTGTTGTAGCCCACACACCTTGGCTAGGAGGCAGGTGGTGGCCTTAGCCTGCAGGAGTCGGGAAGACGGCCAGGTACAACCGTAAGGGACCGGAACAGGGTAGTGGCCCGTCTGTACCGAACCGGGCAACCGACTGGAAACCGGAGCACCAGGGGGGTACTCAGACCCGGAACGAGGCCCAGAAGCCACTGGACCACGTCGAATTTACTGATTGAGGTCTGGACTTTAGGTCCATTCCCATCCCAAGTCCCGACTGAAGACAACAGCCCACCGAAGGGGATAGAAAGCCACCGCACAGGCAGAGAGATCCCACGGGCCAGCGTCTGCGGGCAAACGGACCCCACCGACACATACATAGCCGGGAAGCGGACTCCCGTTGCTGAAGCACAGGCAGTCTACACAAACACAACACGTTGCAGGAGAAAGGCCAAGACCACCAACCCGGGTCGGGGACCAGAGGCAGCCGGCTGCGGGCACCGACCACCATCAACTTTGTTTACCAGAGACTTGTGTGTGTCAGTAATCGTGAGTACAACAGTGCCATCTGGCCACACGCCGCCCTGCACCGCCCAGCCACTACGTTCCCCAAACAGGTCCCGGGGCCACCATCCCTGCCCACGGAGGGGTTAACATCTTGCTGCATGACCATCTCCCCCGGGTGCCCCCGTAATTGCAGCGGTGGTGTCTATACCTTCACCACGTCCCGTGGGTGGCGTCACGAACTCAAACACGGCTCCGGCCATACACCTACCTAACCACCCCCCCATCGAGATCGCCAGCAACCCCCTTGCAGAACAACGTGACCCCCGGGTCCGGAGGCGCTCGAGCCGCCCACCAAACGTGCCCGGATCTGAGCGGCTCGGCTGCAGCCGAGCGCGGAGCCGTACACATGCACTAGAATTTTGTTAGATTCAGGTTGAGGAAAGGGCGAATTCTGGAAATATGTTTGAGGTGGCAGGAGGTGTCGAGAGCTTGGATGTGCGGTTTGAAGGACAATGCAGAGTCGAGGGTTAATCCGTGGCAGCGGACTTCGGATACAGGGGAGAGTATGGCCAGAGAAGTAGATCTGGCTGTCATCAAGTTACAGATGGTACTGAAAGACATGGGACTTTATGAGTATTCCCAGGCCCAAACTATAGATTGACACGAGTAAAAGTCTCAGAACAGAGCCTTGAGGGACACCGACAAAGAGAGTGTGGGATAAGGAGGTAGTGTAGCAGTGGGAGACTCTAAAGGTGCGGTTGGAAAGTTATTAGGAGATCCAGGACAGGGTAAGGTCATTGACACCAAGGGAAGAGAAGATCTGTAGTAGGATGGAGTAGTCAATAGTGTTGAAGGCAGAAGGCAGGTCTAGAAGGAGAAGTATAAAGAATTGTTTATTAGCTTTGGCAGTAAGTTATTAGTGATTTTGGTCAGAGCAGTTTCACTGGAATGGTGGGAACAGAAGCCGAGCTGTAGGTTGTCGAAGAGGGAGTTGGATGAGAGTGTGTGTGAATGTCTAGATGTGCGAGGTTTCGGGGGTGCGCTAGTTACTAGACATGGGGGGCAGGTGAGGAGGACAGGAATGAGAAAAACAGTAGATCGTGGTCAGATATGAGAAGAGGGGAGGTTGTGAGGTTTGATAAGGAGTAGAGGCAGGTGAAGATAAGGTCTAGTCTATGTCCATCTGTGTGGGTGGCTGAGGAGGACTGCTGAGTAAAGGTACCGTCACCATTAGCGACGCTACAGCGATCCCACCAGCGATCTGAGCTGGCAGGGATCGCTGGAGCGTCGCGACATGGTCGCTGGTGAGCTGTCAATCAGGCAGATCTCCACAAAGCCACTAGAACCACAAGGTTAATACTAGAGGTAGTAATTATTATCAAGAACCACCAAATTCCACTACTCTCATAAAATTATATTTTATTCAATAAATATTTAAAACAGAACAATTGTAATGTTCTCTCACTTGTCATCAAGACCACATATAGAAAAAAACAAATAGTGCAGGTGTCGACCAGTGTTCGACCCTCGCCAGAGGGTAGCCCAGGACAAATGGTTCGTAAGGGAAAAGAAAGTTCAGAGGTTTCTTAAGTCAGTATCAGGATGATCCTGATCTACATGGATACTCAGTCTATCCTCCTGCACGGTATCCTAAGGTCCTGAACCTCTATCCACTACAGATAAACTTACCCTCACTGTCCTAGTAAACCTATAGCGGGGGTGACCATCACCAGAAAACGTGATAGAGTGTAGTGCAAGACAGAACCACAATTTACAAACATTAACAAAAAATGCGTTAGTTGTCAAGGTTCTTCAATGGGGCATGGTTTCCCTTGCATAAGTATTAAACTGTTAGGTAAGAGTCAAGAGGTCCACTTAGCTTATGGACCCCCCCAACTCTCCCGACGCGTTTCACCCCCCCTAACGCAATACAGGGGATCATCAGGGGACCAATTCTGAATCACTTTCTTAAATAACACACCTGAAATAAAGAGAAAATAATAATAGAATGTATATGATACATATAAGACTATACTGCTGTTGGTCTATAGCGAATTTGTCACTCACACAGGGAACTATTCTTAGTTTTCAGGACAATGCTTTTTCCCTTGTTAGTGTATAACGTAGTTCAGGGAAGACTTTTTAGTCTGGCCAGTTATTATGGTTTCTTATTGACTAGTCCCTGTAAATAGAAGGAACAAGGATAAGAAATTATATACCTCATCATCTGTATGTGCACTCTCTCAGCATTATATAGCATGCGGTTTCTACCTGAACTGAGATGTAATAAATGATTCTACACGCAGTGGTAGTTGGATTGTCTGGACGGATGAGTTTTTGTCCACTCTGACTTCCAGAGACGAATGGGAAACCGTTTAAGGCTAGCGCCACACATCCGTGCCTCCGGTACGTGTTTGGCATTTTTTACACGTACCGGCGGCACGGAGACATGTACAGCAATGCTACCCTATGGTAGCAGGCACACACACGTAAAACCACACGGAACGTGTGTCCGTGTGCGTTTGTACGTGTGTGCGATTTTCAAAGCGTTGACATGTCAGTGTTTTCTCCGGCAGCACGGGTGTCACACGGCCCGCACCCGTACCACACGGGTGTAGTGTGGATGCGGTCCCGTGTGACACGCGCCGGATAAAACACACATGTCAGTGAAAAAAAACCAAAACATTAACTCACCTTCTCCAGCCCTCCTGTCTCTGCCGCTGCTGCCTCTTGCTGCCGACCGCCGCTCATTATTCTCATTGAATATTCACTTCACTGCCTGGCAGCAGCGGGGAGACGGGAGGGCTGGAGACCGAGGATCAGCACCACGGACAGCAGCGCGGACAGCAGGAAGGACCAGGTGAGTATAATAATTACCGGTTCTACGTGTGCTATCGCGGATAGCACACGTAGAACACACGTGTCACGCACGTACCAGAGACACGTACTTACCTGCACGCAACACGCAGGGAAAATACGTGTCTCTCGGCACGTGCGTGAATTTCACGTGAGTGTGGCAGAAGCCTAAGGCAAATTATTAATGGCTGTATTACAGTCCTGCAAGATAAACAGACTAGTTATATATATATATATATATATATATATATATATATATATCTGTTCATGTCCCCCTCAAGTTCAAAGATGAACTTGTGGGACCTTTTCGGGATGAGGATGGAGTGAAGCTCAACTCTCAGACCTACTGCCAGTTTCTGGAAGACAACTTCTTCAGGCAGCGGTACAGGAAGAAGTCGCTATCGTTCAAGAAAAACATGATTTTCATGCAGGACAATGCTCGATCACATGCATTCATATCAAGCAACTGATAGAATCTATGGATGATATGGCTGTTGAGTGTCATCAGAAAAAATGGTGGCTATATAGGTCATAGGTAAGTTTTTGGGGTTTTGTTTTTGCATGTCAGAAATGTTTATTTCTAAATTTTGTGCAGTTATATTGGTTTACCTGGTGAAAATAAACAAGTACGATGGGAATATATTTGGTTTTTATTAAGTTGCCTAATAATTCTGCACAGTAATAGTTACCTGCACAAACAGATATCCTCCTAAGATAGCCAAATCTAAAAAAAAAACACTCCAACTTCCAAAAATATTAAGCTTTGATATTTATGAGTCTTTTCGGTTGATTGAGAATATAGTTGTTGATCAAAAATAAACCCCCCCTCTAAAATACAACTTGCCTAATAATTCTGCACACGGTGTATTATGGACCTGAGTGGGGACATGTGTTTTTATTGGTTGGATTGCATGCTATTTGGTGGCAATTTGGGTGCAAAACATTTTGGATCAGACCACATTTATCCCATGCTATACAATGAGCATTTATCCCTCAACGTCTCCGAAATACGAAACCCCCAATGGATGCATTCTCTATAATGAGGCAGCAGAGTACTCCAGACTCCGTTCATCCTCTGTTCAGTGGTGTCCGTCTTTTCAAAAGTGAAAAACGCTGTTGATGACCGCACTTTTGTGCACATGTAAAAAGAGGCATGAAAAGATGGATACCGCCAGATCACAGACCAGATGTGAAATCAAATGACTCACTCTGCTGCATTACAGTGAATATTCCAGTGGGAATTTTATCTAAATCCTGTGTTTCAGAAAATTACATGTAATCCCCGGTATTAGCGCTCAGTGTAGAGAGCAGGATAAATGTGAGCTGTGCCATACTGCAATGTTTGGGAGGCAGAATGAACAAATTAACAGCAGTTGAAGAAATGGCGTTATTTGTTTTTTACATCGTTCACTTTGTGGTATAAGTGATTAGGCGACTTTATTCCTCCAGTCAGTAGGATTACAGATTACCAGATTTATATTGGGGTTTTATAGGTTTGGCTGCTATCACACTAAAAATGCTATTTACAAAACATAGGTTTTTTGCATGACTGAATTTTGAAGGCAATAGTTTTTTTTTATTATTCTGCCGACAGAGTCATGTGAGCGCTTGTTTTTTGCGCGATGAGCTGGAGTTTTTATTGGTACTGTTTTGGGCCACATAATATTTTATGATTTCTTTCTTTTCCGCTTTTTGTGAAGAAGAATCATGAATATATATCAATTCAGGAGTATATTTTTGTTTGATTTTATAACATTCACTGTGACATAAAAGTAATGACAGGTTTATTGTTCAAGTCAGTATGATTACTGCGATACCAGATTTATATAGTTTTTTATGTTTTGCCACTTTTAGACCATAAAACAATTTTGTGGGAAAAAAGTAGGTTTTGCATTGCTGTATCCTGAAAACTATAACTTTTTATTTTTCCACTGATATAACTGTATTGCAGGCTGTTTTTTATGGGACAAGATGACATTATCAGCGGTACCATGTTTATTTATATGTCTTTTTGATTGCATTTTATTCCACTTTTTTTGTTAGCTGTATGATGAAAAAACAGTTTTTGCTACATTTTATATTTATTTATTTTACTGTGTTCACTGAAGGGGTTAACTAGTGTGACATTCTTAAGCGGGCTTTACAAGCTATAATTTATCTAACGATATGTTATATGCGGCAATCACGAGGCTAAATCAACGGAACCCCCGCAATCACAATGGCATACTGCGTATGTCATTTTTCATTAAGGCGCAGCCAACAATGATACACCCAGTATGTCATATGTCGGTAAGGAGTTAAATATTTAATAAAAAATGAAAACAAAGTTATAAAAAGTAAGAACATCCACAGAGATCGGGACTAGAGATGAACGATCCTGCCAAGGATCTGATCGGTTCAGAATCGCCGAACCCTCCTGAGATCGCTGATCCAATTGTCTATCCTAGCCAAACCCATTAAATTCAATGGGAAGTAATAGTAGCGAGTTGTAAAATGGTGCAGTGGGGCTGTAAAAGAAAGAAAATAAAAATGGTTTAAAGCAATACATACTTACCGAGTCTCCCGTGACTGCAATGCTACTTCCAAGTTGACTAATTGTCCCTCATACATATTCACTGCTTTCCCCTACCACCGGTATCTGATTGTCTGCCATTGAACCACGCCCCACCCGCTGAGACAGTGTCTGTGATTGGTTGGAATCACAAACGCTGTCTGTGTCCTTATACTGGTGATAAATAAATAAAAAAGCATGTCGTAGGGTCCCTATATTGATACCAGCACAGATAAAGTCATGGCTACAGGCTACAGCCCCCAGCCATACATTTATTGTGGCTGTGTATCAAAATAAGAAGAACCACATGCGGCTTTTTTTAAATAAATTAATAAATCATTTTAAAAAAACAGCGTACGGTCCCCCCAATTTTGATATCCAGCTAAGATAAAGTCCGACAGCTGAGAGCTGGTATTCCCAGGCTCATCCCTATTGCCCTGGTGCGGTGACAACTTGAGTAATAAGGGGGACCACACTTTGTTTTTTTAATTATTTATTTGAATAATTAAAAAAAAAAGCAGCATGCGGTTCCACTTATTTTGATACACGGCCAAGATAAGCGCACGGCTGGGGGCCGCAGCCTATATCTGTGAGCTTTATCTCTGCTGGTATCAATATATAGATGGACCGCACAGCATTTTTAAAATGTATTTACTTATTTTACACCAGCAGTATAACGCTGTCAGAGAGAATGGGGGTGTGGTTTGACTCTAGCCAATCAGAGATATCGGTGGAAAGCAGTGAATATGTACGCAGGATAGTTATTGGACCCAGAAGTAGCACTGCAACTGTGGGGAGACTTGTTAAGTATATATTGCTTTAACCCTTTTGCTTCCTTTTTGTTATTGTGGCTAAATACAATCATGACAATACTTGACATGCCTGTGATGGGCAGGGAGTGGATGTTTTTTGCCATCCGAACATTTACAGATCCTTGACAACATTACCTACTTTTGCGGTAAATGTTCGTTTGCCCGATGCCGATCCGATCAAAGATCGTACGATATAATAATGTAATATTTATTCCATAGCGCTTTACATACATTGGCAACACTGTCCCCATTGGGGCTCACAATCTAAGGTCCCTATCTGTATGTTTTTTGTTTTTGTAGTGTGGGAGGAAATCAGAGATCCCGGAGGAAACCCACGCAAACACAGGGAGAACATACAAACTCCTTGCAGATGGTATCCTTGGTGGGATTTGAACCCAGTGCTGCAAGACTGCAGTGCTAACCACTGAGCCACTTTGCCGCCCCGATGTTAACATTTTCTGACCTTTGCCGATCTGGAACGATCATCTCTAATGAGGATGGCAGAACCGGGGCCGTCAGTGACAGATAATGATAGAACATTAATATCTCCTGACAACATGGAGAGGGCGACGGCCATAATGGAGACTGTACAGTAACAGAGCAGCGAGCGGCGTCAGGAGGGAAGTGACCCAATCTAATCCCATACAGACAGATGTTAGAGCCGCACAGACGGGGACACGTGAATGTGAGTGCAGCACTGAAGGGGTTAATGCCCTCTGTGCCCAGTAATGGGGAATCTCCACATACCTCCTCCTGCAGAGCCACACACTAGATATATGGCTGCTCTGTGCTTACAGGACCTGTGATGATGTCACAAGGAGGGGAGGAGCCAATCTAGAGTGTCCAGGAAGTGCTGTGTATCATGTGACCCCCCTGACTCCTCCCCTCAATGTTACATCATCACAGGTCCTGTAAGCACAGCACAGACAAACACTACTCACAAAAATGTTAGGGATATTTGGCTTTCTGGTGAAATTTATGTAAATCTCTAACAATTTATTGAAACAAAAGCCAACACCAGTGGTGGGTATAACTCCCCAAAAAATGTCAATGTCCCAATAACTTGTCATGTGGACTTGAGCATCAGTTACAGCTGACAACGACGCTTCCTGCTGGTCACAAGTCACGTATTGTTTGCTGAGGCATGGCATCACACTCTTCTTGAAGAGCGGCCCTCAGGTCATTGAGGTTCTGGGGTACAGAGTTACGGCCTCTACACTGTGACTCAGCTGATCCCATAGGTTTTCTATGGGATTCAGGTCTATAGCAAGTGCAGCCTGTCCATTTGAGGTACCCCAGTCTCTAGCAGCCATTCCCTAATGATGTGACCTCGATGAGCTGGAGCATTGTCATCCATGAAGATTAAATTAGGCCGGTGTTAATCATGCAGAGGCTCAATGACTGAATTAACAATATTATTCAAGTAGTAGGGGCTGTCACTGTACCATTCACAGTGTAGGGCCATTCTGTATTGACTTGAAACATCTGCCCACACTGTAAGACCACCACCACCACCAAAGGCTCGTCTGGTGACAATAGTGGCTGATGCATAGCGCTCTCGTGGACTTCTCCAACATTGTTGACGGCAATAATTTCTGCTCAGAATGAATTGACTTTCATCAGTAAACAGCACTGAGGTCCACTTGTTTCTCAGCCAGCAAGACGATGACACCTGTGCCTAGTGGTGTAATCCCTTGCAGGGAGTCTATCAAGCAGACCATGCTGATGTAAATTGTTTGGAATGGAGTGACGTGACACTTGGGTGCCTCTCATCTCCCTTAAATGTGCCTGGAATTGTGTCGCATTCATGATCCGAATGGCATAGTTCACAATGAAGTGGTCATCAATGTGGGATGTTGCTAAAGGACGTCCACTTCTATGACTTTCTGTGACTCTTCCAGTCTCTGTGTTACAATCTGCTGGTGACACTCTAAGCTCAGCAGCCACTAACATCTGAGAACATCCTGCTTGAAGCCTCGCAATGGTGAGGTACTGTTGATCAATTGTTAGGTGTCATGGTCTCATGATGTCAAAATGTGAAAAGCATGATGAGAAGGACTGTTTAAATACCAATTCTAATTTAACCCCTGAAATTTATTGGACGATTCATGGATTAAACACCTTTTGTGAATTTTGCCATTAAGATCCATGTTAAAGAACACCAAGTTGTGCAAAAAGTTGGACATTTGCATTCCAAGATTTAGAGGTCACATTAAATTCACCTGAAAAGTTAAGAGAACATTTTAGGATAATCCTGATATTTCAAACAAAGCCAAATATTCCTAACTTTTTGTGAGTAGTGTATATCTAATATGTAGCTCTCTCGCTATAAAGTCAGCACAGCTGTAATCCCTCCCTGCACAGTGAAAGTCTGCTGTGCAGTGTGTGTGTGTGTGTCTGTGTGTGTGTGTGTGTGTGCGCGCGCAACACAGGCTTTCTATCAATATTATTAGGATAGATTACAGCTAGTAATGAGTGAGCACTACCATGAGTGTGTGCTTGGTTCTCATAATGAGCAGTCAGATGCTCAGACAGGTTTGATTTGTTTACCAAGGATAATGGAAGTCGATAGGGAACTCAAGCACTTTTCCAGAAGACCTTCACCATCGACTTCCATTATACTCAGTACACGAGTGGAGACCGTCCAAGTGTTCGACTGCTCATTATGATCATCTTGGTTAAACAATCTTTTTGCGTTAGCCCATTAATTTGTTTAACAGCATCCGAAATCAATGGTTTGGTAAACCTCTTTTTCCTAAACCTTTTCTTGAGAATCATGGCTTCTTTAAGGAAATCGGAATCATAAGAACAATTTTTCTGAATTCAACATAATTAAGCATTTGGCATATTTTTGATCCAATGTGGTAAATGACCACTATTGAAATCAAAGTAACTATTCACTTCTATCTGTTTGAAATGGGTAGAGGTGCAAATAGTTTCATCTCCATTTTTGTGATAAGTAAATATAAAAAATCAATGGAAGGTGGAGAAAAGGTGAAAGTTGTATCGCCCACACTGGAATCCCCGCATTGTCCTGCTCCCCTCCCATGGCAGAGACTTCGGCTCGCTCACCAGTCTGTCCCTCTCGTGGTGGCTACTCCGTTCCCATCCCATGCTTCTGTTTCCTAGAGGCTGTGTACTCATCGCAAGGCTTCCTGGCTCTGCCCTAGGGGCTCACGAGTGGCCATGCCCCCTATCTTAAATGCCAAACATACTCTTAACCCGGAAGTGCTTCTCAGGTCAGGTGAGAGGCTGCAGCTATTTAAAGTACTTCCTCCCCTTAGGAAGTGCCTGGGAAGCAAGTCTTGCTAGTTTTCAGGTCCCCTAGCACTGTACTGCTACTGTTACATTGTCCTACTTTCTGCTGCTGACATATGTTTGTATTTCAGTGTAGTGCTGCTGTTATCCCTAACCTGCCACTGTTGCTACAATCTGCCACACCGGACACCAACCACGATACCCACTGCCGCGAAGTATCCTGACCAGCTGCTACCATACCCATCCATCCACCCCAGTCGACACCTCGACATCTGCTGCCGCTGTTATCTCTCTTCAGAGACTATCGTACCCCTGAGGCCAGCCAGTGCAGCACTAGTTTTCCCAATTGGCACCTGATCTCACACCTGCAGCGCCACACCCTCACTACTGGAGGCTCTGGGGAAAACCAGGTGTGGTTCTGCAGTCAAGCCTCTCAGTGATTTCTATATGCTGTGAACAACACCAACTCATGACCATTCTGCAGGCTATGGACAGCTGACTGAGCTCCCTGCAGCTGGCAGATCCTGCAACCAACAACGCTCAGCTCTCCAACCTTCAACAAGAACCCTCTCGCCAGGAAGGTATACAAGGTCAGGTGCTGGAGTTTCTTGCCTTCGTGGACAAATTGTTGATATCCCTGCAATATGCTACCAGCTAAGCCACTATCCCCTTAGTCTTGGAGCCTTCAGTGCCAGCCTCTTTTGTGGCCAGCTGTCTGCTCCCTCGACTCAGCAGGCCTCCGCGGTACCAAGATCTTAATCTTTGTCAAGGGTTCCTCAATCAGTGCGAGTTGCACTTCTGTCTCCTGCCACAGCAGTTTCCCACTAATGCCGCCAAAGTGGCCTTCCTAGCTTCCCACCTAGAGGGCAAGGCCCTGAACTGGATCAAACCATTTCTGGAGAGGTTTGATCCACTAGTCTCCAACCTGCCCCTCATCCTGGTGACCTTCTGGAAAGTATTTGATGAACCGGGCCGCAACGCATCCACCTGCAAAGCGATGTTTGATCTGCAGCAAGGGGACCTCACCATAGGTCAATACACCATAAGATTCTGCACTTATTGTCTGAGCTGCAGTGGTCTAATGAGCCATTGGTTGAAGCATGCTGGCGAGGCCTACCCGATAGAATCAAGGACGAGTTGGCTGGCTGTGCTTTAACCTCCTCTCTGGATGACCTCATTAGCTTGGACGTTTACATTGACCTACGCTTTCAAGGACGTGCCCATGAGAAGGTCTGAGAGAGGAGGCCATCACGCCCAATATCTTCTCTCCTAAGGTCCTCGGTTCCTCGTGTCAGTGTGTCCTCCGTACCTGGGTCTTGGAGCCAATGGAGGTTGATCAAGTGTATCCAACCTGCCGCCACCAGGAGATCTGTCGCAGCAGTGAGGGGTGCTTCTATTGCGGAAGCTTCGCACATCTTATCTGCTTCTACCCTAAGAAGCTGGGAAACGTTCCAGCCTAAAGTCAGTAGGAAAGGCTACCTAAGGAATTTGCAAATACTCTTCACATCTATATATGACTGTGTCCATAACCAGTGGTGAATCCCGATTCTCTGAAGTGGCCGTTCTGGACTCTGGCGCTGACGGGAATTTCATACAACAGACTATAGTGGATCGGTACCGGATTTCTGTTCGTCAGGTGCAAACTTCCATTACTGTGCTGTCGGTGGACAAAAAGCCTCTGCCCGAGGCCATCCACTCTGTCACTAAAGAAGTTGTTCTACATGTGGGAATACTGCACATGTAAAGAATCGTCTTCCATGTCCTCCCGGGAATGTCGCACTCGCTGTCGCTAGGCCTACTGTGGCTTTGGAAACACAAACCAGTTCTAGACTGGAGATCTGGAGAAATGCTTAGGTGGGGTCACACCTGCCACGAAAGCAGTCTTGTTTCCATGGAACCTCCTCAGCCGCCTGTGAGACCCTCTGACCTTCCGGGTCTGCCATCTGCCTACTGGGTCTATGTGGACATCTTTGACAAGAAAAAGGCTGAGACTCTGCCACCACATAGACAGTATGACTGCCCTATCGATCTACTCCCTGGGTCCACTACTCCCCGTGGCCTTATTTACGCTCTCTCTCAGGCTGAGTGCCAAGCTATGTTCAAATACATAAAGGAGAATCTGACAAGAGGTTTCATTCATTATTATTATATATTATTATTAAGTCTTCCTCACCAGCCAGAGCCGGTTTCTTCTTTGTTAAGAAAAAGGACGGGTCTCATCGGTTATGTATCGGCTACAGAGGGCTCAACCAAATCACGGTCAAGAACAAGTACCCGCTACCACTTATACTGGAATTGTTCGAACGACTCTGAGGTTCCAGGATATTCTCCAAGCTCGTCCTCCGTGGTACATAAAATCTGATCTGGATTCGGTCGGGTCACGAATGGAAGACGGCCTTCCACTATGAGTATTGGGTGATGCCTTTTGGGATTAGCAATACCCCGGTGGTCTTCCAGGAATTCGTCAACAATATTTTCCTAGATTTGCTGTACACATGTGTAGAGTTATACCTGGACGATACTCTCGCATTCTCAACGGATCTACCTACGCACAGAAGAAATGTTTGTCATGTGTTGAAGAGGTTAAGATAGTCTATATGCTAATCCGAGAAGTGTCTTTTTGAGCAGTCGTCCGTGCCTTTCTTAGGCTACATCATCTTGGATACCGGCCTGAGGATGGATCTGGACAAGTTGTTAGCAGTATTGAAGTGGCCTCGTCCTGACAGTCTGAAAGCAATCCATCCAGCTGTCTCTTGGGTTCACCAATTATTATTGGCAGTTCATCCCGCAGTTCTCTTCCCTGGCTCTTCTCATCTCAGCCTTGAGAAGGGGCGAATCCGAAAGCATGGACTCCAGAAGTAGAAGACACCCTTATGTCCCTCCAGCAGGTCTACGCTTCGGCTCCAGTGTTGCACAGACTGGAGACTAGCAAGCAGTTTATCCTGGAACTGGATGCTTCATCCTCCAGTGCCGTAGAGGTCATCAATCATCACACAGAAGTCAGTTACAGGTAAGACTGTAACCTGTGGATTCTTTTCCAGAGCTTTCTCCGCAGCCAAGCGTAACCACTCGATTGGTGATTGGGAACTATTGGTGATCAAGATGGCTCTGGAGGAATGGCGATATCTGCTGGAGGGAACGACCCTGTCATCATTTACACTTCACACTAGAACTTGGCCTAGCTACAGTTGGCTCAGAGGTTGAACCCACACCAAGCCCTGTGGTCGCTGTTTTTCTCCGGCAGAACGTAATTACGACATTCGTAATAGGTAACTGTTCGCTATGAAATTTTCACATTTGTTGGGGGGATGCACACTCTATGTGATCACATTGTTGTTACTCCCAGTGTGAGCCGTTGAAACACTGCAAGTGGCTCGCACAGGGCTGAGCACCAAGTGTCCATGAGCACAGCATTGCTCATGCAAGTTAAGTTTGCACATAAAGCATTTGAACTTTGAACCCCGAGCTCTGTTTTTTTAGGTAGTGTTCGGTTTGCAAATCGAACCCCAGGATTGCTCATCTCTAATCAGGAGGAGGGGTCCTCGTTCCTTCCTCTGGCCTCTCTCACACTGACGTGAAAATCACGCACATGCCGTGAGACACGTATTTTCCTTGCGTGTTGTGTTTGGTAAGTACGTGTCTCTGGTACGTGTGTTCTACGTGTGTTCTACGTGTGCTATGTGCGATAATACACAGAGAACCGGTAATTTGAATACTAACGTGGTCCTTGCTGCTGTCCAGGGTACTGATCTTCGGCTCCAGCCCCGCCCACTCCCCGCTGATGCTGCTTCCAGCCGAGCGGAGATCAGCGGCCGTGACATCACGCCCACCTCCTTAACACATCATAATGTGCGGCGGTCGGCAGCAACTGTTTGCAGCGGAAGATTCTGCAGGGCTGGGGGAGGTGAGTATGTGGTTTTTTTTATTTTAAAATAATGACACGTGTTTCTCCGGCGCGTGTCACACGGGACCGCATCCACACTACATCCGTGTGGTGCGGGCCGTGTGACACCCGTGATCCCGGAGGAAACGTGGACATGTCGGCCAGTTTTGAACACGCACAAACGTACAGTCCACACGGACACACGTCCCGTGTGGATTTACGTTAATGTGCCTGTTACCGTAGGGTAACATTGGTGTACGTGTGTACGTGTCTCCGGTACGTGAGAAAACTGCCAAATACGTACCGGAGGCATGTACGTGTGAAAGAGGCCTCTGGCAGAGTTTGCTATCAATAATCGCTGCTATAAGTCCTCTGGCATATCCCCTTCATTTGTATCTATGGTCACCATCCCCAGTTCTGTACATTTCTGGAGGGTCACTCACCCGGAGTACGTGAGGAGGACCAATTGGGCTAAGGACTATCGTTTACATGGGAAAAGGTTCAGCAGCACTTGGGGTCGAAGTATAAGCGTATGGCTGACTGTAGACGTGTGCCTGGTCTGGACCAGTGTATGGGTGATCTGGTGTAGTTGTTCTTGAAAAACATTAGGCTTAAAGTGGTTTTCACTTAAGTTAGGACCTCGGTTCATCCGTCCTTTCAACATTACTGCTGTCATGAACCTGTTGGCTTTCCAACTAGAATTACCAGCATCATATAAATTTCATAATGTGTTCCACCAATCTCTCTTAAAGAAATTTGTGGCTTCAGGAGTTCCTCTTCCCGCACCTCCACCTGGTCTTAGGGGATGGATCATTGGATTTTCAGGTATCAAGACACAGGGGGAAGGAACAGTCTAGAGTTGTTATGGTGTGCAGGGATCAAACTCAGGTGACTGTTAGGAGGTGACCCCACTTCAATTTCCATATCGCCAGGCCATTGTCGTACTGCTTTTTTTGTTTTCCCTTTGTGTTACACCGCTTGCTGGATGTCCTCTCGCATTCGGCGTGATATTATAACCCGCCCAGATTATTCCAAGATTCTAATATGAATCAAAGTCATAGCACTGGCACAACAGATGCAGAGTTTCTGTCTGGAAGTGACAGATCTGTAATCACAGGTTGTGCAGCAACTGCAGCAGATTGTGAGTCTTTGAATAAGAGCACTATGTGTAGAAATACTCACATTTAGATGCCTTGACATGCTTTCACTTACGTTATTAATGATTAAATATCCAAAAATTTCCATGAACGAATGAAAGGCAATAAAACAAATGTTCATGGGAATCAAGAACACCATATAAAAATGTCCAAACCAATTTCATAAAATTATATTTTTATTGATAGTGAATCTATTAAGATTTTTTTCTTTGAGAATAAAATCAAGGTAAAAAATATGAATAATTAAATATGAATAGACAGGATCACTCCATAGAGGGTCACAGACACGGGAATAGTCACATGACTTGTGCGCCGGAATATCCGGAAGTATTATGGACAGCAATTTTGAGTTAGTACGCGCTTGTACTCGATACTTGCAAACATAAATAGTCGGCCGCTTCTCACCCCCACTTATTATTCTACTCCCACCTAAGGAAGTATACGCGAGACGCAACGCGCGTCGGGCTAAGGACAGCGGGATTTCATGGACCCTGACACTGGTAATTTATAACTTTTCCCTTATGCTTTACATCGCTATTTCCATGTTGCATTCCCGGTTGGTAATCATACTGAAGCACTACTGCACTTTGATACGGCCACTGGTGGGCTGAGGATAGATAGATCATTCAGTGACTCTGATTATTAAATCTTGAATTTCATCCTTATTCCACATTGTTATTATTTCTAAGTAATTTAAACAGTGGTTTTCATTTTCATATATTCCCCTATTTATTTTTGCTAAATAATATTTTGTATGGTATATCTTGGATCAACATCTTGGTTGGGAACTATATACAAGCATGACTGCACTTTATTATTTATACTGTTTCAAACTATTGAGATGTTGTAAATATAATATTTATCAGATAAAATCTTTTTTTCATCCAACTTTTTCATACTTTTTGTATTTGCAATTGTAACTTACATTTATATTAGGAAAGGAATATTTTTGATAGTCCATTTTACCCCCATTTCAGGATTGCTATATTTATTTCCACACACTTTTTCAGTGGTACCCTTGTTATTTTCTTGTCTTTGACCCTCTATGGAGTGATCCTGTCTATTCATATTTAATTGTTCATATTTTTTACCTTGATTGTATTCTCAAAGAAAAAATTCTTAATAGATTCACTATCAATAAAAATATAATTTTATGAAATTGGTTTGGATATTTTTATATGGTGTTCTTGATTCCCATGAACATTAGTTTTATTGCCTTTCATTCATTCATGGACATATTTTTTATTTATTCATTAGTTGCATGGACACCTTATTTAGGGATTTTTTGATGACATACTGTATGTTATTAATGATTGTCTGAGAAATGTTCTGTCATGCTGAATGTATTTGGAGACGTTGCCAGCCATTGTAGCATATATATAGGCTGCTCAAAGTAACAAGAACAACAAGTGCCCTGATGTTGTCGTGTTGAAAAAATAGCTTATGGGAAATTTTAGACAAATTACAGTACTACTGGATCCACCATTGAATCAATTTAACGCAGTGCTGTTCACATGTCTGGAATGAATGCTATAAGGGTCCAAGTACCGTACATTTTGCCACCCAACACCATAATTCCAGGAGTAGCACCGATGTGACATTCTCTTATGAAGGCCTCTCCATAGCACTACCCACATTGTCATGCACCTACTGAGATCCAGAAACAAAGTCAGGACTTGTCGTTGACTAATATAGATCTCCATTGACCTGTTTCTCTACACTGTAATAGTCTTTGAGAGCGGTGGTGTGAGATCTGTGGAACATCTGCAGCTGGACGTTTGGCTCGTAGCAAAATATAATGTAAACACCTTGTAGCTTATGTATACACTGTTTGACTCCTTAAGCTTGGTATTTCAGTTCACTACGAGCAAGTCTTCTACTCTGACGCTCCATTCGTGCTGAGTTTACACTCTATGCATCTCTTGCTATCATTCCAATTTGTCGTCCCAAACACTGGGACCTGCAATGTTGAACAGTGCTAACATCTCGGCCTACAAATAATCTGCTCTAGTGATAAACCGAGCTCTCTGTCAAGAATGTTGTCTTTCTCAGTTTTCCACAAATGGTGATAACTGTCATGTCAATGAAAAATCATCACATAATCATTCTACAAAACTTTATCCAATTTTTGAGGTTTCATGTGGCTAAAAAATGCAGTCAATCTGGCAGTATTGGAGCTAGATGCTTGAAAATTTGATCATTTTCAAATCTTACTGACATTTGCTACTGTCTCGATTTGCAGAACCTTACGGATTGTCCTTTTTGGTGGTGCAATTTCAATGTTGAGAAGTATATATAAATTTATTACTTGGATATCAGTTACGAATAGTAATTCTAATAACAAATTAGTGCTATAAATTGTTTCCCTTCTTTTGTAGACATGTAACATGTAACTTTACTAAAACTTGTAATTTTTCTTGTACATGTTGTCAATAAGATGATAAAAAAATTAAAATATTAAAATTGACACTACCCTGTGTGATTACGTTGATGTGTAACAAGATTTCTTTTCCAACTAAAACATTTCCCACATTCTGAACATGAAAATGGCTTCTCCCCTGTGTGAGTTCTTTGATGTGTAATAAGCTTTGTTTTCCGACTAAAACATTTCCCACATTCTGAACATGAAAATGGCTTCTCCCCTTTATGAGTTTGTTGATGTCTAGCATGATCTGTTTTATCTGAAAAACATTTCCCACATTCTGAACATGCAAATGGCTTCACCCCTGTGTGAGTTCTCTGATGTCGAACAAGATTTGATTTCTCATTGAAACATCTCCCACATTCTGAACATAAAAATGGCTTCACTCCGGTGTGAGTTCTGTGATGTCTAACAAGATTTGATTTCACATTAAAACATTTCCCACATTCTGAACATAAGAATGGTTTTTCCCCTGTGCAAACTCTTTGATGTGCAACAAATTTTGATTTAATATTGTAATATTTCCCACATTCTGAACATGAAATTGGCTTCTCCTCTATATGAGATATTTCATGTTCAATAGCGCTTGTATAACTTTTGTTTTGCATACTTGTCTTTGATGAGGTAAATGAAGGAAACAGTTGAAAAATATCAGATGATAGATTTTTTCTGAGATGAGCTGGAGATATACTTGGTATAATAAAATGTTTGTCACATGTATTTGGTGTGATTACATGATCATCTGGTGCAAATTCGGAAAATATCAGATGTCCCTCTGACCTCCTGGTATAGTTATCTGTCAAGAATAAAACCGATTTTATTATTTTTCAACAACACTGTATTCAAACCATATGAAAATTTATATTCGATATTTTCCAACTTTTTCTTACAAATTGTAATATAATTTAATAATCAACTGACTAATACATGAAACCTCATAGGAGCAACTAGTATATTTTGAAGTTAAGACACAAGGCAATTCTCTTTCAATTTTTTACTTTTCTGTTGAAGCCGTCTTCTCCATAGGTTCATGTTTGATTGTACCTGTCCATAGAGATGAGCTGACCTATTGAAGTTTGGTTCTACGGATTCAGCTGGATTTTAGGTAAAATTCGGATTGGTATCCGGACATGACCTGAACCCCATTAGCAGTTACTGATTGGGCAGTTCGGGTCTCAGCCCACATACAGCCAGCCATAAACAGATCACTTCAGGGGAGGGCAGGATTTTTTTTGTGAACACTACATCCAATAATGCTGTGTTTACCCTCAGTGCGAGCCACTGCAAGCGGCTCACACTGGGTCAAAAACCAAGCGTAGAAGAGCACAGCGATGCTTGATTGAGTGGTTAGCATACGTGAAGCACTCGAACACTGATATTTTTGTAAAGTCCGTGAATGGTACAAATAATGAACTTTACTGTTCGGGTTCGCTCATCTCTATGGCTGTCACCAATCATTTCTAGTTACATGTTCAGAGGAGATTCAAAGATAAATCAGTGCTGTTAGGTGGAGTAAGATCTTGTATACTACCTGACAGCTACAAGTGCCTTTCAATAAATTAGAATATGATTAAAGTTAATTTATTTCCGTAATTCAATACAAAAAGGGAAACACATATATTATATAGAGTCATTACACACAGAGTGATCTATTTCAAGTGTTTACTTCTGTTAATGTTGATGATTATGGCTTAAGGCCACTTTACACACAGAGATAAATCTGCGGCAGATCTGTGGTAGCAGTGAAATTGTGGACAATCAGTGCCAGGTTTGTGGCTGTGTACAAATCGAACAATATGTCCATGATTTCACTGCAACCACAGATCTGCCAAAGATTTATCTCTGTGTGTAAAGTGGCCTTAACAGCCAATGAAAACCCAAAAGTCATTATCTCTGAAAATTAGAATAACTACCACAAAACACCTGCAACAGCTTCCTAAGCATTTAAAATGGTCCCTTAGTGTGGGTCAGTAGGCTACACAATCATGACTGCTGATGATGCATCCCAGGGCTTTGGGGTACTCGGTCCCGAGCAGTATATTTACTGGGACAGTTCACTCGGTGGCCGTTGCTCAGTTCCGTTGGGGGTCGCTTTAAAAGGGAATTTGTACAAGGGAAAAATAATAAAAATAAAGAGTTTTTCGTGACACCACTTGCGGTATACGGCTATATGGGGAAAGCCGCCGCTGCAAAGTCTCTCACTTCTGGGGCTGATAGTATTGGGCAGCTTAGGTGTGATGGATCTCCAAAATTAGAGTAACTCCCCAGGGGAGGATGATGGTAATTGTAGTCGCCGGAGCGTGACACAGCGTCGCCGGTAAATAATGGGAATGAGGCAAGAGCTCCGGTTCAGGTGTTTTACTCATTGGTTAGGAGATTGCCCGAGAGCCTACTGGTTCACTGCTGGTAAGTCTCTGGTTATCCGGTGCAAAATCCAGGTGGTTACCGGTGTCAGTGTAAATATCCTGTTTGTTCTTGCTGTCCAGCGATCAGCAGATGGAACCTGAGCTGAGCTCCAGCTCACAAGCCCCAGGCTCCACAGTGGAAAGATATGTGTCGTCCCACCAGCACTGGTGCTCTCCTGTACCCAGTCTGGTCTCATGGGACGTCCCTCCAGAAAGATTTCTATGTGTCATGGCTACCTCTTCTTCCACTCCATGCGGCACCCGCCCCCCAGTGGTTGTCCTGGTGACCAGGAAGTCCCATACTACTGGATGGAGAACTCTCCCTGTCCACCTCAGTCTACCCCCTGTGGGGATGGCACCTAACCGCATGTGAAACGTGTCTGGTGTGAGCACTGACAAACCACCTGTCACTTACCTCAGATAGATACTGCTTTTTAACTCAGTTGCAGTGCCGTGTGGCAACCAGAGCCTTAAGGGCGCCACACTGACTTGACAAATGACCAGAAGGCAGTCATTGACACACTCCACTTGGAGTACATTTTGGTGGAGTCGGAGTCGGTATAAAATGGACCGACTCCGACTCCTAAAATATATAATAAATTCGGTACAGTAGTTCAATGCAGAATGTGCTGGATATTTTTTCATAGGAATGTTGGAAAGTTATGAAATGTCCTATAAATAGCTGTTCTATTCCTGATCTAAGGCTACATTCACACACAGCATTTTTGCGGCGTTTTTTGAGGATATGTTTTTCAGCTGCAAAAGCAGATCAGCTTTTTAAAAAACAACATAACCTGAAAGGTTTTTGAGCTTATAGGTAATGTTTTCAATAGGAAAATCAGATTAGAAAAACGCCACACAAACGGACATGCTCATACTTTGTGAGGATCCATTTTTGAGCCTAAACACGGATCCTCACAAAACGATATGTCTGAATGTCATATCTTGAAACCCACTGATTTTGCTGAGACGCCCAGAGTCACAGCATTTCACTGAACTTTTTTGCCATTAATGTTCGATATGTTTGTGACAAGAAAGAAATTGTTACCAAGACACTGGCAATAAAAGATACTAAAGCTCATCACACCAGACAGTTTCTCCAGGCCTTTGTGGAAAAAGTTCTGCAAGATTACAAACTCAAAAAAGAACAGGTTCTTGCTATTGTAAGGACAATGCTTCAAACATGATAAGTACAGTCATGGCCAAAAGTTTTGAGAATGCTACAAATATTAATTTTTACAAAGTCTACTGCTTAAGTTTTTCTAATGGCAATTTGCATATACTCCAGAATGTCATAAAGAGTGATCAGCTTAACAGCAATTACTTGCAAAGTCAATATTGGCTAAGAAAATGAACTTTAACCCCCAAAACACATTTCATCATTGCATTCCTGCCTTAAAAGGAGCAGCTAACATTGTTTTAGTGATTGTTCCATTAACACAGGTGTGGGTGTTGATGAGGATAGGGCTGGCGATCAATCAGTCATGATTAAGAAAGAATGACACCACTGGACACTTTAAAAGGAGGCTGGTGCTTGATATCATTCTTTCTCTTCAGTTAACCATGGTTATCTCTAAAGAAACACGTGCAGCCATCATTGCTCTGCAAAAAAATGGCCTAATAGGGAAGAGTATCGCAGCTACAAAGATTGCACCTCAGTCAACAATCTATCGCATCATCAAGAACTTCAAGGAGAGAGCTTCCATTGTTGCCAAAAAGGCTCCAGGGCGCCCAAGAATGACCAGCAAACGCCAGGACCGTATCTTAAAACTGTTTCAGCTGCGGGATCGGACTACCAGCAGTGCCGAGCTAGCTCAGCAATGGCAGCAGGCTGGTGTGAGTGCTTCTGCACGCACTGTGAGGCAGAGACTCTTTGAGCAAGGCCTGGTTTCAAGGAGGGCAGCAAAGAAGCCACTTCTCTCCAGAAAAAAACATCAGGGACCAAATGATATTCTGCAAAAGGCACAGGGAGTGGACTGCTGAGGACTGGGGTAAAGTCATTTTCTCAGATGAATCCCCTTTTCGATTGTTTGGGACATCTGGAAAACAGCTTATTAGGAGAAGAAGAGGTGAGCGCTACCACCAGTCTTGTCTCATGCCAACTGTTAAGCATCCTGAAACGATTCATGTGTGGGGTTGCTTCTCAGCCAAGGGAATCGGCTCACTCACAGTCTTGCCTAAAAACACAGCCATGAATAAAGAATGGTACCAGAATGTCCTCCAAGAGCAACTTCTCCCAACTGTCCAAGAGCAGTTTGGCGCCCAACAATGCCTTTTCCAGCATGATGGAGCACCTTGCCATAAAGCAAAGGTGATCACTAAATGGCTCATGGAACAAAACATAGAGATTTTGGGTCCATGGACTGGAAACTCCCCAGATCTTAATCCCATTGAGAACTTGTGGGCAATGGTCAAGAGACGGGTGGACAAACAAAAACCAACAAATTCTGGCAAAATGCAAGCATTGCTTATGCAAGAATGGACAGCTATCAGTCAGGATTTGGTCCAGGAGTTGATTGAGAGCATGCCAGGGAGAATTGCAGAGGTCCTGACGAAGAAGGGTCAACACTGCAAATATTGACTTGCTGCATTAACTCATTCTAACTGTCAATATAACCTTTTGGTACTCATAATATGATTGCAATTCAGACAAACACAATTAAAAACCAGAGGGTTGATCACTTGAAAATATAATTTTGGTGTCATTCTCAAAACTTTTGTCCATGACTGTACAATTAAACTGATGAATGAAAGAAATGAACAACAGCTAGAAGAAAATGTAGGACTCAGTATGTTTGAGATGGAAGGCCACAGTGCTGTTCATATAACTGAGGAAAAAACAGATATTACAACTGAAGAACAGCAAAATGATACTTTAGAATTAGATGATCTTGTTGAAGCTGCTTCAAAACACTTTCATATTCATCACATGTGCTATGTTGTGCACACACTGCAGCTGGCAATAAGAGATAGTCTGCAAGAGGTACATGCTGGAAATCTGATTGGAAAAGTGAGGAAATTGGTTATTGCCGCCAGAACCCCTAAAATTTATTCCATCTTGAAGAGACGTGCTGGGAAAGGGGCAATTGTCGATCAAGTCACTTGGTGGGTCAGCACTTATTTAATGATTGAGCGATTGCTTGAACTAAAACCATTTCTTATAGATATGGCGAACCCTAAATGAAGGTCAATGAACACAGGTGGCTGAATTGATGAAATTGCTTAATCACACATTTACCGTGACTGAAAAATTAGAAGCTGAGGATTTAACTCCTGGCATTTTCATAATGGAGTGGAATAACTTGCTATTTTACCTGTCCCAAAGAGGAGGTTTAATCGCAGATGGCATTTCTGCTTCAATGAAACTTTATGTGGACCCAAGTCATCGTATACTGCTTGATGATCAACAGCTTACTAAAGGAAACGAAGCTCTGACTGAGGTAGCAGTTAGGATGAGTGGCTACAGGACTGCCAGGCAGAAGAGGACTTGGGTCCTGACAGTGCTACTGCTGCCATATCTTCTTCCTCATCAGATGAGGAGTTTAACTTTGACAAGTATTTGGATAACATGGAGCAGGCAAAGTGTTGCTGCAAGGAAAAACATTTCACTCTGTCTCCTATAGCAAGCACATTGACCATATTTCAGCAAAATTTTTCACTTGCTCTCAAAGAAATAGAAAAATTCAACCGTTCATCAAAACTGACTGTGCATGAGGCAATTCCTTTATACCCGGAAATTGTTAGAGATGTTGCCCATGAAGTTACGGCTTTGCCTCCAACCCAAGTTAGTGTAGAGAGGTTGTTCTCTAGCCTTAAAATTATTAGGTCAAATCTGAGGTCATCTATGAAGGAGGATCTGATGGAGGCAATTCTATTTCTTACAACAAATTTATTGACTCACTGCACATATGTTATTTAGCATGTTTTTGTTGAAAACAGGTTTTTTGCCACTTACATAGTTTATTACATAGTGTATACATATATATATATAGTCGCAGGTTTAGCCTACTGACTCCACAGCCCTGGAGAATACAGCATGCCAATTTTTAGAATTATTTATTTAAATAATTTTTAAAAAAGCCGCATGGGGTCCCTCCTATTTTGATACACTAGCCAAGATAACACACACAGCTGGGAGCTGTAGACGCCAGCCATCCGCTTTATATGCGCTGGGTATCAATGTACGAGGGACCCCAAGATATTTTTTCTGGGGGAATTGCAATCAATCACAGACCCCGGCACGGGGGGGTGGGGGTGGTAGCAGTGCATATTCATATGGGTTTATGAGCGGACGTAGTGTGACAGTGAAACTTGTAAGTGTAATTCTCCTGTTTTAATGACCGGAAGTAATTTTTTTTTCCACTGTGCCTGCCAATCACAGTAATGCCAGTAGCAAAGATGGCTTTGGCATTACTGTGATTGGCAGGCAATCACAGCATGGTTAGTGCCTGAAAATATGCTGGGAGAGGACTTGAAACTCAAGTGGTGAATACCAAAATACTCGATGAGTAATGGATATCACGAATACCTTACTATTCGTGCGAGTAATGAAGAGTGCCGAATATATTCGCTCATCACTATTTATAATATACTACCGAGAAATATCTGAATATATCAGTATTTTATGCTCTAAAATGCTATTGAGGTTTTTATACTGTAAAACTTCTCTTGTACATAACAGTGCAGCCTGTGGTTCAATAGTAATGATTCTAATGGATTCTGTTTTTGACACTAACAAGCACAGTGTCTGGTGTTGAACAAGACGGTGAATATGCAACTATTTCCTATGCAGCTCAGAAGTGTGCTTTGTACAAAAAAAAATATTTTTAAACACAATTTTTAAGCTTAACATCTTCAAGACACATGACGTACTGGATACATCATGGATCGTGTCAGGTTAAGGCCTGACTGCGATTGCTGCAGATATCAGCTGATTTGTACAGCTGACATGTGCGGCTATCACGCATGAGTGGATTCGCTACCCACTTGTACCTGTTAAAATTGCGCCATTTTTTTGGGACAAACCAGAATTTTTTTTAACCCCTTAGATAAAATGAAACCAATGCATGTTTGGTGTCTACGAACTCGTACTGACCTCAGGCAACACAATGACACATCAGTTTTACCATATAGTGAACACGGTGAATAAACTATCCGAAAAATAATCATACAATCACACTTTTTTTGCACTTGGAATTTTTTTGCTGTTTTCCAATAAACTATATGGTAAAACTTATGGCTTCATTTAAAAGTAGAACTCTTGCCACAAAACATAAGCGCTTATATAGCAAGATTGACGGAAAAGTATCAAAGTTACGGCTTTCGGAAGAAGGGGAGCGTAAAAAATCACATAAAAAACCCTGTATGAACAAACCCTGAAAAAATCAGTGTATGATTCTACAAACTTTTCTGCATTTAGTGGTTACTACTCACCTGTGCAGTTATCTTTAGGAATCCTCTCTTTACACCACTCATCACCCCTCGCATATGTCTCTGTAGTATTAATATGGGTCAGATCTTCACCCTGAAACAAATATTGTAAAAGTTACAGACAAACAGAGACATCCCATCTATGATCAGCGCTAATACTGCCATCGCCACCGCTCTCATT
The DNA here is from genome assembly GCF_048569485.1 of Anomaloglossus baeobatrachus. Classification (NCBI taxonomy): domain Eukaryota; kingdom Metazoa; phylum Chordata; class Amphibia; order Anura; family Aromobatidae; genus Anomaloglossus; species Anomaloglossus baeobatrachus. The sequence goes on from NC_134357.1 coordinate 518,755,869, forward strand.
ACACAAGTATAAAACATATAATACTGGGGGAAAAAACAAGACTGAGCACAAGACCTTCACAGCCGTCTACACATCATAGGGAGATTTCATGACACCTTCTCTCCATCTACCTGATGATCCTGAGGAACATCGGGATTTTCTTGTTTACAGTCCTGTGGAAGAAGAGGACGGGGACATCTCTCTGGTGTGGTCCTCTTACTGGATAGAACTGGAGGAAACACATACAGGGACTGAATTCATTCTTTACATACAGATAATTATACGCCATGTGTATTTAGTCCTGTCTATTACCTGGTGATGTGAGGGGCTGGGGAACCTCCATCATGATGTCCTTGTACCGATCTTTGTGTCGTTCTAAATACTCCCACTCCTCCATGGAGAAATAGACGGCGACATCCTGACACCTTATAGGAACCTGACACATACAATGATGGAGTCATCCCCCGATCCCTTCATAGCATTACTGTATAATGTCCCAGCATTCCCAGCAGTGTCACCTCTCCAGTCAGCAGCTGAATCATCTTGTAGGTGAGCTCTAGGATCTTCTGGTCATTGATGTCCTCATGTATCAGGGGGTGAGGTGGAAACTCCGTGATTGGGCTCAGGGGTCTTCCCCATCCCTCAGACACAGGGGCCTGACAGCGCTCACTAGAGGTCTTCTTCACTACTGTGTAATCCTGGTTATGGAGAGACACATTAATAAATCTCACTACAGACATTTCCTGAGTCCTCACCTCTCCAGTTCTGTCCATCTGTTATTCCCATAGATAAGAATGATGTAATGTGACATCATCAGAATCTCTCACCTCTCCAGTAAGCCGGAAGAGGATCTGTAGGGTGAGGTGTAATATCCTCTCCACCATCTTGTCCCTGTTCCGATCCATCCTTGATGGGTTAATCAGGGGAATTATTTTATATAGAAGATTTGAGAGGATCTGATATTGTAGGGACCTGAATGGGAAGAAGATGACGATGTAACATCATAGAGATCAAAGATCCCATGTAAGAAATCTACGGAGCTGTTACCGACTTCACATGATCACTAAATCCAGTCTTTGACCCAATCCTGCCCCGGATAACACACAATCCAATTATAGTCACTTACAAAGATTCATCAGATATTATTATTTATTTATAGAGCTTGAATGATTCCAAGGTGCTGTACATGAGAAGGTGTTACATGCAAAATACAAACATAAATTACAATACCAGACAAACAGTGACAGACTGGTAAAAATGGTAGAAGACGCTGCCCTTGCCGGCTTACATTCTACAGTATAATGGGGAGGAAACAGTAGGTCGGGGGGTTGCGGCAGCTCCGGTGGTGATGAGAAGGTGAGGGGTCATTGCAGGCTATTAGCTTTGTTGAAGAGATGGGTTTTCAAGTTCCATTTGAAGGTTCCAAATTTGACAGATATAATCTGGTGTGTTGGGGCACAGAATTCCAGGGGGATAGAGGATACTCGGGAGAAGTCTTGGAGGCGATTGGGTGAGGAATGGATAAGTGTGGAGGAGAGAAGGAGGTCTTGGGAGAATCAGGGACTACGAGTTGGAGTATATCAGATTAGTTCGGAGATGTTCGGAGGAGAAAGATTTTGGATGGCATTGTACATCAGTTTTTTTTTTTTTTAACTATATTTTTATTCAAATTTTTCAATAACATAACACTGGCATAATCGAATTCAGCATTGGAAATTCAATTCAAAAACATTACATTGTCATGTTTGATCATCCCAAATTCCATACCAATTTTTAAAATCAATAACCGTAACATGGCAAGATAAAGCAAAGGAAAGCAGCGGCCCCTTAACCCATCATTCTTATCATTCCCCCCATTGAACCCTTGTGAACATGGTAATGACATACAATAAAGAAGTCCCACTCAAATCGGTTATTTCCCCCTCTCCTTTTAGTCAGCTTTCGGCCTTTCCTCCCCCACCTCCAAGCCATCCAATGTATCCTTCAATTTTTCAGTATGATACCAGACTGTGTCTTTGAAAGGTGACATAATCCTGACTATCTCCTCCCGAGTACAATAGGCCAGTATGAATTTCTTCCATTTGTTAAAGTGCTGTCGTATTCTATCCGCCCTTCTCTCTGCATCCAATCCTTCTATTTCAAGAAGATGCATGAGCTGACCCAAGATCTCTTCAATCGCGGGGACCCTAGACTCCAACCAATTTTTTAGTATCGCTCTCTTGGCTGCCAGAAGTATCACATGTATAAGTCTGGGTGGGTTAGTCATCTTCCCTTTGGTATCGTTCCCCTCCTCCCAATGGTGAAAAATAGCGAACCCAGGTGAGAGCCGAACTTCAAGACCCCACACCTTTTGTATACAACTTTTGATCTGTGACCATAATGGACTCAAATGGGGGCAGGACCACAACCCGTGAAGGAGATCAGTTCCACTACTCTTACACTTAGGGCAATACGTAAGCCTGTCTGGCTTTGTTGCTGATGGAGGGAGATTAAAACCATAAATTGCCTTGTGCATAATTCTAAATTGGGTTTCTCGCCAATTCTCATTTAAAATTGATTTACGAAGAGCATTCCACCCTCCCCTAATTTATACCCCCATAGACGGGTCCTCAAATTGTTTTTCCCCAGATTTAAATAAACCTTCCGGGTGCTGTCCTATTAATAGATCACGCATGGCTCCATAAAGAAAAGAGATAGATGATGAAGTTATTGAGTTCTTTACCAGACAATCAAAAGAGTTAAATACTACCTCTTGGGTCACATCATGCAACTGAGTCATAATACTATATCTCACTTGGTCATATTGGATTACTTGGTTAGGCCCCAGGCCATACTGCGCTATAATTTCGTCTCTACTCAACCATCTAGGCTCTAAGGTGTGCAAGAGATGAGCAACAGTCCTTATACCCCTCACCTTCCACTCTTCAAACAGCTTATTGCTTGTCCCCTGCACAAACTCTGGATTCCCCCATATAGGCAAGTATTTGGATATTTTATGGGGAAGTTTGTAGTTTTTCCTCAACGCCTTCCACGCTGCAATCGTGTCTTTAAATAAGGAAGAGTGCTTGATTTTCACTGGGAGATTAGCCTGCCTAGTATGAAGCAATGCCACCAGATCCCAAGGTTGTGCATAGTCTCTCTCAAGCTCCAACGCTGAATAATGCCTAGAGCCTTTAATCCAATCCAATATATATCTAGTCAAACAGGCTATATTGTAACCCCGAATGTTCGGCAAACTCAGACCTCCATGAACCTTAGATGCCATCAACTTCTTAAGCCCTATACGAGGGCGTTTCCCCCTCCAAATGAAGTGTGAAAAAGCTCTATTTAGCTGGACAATATCTTTATGCTTGAGAAGCAGGGGAAGTGTTTGAAGAAGATACATTAATTTTGATATCGACATCATCTTAATTAGGTGGACTCTACCAATTAGGTTCAATGGAAGGTCGTGCCATCTTTTAAGATCTTGCTCTATTTGGCTCAGAAGGGGTGGATAGTTTAGACTATAGAGGGTTGCCGGAACCTTACCTATTTTAACTCCCAGGTATGTGATATATGACTTAGCCACTGTAATTCCTTCAAAAGGGTTCTGCTCCCGTGTTTGAACATTTGTCCCTCCCAGGTATAGGAGCTCGCACTTTGACGCATTAATCTTGAAGCCTGAGTACGCTCCAAACTCTCGCAAAATTTGTAAAATCTCGGGGACCTGCTGAGCTGGATTCGAAAGGAAAAGCAAAATGTCATCCGCAAAAAAAGCTGACTGAATTTGTCTATTATTTACAGAAATACCCTGGAAGGTGCTATGTGTAGATAACAATCGTACCAATGGTTCCAGAGCCAGATTAAAAAGTAATGGGGAAAGGGGGCAACCCTGTCTGGTTCCTTTCAGTAACGGAAAAGGGGCTGACAGATATCCTGGAATGTAAACTTGAGCCTTCGGATTTGTGTAAATTTCTCTAATGTAGGTATAAAATGACCCCGAAAAATGCATTTAATCTAGAACTCTATAAAGCCATGACCACTCAATATTGTCAAAGGCTTTCTCGGCATCTATTGTAAGCAAAGCGGGAGATTCTCCTTTCAGAGGCTGAAGGTTAACCCTATCCAGGACAAGAAGAACTTTTCTAATATTTAGTGTCCCTGATCTTTTCTGAATGAAACCGGCCTGTGCTGGGGAAATCAGTTGTGGAAGAATTATAGCTAGACGATTTGTCATAATCTTTGACATTATCTTCATATCTAGGTTGATAAGTGATATGGGCCTATACGAACCTGGATCCTTCGGGTCCTTCCCCTGTTTAGGGATCAATTTTATATATGCCCGGTTATTATTTTGGAAAGACGCATTACCGTCTAGTATGCTATTATACAGCTCTAGTAATGTAGGTAAGATCTCTTCCTTTACTGTTTTATAGAATTCTCCCGTAAATCCGTCAGGGCCAGGGGCTTTATAATTATGCATGGAGTTGATTGTCCCCAATACTTCTTCCCCCGTAATTTTGGCATTCAGAAAAGTGCGATGCTCTTCTGTGAGTCGAGGTAGTGTCACTTTAGATAAAAGATTATTATCGGGAAATTTGTCTCGCTTTTCCGACGAATAAAGGTTTCTATAATACGTGCCTAAAGTCTCAATTATTGTCTTAGGGTTTTTGTGTATCTCTCCCTTTTGATTTTTTATTTGCATGGGTCCCTGAGTTATAATCCTATTTTTGAGATATTTTTGAGTTGGAGATGACAGGAGGTGTAATGAGCTTGGATGTGCGGTGTCAAGAGCAAGGTAGAGTCGAGGGTTACTCTATGGCAGCAGACTTCGAGTACAGGGAGAAAGGGATGCCATTTATTGGAATAGATAGATAACGTATGGGAAATAAGAAAGATGGAGGATAGATGATGAGTTTAGATTTGTCTACATTGAGCTTTAGGAAGCGTGATGCGAAGAAGGAGGATATGGCTGAGAGATACTCTTAAAGCGGGCTTTACATGCTGCGATCTCGCTAGTGAGATCGCAAGCGATGGTACCCTCCCCCGTCGGTTGAGCGACACAGGCATATCGCTGCCCGTGGCGCACAACCTCGCTTACCCCCGTCACACAGACTTACCTACTCTAAGACGTCGCTCTGGCATAGCGATGTGTGCTGCCGCAGGAACGAGGAACAACATCGCTAATGAGAGATAAACGATTTTTTGTTTTAGGACGACCTCTCCGCGGAAAACGATTTTTGCCGCTTTTGCGATCATTTTAGGTCGCATATAACTGTTACACGCTACAATATCGTTAATGACGCCGGATGTGCGTCACAAACAACGTGACCCCGACGATAAAACATTAACGATATCGTAGCGTGTAAAGCCCGCTTAAGATTGTGGACAGCAAAGAGGAGATGTCTGGGCGAGAGAGGTAGATCTGAGTGTCATCAAAGTACAGATACTTAGATAGGTACTGGAAGCCATGGGACTTTATGAGTTTTTCCAGGACAAAGTTATGTTTGAGAAGAGTAAAGGTCCCAGGACGGAGCCTTGAGGAACACCAACAGAGAGAGGATGGGATGAGGAGATAGTGTGTGAGTGGGAGACGCTAAAAGTGCAGTTGGAAAAGTATGAGCAGATCCAGGAGAGGTCACATTCATTAACACCAAGGAAAGAGAGGATCTGTAGTAGGAGGGAGTGGCCAACAGTGTCGAAGACAGAGGACCGGTCTACAAGGGGGAATATAGAGAATTGTCAGTTAGCTTGGTAGTAAGTCATTAGTGATTTTGGTCAGGCAGTTTTGGTGGAATAGTGGGGATGGAAGCTAGATTGTAGAATGTCAACGAGTGACTAAAGGCTGGTTTACACGCTACGATATTGCTAGTGATATCGCTGGCGAGCGTACTCGCCTCTGACGTTTGTGCGTCACTAGCAAATCGCTGCCCATGGCGCAAAATATCGCTAACATCCGTCACATGTACTTACCTTCCAAGCGACGTCGCTGTGGGCGGCGAACAACCTCTTTTCAAAGGGGGAGGTACGTGCGCCGTCACAGCGACGTCACACAGCGGCCGACCAATAGAAGCGGAGGGGCGGAGACCAGCCACATTAACGACACGCCCACCTTGTTGCCGGAGGGCGCAGGTAAGCTGTTGTTCGTTTCTCCCGGGGTGTCACACGTAGCGATGTGTGCTGCCTCAGGAACGACAAACAACCTACGTCCACAACGACCAACGAGATTTTGAAAATGAACGACGTGTCAGCGATCAACGATTAGGTGAGTATTTTTGATCGTTAACACTCGTTAACTGTACGTTAACTCGTAGCTGTTACAAGCAACGACGTCACTAACGAGGCCGGATGTGCGTCACGAATTCCGTGACCCCAACGACATCTCGTTAGCGATGTCGTTGTGTGTAAACCAGCCTTTATATGAGACATGAGAGGAAAGTTCAGCATAGACATGCTGTTTGAGAAGTTTGGAAGTGAAGAAAAGCAGCAATAATGGGGGCAATAGCTAGATGTAGAGGTTGGGTCGATTGATGGTTTCATTCGGTTCGTGGGATCATGACATGATTGAAAGAAGAAGAGTTAAGGCTGGGATAAGCGTGGTGGTCAGGTTGTGGAGTGGGTGGGATGAGGTCAAATGCACAAATAGTGAGGTGCGATTTGGAGAAAAGATGAGGAAGCTATCCTTCAGTGATGTTGAGGAAGAAAGTTATGGGGAGAGGGCAGTAGTCTGTTAAATTGAGAGGTTGTGATGGTTGACGGGCGGCACGGTGGCTCAGTGGTTAGCACTGCAGTCTTGCAGCGCTGGGGTCCTGGGTTCAAGTCCCACCAAGGACACCATCTGCAAGGAGTTTGTATGTTCTCCCCGTGTTTGCGTGGGTTTCCTCCGGGTTCTCCGGTTTCCTCCCACACTCCAAAGACATACAGATAGGGACTCTAGATTGTGAGCCCCAATGGGGACAGTGTTGCCAATGTATGTAAAGCGCTGTGGAATTAATAGCGCTATATAAAATGAATAAATTATTATTATATTGAGCAGAAAAGACTTGCCTTGTTTTGTTGATCATATTTTTGAAATATGCGGCAAAGCCTTCTGCAGAGATGAGAGAGGTTGAGGATCAGTGGTGGGCGGAAGAGGGTGTTATAAGTGTTGAATAACTGATTGGGGTTATAGGATAAACACGATACAAGGGTTTTAGAAGCAATTCACTTTAATAAACGTAAGGGCTGACTTAGATGTAAAAATTGCTTTTTTGACTGTGGTTAAGTCATCTTGCAAGTGTGATTTCTTCCAGCACCGCTCAGCAACCCTGGACACTTGCTGAAACTTTTAAGTGAGGTTATTGTGGCAAGGTTGTCTATTAATCCGTTGTACTCTGCCATGCATGTGAGGGGTTGACCGAGTCAATAGCTGATGTGAGCGTGACTTTGTAGAAAGTGGTGGTACTGTCTGTGTTGTGGAGCGAATACATGGAGGACAGCAGCAGAACAGAGTCAGAGAGTGTGTGAATGTCTAGATGTGCAAGGTTTCTGCAGGGGTGCGCTATTTTATGGACATGGGGTACAAATGTGGAGGACAGGGATGAGAATGTCAGTAGATGCTGGTCAGATGAGGTTGTTAGGTTAGATAAGGTGCAGAAGAAGGTAACGATAAGGTCTAGTCTATAGCGGGCTTTACACGCTACGACATCGCTAGCAATTGCTAGCGATATCGAGCGTCTAAGCACCCGCCCCTGTCGTGTGTGCGATATCGTGTGTTTGTTGTCATAGCGAACATTATCGCTACGGCAGCGTCACATGCACTTACCTGGTCGGCGGCGTCGCTGTGACTGCCGATCAATCCCTCCCTCAAGTGGGAGGGACGTTTGGCATGACAGCGACGTGACCGCGACGTCACTAAGCGGCCGGCCAATCAAAGCGGAGGGGCGGAGTGGAGATGAGCGGGACGTAACATCCCGCCCATCTTCTTCCTTCCGCATTGCGGCCGGCGGCAGGTAAGGAGACGTTCCTCGCTCCTGCGGTGTCACACACAGCGATGTGTGCTGCCGCAGCAGCGACGAACAACATCGATAATCAACCATTACCGATTTTTGGTTTTGGGACGACCTCTCCATGGTGAACGATTTTCACCATTTCTGAGGTCGCTTAAGGTCGCTGGTCAGTGTCACACGCTGCGATATCGTTAATGACGCCGGATGTGCGTCACTAACAACGTGACCCCGACGATAAAACATTAACGATATCGTAGCGTGTAAAGCCCCCTTATGTCCATCTGTGTGGGTGGCTGAAGAGGACTACTGAGTAAGATCAAATGAAGCGAGGGACAGGAGCTTAGATTCTGCTGAGTGTGCTCGAATCCAGCACAAAAACACAGAACAAATGTAAAAAGAAAAAATCAAAAATATCTGAAATCTTCTGTAAACATTTCATGAAGACAAGACATAAAGTTATAAAGTGCAGGAGCCTCCACAGAGATCGGACGGCAGAACCGGGGCCATCAGTAACAGATAATGATAGAACATTAATATCTCCTGACAACATGGAGCGGGCGACGGCCATAATGGAGACTGTACAGTAACAGAGCAGCGAGTGGCGTCAGGAGGGAAGTGACCCAATCTAATCCCATACAGACAGATCTCCTGATAGAGCCGCACAGACGGGAACACGTTCTGTCTCCTGGAGTGTGAGTGCAGCACTGAGGGGGTTAATGCGCCCAGTATTGGGGAATCTCCACATACCTCCACCTGCAGAGCCGCACACTGGATAAATGGCTGTTCTGTGCTTACAGGACCTGTGATGATGTCACATGGAGGGGAGGAGCCATTCTAGAGTTTCCAGGAAATAACGTTAACATGTGCCCCCTGACTCCTCCCCTCTATGTGACATCATCACAGGTCCTGTAAGCACAGCACAGCCAGACACTACCACAAAATGTTAGGGATATTTGGCTTTCTGGTGAAATTTATGTAAAATGTAGCGTGTACAGTGATATTTTATCATGAAGGTCAGGCATTTAAATGGAGGAATGCAATGGTGGTTTCCTCATCTCAAACTATTTATTAAAACAAAAGTCAACAACGTTGTGGGCGTGAGGGAAATCCACTCCTATGTCATTAAAAAGCCAAATTAATAATATCTGTTTTACAAGTGCTTGGGAATCAATACAGCACACACCATCTGTGATGCACTGAAAGTTTCTGTTTTATTACATTATGTGACCAGTTTATATAGTATCTCAAACAAAGAAATAACTATACACCAATAAGAGCCACAGGGGTGTGTGTAGAAATGTGAAACTTTCCCGCCCATCAGTGTTAGCCGAACCCTATGACATTATTCAGTTACTAGAAGGTGGCCCGATTCTAACGTATCGGGTAGTCTAGAATGTGCATGTAGGTTAGCAGATTGAATAATAAGGTAATAAATGGACTGGATAAGTTAGGTTTAATTTAGTATTCTTATAATTATTTATTGGTTTTAAAATGACAAACAACAGAAGGAACAGTTTTAATCGATGAGTCTAATGTTTAATGATGTACATGGCTTGTAATGAAAGAAAGCCATGAACAGTGTAAAGTTAAGTAAAAATATGCTGATGCTGTGATGTGGCCCAATCCTGACATGTTCCCCATACTGCGGGGTAATGTGTGCGGGGGGCAGAGTGCGGTGTGCGTGGAGCCGAGCGGAGCCATGACGCTGAGGACGTCAATGCCGGGCACTGCATGGCTGGGGACAGGTGACTATCCAGGTGTGTGTGTGTGTGTTCGGGCGCTTTCACACTTGCGTTCAGCGCATTCCGCCGCTATGGAGAATAGCGCAGTCCGTTAACGCACTGCGCTATTCTCCATAGACTTGTATTGACGACGCACTGTAATGCAAGTGTCTGCGTTGCATCCGCTGGACGACGCTGTGTCATCAATTTGACGCAGCGTCGGGGGGAGGGAACGCTGCATGTAGCGTTTTTTGGGTCGTTAGAATCCGCCAAGGTGTCTAATGATAGTGCATTGCCGCGGAATCTGCCCCCATAGACAAAGTGGCGGAATCCGCTGACAGATCCCGTCACGTTCTACTGCACATGCTCAGCATGTCCAGCAGAACAATCTAAATCGTTTAAAATCACTCCTGGTCTCCCCCCCCCCTCTTCCCCCACTCTCCACCCCCCTCCCCCTCCCCCTCCCTCTACCTCCCCCTCTCTCTCCTCCCCTCTCTCTCCCGCCCCTCTCTCCTCCTCTCTCATATGCACCGATCACTGGTGCGGCGCTGCACAGCTGTCACACTGCCCTGGCGGCTTCTCCTGCTTTTCAAAATGCCGGCTGCTCATTATTCAATCTCGTATTCCCTACTTCCCCCGCCCACCGGCGCCTATGATTGGTTGCAGTCAGACACGCCCCCACAATGAGTGACAGCTGTCTCACTGCAACCAATCACAGCCGCCGGTGGGCGGGTTTACAGTCATATGAAAAAGTTTGGGCACCCCTATTAATGTTAACCTTTATTCTTTATAACAATTTGGGTTTTTGCAACAGCTATTTCAGTTTCATATATCTAATAACTTATGGACTGAGTAATAGTTCTGGATTGAAATGAGGTTTATTGTACTAACAGAAAATGTGCAATCCTCATTTAAACAAAATTTGACCGGTGCAAAAGTATGGGCACCTCAACATAAAAGTGACATTAATATTTTGTAGATCCTCTTTTTGCAAAAATAACAGCCTCTAGTCGCTTCCTGTAGCTTTAAATGAGTTCCTGGATCCTGGATGAAGGTGTATTTGACCCTTCCTGTTTACAAAACAATTCCAGTTCAGTTAAGTTTGATGGTCGCCGAGCATGGACAGCACGCTTTAAATCATCCCACAGATTTTCAATGATATTCAGGTCTGGGGACTGGAATCGCCATTCCACAACATTGTAATTGTTCCTCTGCATGAATTTCTGAGTAGATTTGGAGCGGTGTTTTGGATCATTGTCTTGCTGAAATATCCATCCCCTGCGTAACTTCAACTTCGTCACTGATTCTTGCCCATTATTGTGAAGAATCTGCTGATACTGAGTTGAATCCATGCGACCCTCAACTTTAACAAGATTCCCGGTGCCGGCATTGGCCACACAGCCCCAAAGCATGATGGAACCTCCACCAAATTTTACTGTGGGTAGCAAGTGCTTTTCTTGGAATGCTGTGTTTTTTTGCCTCCATGCATAACGCCTTTTTCTATGACCAAACAACTCAATCTTTGTTTCATCAGTCCACATGACCTTCTTCCAAAATGTAACTGGCTTGTTCAAATGTGCTTTTGCATACCTCAGGCGACTCTGTTTGTGGCGTGCTTGCAGAAATGGCTTTTTTCACATCACTCTCCCATACAGCTCCTCCTTGTGCAACGTGCGCTGTATTGTTGACCGATGCACATTGACACCATCTGCAGCAAGATGACGCTGCAGGTCATTGGAGGTGGTCTGTGGGTTGTCTTGGACTGTTCTCACCATTCTTCTTCTCTGCCTTTCTGATATTTTTCTTGGCCTGCCACTTCTGGGCTTAATAAGAACTGTACCTGTGTTCTTCCATTTCCTTACTATGTTCCTCACAGTGGAAACTGACCGTTTAAATCTCTGAGACAACTTTTTGTATCCTTCCCCTGAACAACTATGTTGAATAATCTTTGTTTTCAGATCATTTGAGAGTTGTTTTGAGGAGTCCATGATGCCACTCTTCATAAGAGATTCAAATAGGAGAACAACTTGCAAGTGGCCACCTTAAATACCTTTTCTCATGATTGGATACACCTGCCTATGAAGTTCAAAGCTCAATGAGGTTACAAAACCAATTTAGTGGTTTAGTAAGTCAGTAAAAAGTAGTTAAGAGTGTTCAAATCAAGAAATAGATAAGGGTGTCTATACTTTTGCACCGGTCAAATTTTGTTTAAATGCGGATTGCACATTTTCTGTTAGTACAATAAACCTCATTTCAATCCAGAAATATTACTCAGTCCATCAGTTATTAGATATATGAAACTGAAATAGCTGTTGCAAAAAACAAAATTGTTATAAAGAAAAAAGGTTAACATTAATAGGGGTACCCAAACTTTTTCATATGACTGTATATCGTGCGGTACAATAAATAAATAATTAAAAAAAAAAACCTGCGGTCCCCCCCAATTTTGACACCAGCCAAGATAAAGCCACACGGCTGAAGGCTGGTATTGTCAGGATGGGGAGCCCTACGTTGTGCGGAGCCCACCACCCTAGCAATATCAGCCAGCAGCCGTCCGGAATTGCCGCATCCATTAGATGCGACAGTCCTGGGACTCTATCCGGCTCATCCCGAATTGCCCTGGTGCGGTGGCAATTAGGGTAATAAGGCGTTAAATGGCAGCTTATAGCTGCCACTAAGTCCTATGTTAATCATGGCAGGCGTCTCCCTGAGATACCTTCCATGATTAACCTGTGAGAGTAAATAAACACACACAACGAAAAATCCTTTATTTGGAATAAAAGACAAAAAAAACCCCTTCATTTACCACTTTATTAATCCCCAAACACCCATCCAGGTCCGAAGTAATCCACACGATGCTTTCAGTTCTGCTACATGAAACAAGACCGCTCTGTGTCAGCTCCACGCAGCAACTGAAGTGAGCCGCACTGTCACCGGAGACTTCACTCAGGTAGTGCTTGCGCGTGTGCGGGGACGATGATGTGTGCGGTAGTGCCTGCGTGTATGCGGGATGATGATGGGGGCGGTAGTGTCGGGGTGAGTGCAGTGATGATGATGGGGGCGGTAATGCCTGGGTGAGTGCGGGGATGATGAGGAGTGCGGTAGTGCCTGCGTGTACACGGGGACGATGATGGGGGCGGTACTGCCGGGATGTGTTTGGGGATGATGATGAGTGCAGTACTGCCGGGGTGTGTGTGGGGACGATGATGTGTGCGATAGTGCATGCGTGTGTGCGGGGACGATGATGTGTGCGGTAGTGCTGGGGTGTGTGCGGGGACAATGATGTGTGCGGTAGTGCCTGCGTGTGTGCGGAGATGATAGGAGCGGTAGTGCCGAAGTGTGTGCAGTGATGATGATGGGAGCGGTAGTGCCTGCGTGTGTGCGGGGATGAAGGTTGTGGTAGTGCCTGCGTGTGTGCGGGGATGATGGGTGCAGAAGTGCCGGGGTGAGTGTTCAGTGTATACATGCGGAGGGCGGAGTGCAGGTGGGGTGGAGTCGAGCGGGGCCATGGCGCTGAGGACGTCAGTGCCGGAGATTGCATGGCTGGGGACAGGTGACTGTTCGTGTTTGTGTGTGTTTGTTCAGTGTATACATGCGGAGGGTGGAGTGCGGGGGGGTGGAGCCAAGTTACGCTGGTAACCATGGTACACAATCGGGTATCTATGCAAATCTCTTTGCTTAGTTACCCGATCTGTACCATGGTTACCAGCGTACGCCGGCTCCCGGCACGATCCCAGCAACGCAAGGGTATGCGTCGGCTGGGTTCCCGGTGTGTGCTCCCGTGGGTGCAGCACTCACCGGGGAGTCGGGGCTCTGTGTGGGTGCGGGTGCCGGGCGTTGTCCTGTCGCGCCGTAGTTCGTGCTGTTCACTTAGCTGAGCCGCTGGCCGCAGGCTCTTTAGCGCACGTGCTGTGGCGACGGTTGTCACTGTAATGACGTCATTTTGGAGCAAGACAGACAGACAGACAGACATCCCAGTGACCAATCCACAATTAAGCAAGATGGTAAAGAGGGCCACTGGCAAAGAAAAGACCAAAACAGGTACTTGGTGAAATACAAAATAATTTATTATAATAATTGTGAACAAGGACAGACAGTGATGGCGACCAAGATGACAATATCGCCGGACACAGAGTTGCACAAACACCACCTGATGATGTCATAAGACTGCTAGACACAAAAGGGTTAATGTGGAATCCCATTAGCCAAAGGGTGAAAGGGTTATATAATAAATGATTAACTGATTACAGTCACCCAAGTATTTTTCCCTGTACGGGCCAAAGGCATGTCAGCAAATTAACATGTTGAAAGAACATTACCTTGAGACTAGATGGAGGAGTACTAGCAGGAAAAGCAGGTGGCGGTGGGTAGAGCCTCGACGCGTGTTTCACCAGGCGTGGCTTCATCTAGGTTCCCTATGATCGACTGCAAAGGAAGAAGGGTACCTTTTGGAGCCACCTGATGCACACAAGCAGGGCTCTTTTCGAGCTACATAAGAACAAGCGTATGGAGATACCCGGCGGAAAATGAGGGGCGTCCAGCAGAGGCTGTAGAGGCCCGTTAGGGTCCACTAGAACTCCTCTAACCGATGTAGTGTGAATAATTTGTAAAGTTTGTTGTTTAACCGAAAAGGATAAGGAGATGTTTTTCCAAGCAAGGAAGGGCCAAGTCCATGGGATCATGACTACCGATAAGGGACACGTATCAAAGGCTAACTGCACCCACAACTTAGAGGCCTGGCAATTAATTAAGTCTAACAGTCTAGCATGTGCTGTCGCAAAGTAGTAGCGTCTACAATCAAGTAATCCAGTTCCGCTGGCCATTTTCGGTAGAGTCAGTACTTCAAGACGAAGTCTAGGCTTCTTAGAAGCACACAGAAAGCCCCTAAAGGCACGCTGCGTCTTAGTCCAAAAGAGGGCGGGAACATACAACGGGATGGTCTGTAGGAAGTATAGCAGCCTGGGAAGAACCGTCATCTTGAGGATACTAATTCTACCGAACCAGGAAAATTCTGTCCTATCCCAGGCTGTCAAGCACCCCTCGAGCCTTGCCAACAACGGATGGAAGTTTAGCTTGAACATTCTTGCGAGGTCAGACAGAATGTGAGTACGTAAATACCCTCCCTATAGCCTTGTTGGGTGGCCAGTAAAAGGGGAAAGTCAATTGCACCAGCCCTATTACCTGTTGGGGGAGGGCTATGCCCAAGGCATCAGATTTATCCAAGTTGAGTTTAAAATTGGACCAATCCCCGAATCGCTGGATAACAGACATCAGGGGTGGCAGGGAGGCGAGAGAGCTGGAGATATAAACCAATAGGTCATCAGGGAAAGCCAAACTTTTGTATTCTACTCCCGCCACCCTGATACCCCTAACGCCCGGCATGTTTATGGAGCATCTCCAGTTTACTCATGGTCTGTAGAGCCATCGTTCGTTCCTGGGCTTTCTCTCTCTTCAACCTGGCTCGATTCTTTGTAAATACCCCACGGAGTACACATTTTAAGGCCTCCAATTTCACTGTGTAGGCAGTACTGTCAGCCTTGTGGTCCAAGATGAAGTCAGAGACGGCGTCAACAATCTACGCTTTGCACGTCTGATCAAGAAGCAACGACTCATTCAATCTCCAGGAATGAAAAGGTTTGGCAAAAGAGGGGACTTTGAAGGTGCAATATACTGGAGCATGGTCTGACCGCAGAATATTACCGATGTTAGTGGTAGAGACCCAATGCAGGGCGCTATGTGGAATTAGATTGTGATCTATTCTACTATACGCCTCGTGGGGCGAGGAATAATAACTATAGTCCCTGTCTGCCGGATGTTGAACTCTCCATGCATCGACAAGCTGTAACCGCAATAGAGCATTTTTGATGCACTTTATTGCCGCATGAGATATGTGACTTTTTTTTTTAGAATTATCTAAAACTGGATCTAGTGTGACATTAAGGTTTGCACACAGAATCACCGTCCAACGACTAATGGAGAAATCAAATCGATCAGACTAGGGATGTACAGTAACTTGCCTGCTCCTGATTAGGGACATATAAGTTAATGAATGTAAATTGCTGGCCTTCGATCGCTAACGTAAGAACCAAGTATCGTGCTTCAGGGTCAATAGTGCATTTAAGGGTTTGAAATGTGAGGGACTTGAGTATAGCTATTGCTACTCCCTTGGACCGCGCCAGGGGGTTATTGGCAAAGTGCCATGTCGTGTAGTGTCTATGTGTTATTATTGGTGGGTTGCTAGATTTAAAGTGAGTTTCCTGGAAACAAATGATGTGTACCTTACGCCGGTGGAATTGCTGGAGGATCTGCACACACTTTTTCAGAGTGTTGAGGTTTCGGGCGTTAAACGATTGAATATTTAGGTTGGCTATAGCATCTTCCCCGATTGTACTTTGTGGGAAAAGTGGAGTGGGGTCCCGTGGTCAGAGCCGGAGGAAGGAAAAATAAGAGAGGTTAACAGGTGGGAAAGAGGGAATAACTTGGAAACAAAAAAGCAGAGGTACTGCCTCCGCCAACAGAGCTACTTAAAAACTTTTAACCGAGAGGAGTGTGGATGGTCCCGAAGCGCCAAACAGGGGCTCCCAACCTATTGGGGGAGTACACAGTCCAACATGCGTGGAGCGGACCATGAGCCTTGGGGCATAACAATATACAAAGTTTTCAGAATCCCATATTAAAATATAGGTGCTTTGCTATGGGTGAAACAACAGACAAATGCATAATAGAGCAGTGTATAGGAGGCAAAGGTACGCAATCAAGTGAGATAGAGTCCCTAGATGAGATTAGCTTAGTCGACGTTTAAATGGCGTTATGGACGAGTCTTGTTCTCCTGCGGACTCGATCCTGCTTGGTGGGCGCCAGAGCAGGAACCCGTTGCGGACTCGCCGTGACCGGATCTGGGACCACCGCCCATCTCAGCGGCTCCCCCAGCACCCCCGGCCACCGTGGGAGTGTTACTTTTGGGAGGTCCAGGCCAGAATGTAACACCGGCAAGTCCTCTGGGGAACACAGGATAAAGGATCGAGGGTCCTTCTTCACCGTGAGCTAGAAGGGGAATCCCCATTTGATGGGGACGCCCCTCTCGTGTAGAAGGTCCAATAGTGGTTTGATTGTTGAGTGTTGAAGGAGGGTGAATCTTGAAAGGTCGGGCATAATTCTGATCGAGTGGCCGATAGAGGAGAACCTCTGCTTTTTGCGGAATGCCTGAAGAATGTACTCCTTGATAGTGTAGAAATGAATATGGCATATGATGTCCCTCGGGCAGGGATAGTTGGTGTCGGGCGGACGTAAGGCCCTATGTTAATCTCGATGTGCACCCCCGGCGGATGCCCAAGCAGGCCATTGAAGATCGAGGTTAGGGATGTCAGAGGGGATGTCAGCTGGAATGATAGACTCCGGTAGACCCCAAATCCCGAGAGTGTTACTGTGGTTACGATTTTCGAGGTCATCCAGGCTCTGGCGAAGCTCCTGAATCTGGGCGGCCTGGTGAGTGACAGTTTCTGTCAGGGTCTTGATTGAGGATTCGGTCCGGTCTTGGGTCTGGGAGATGGAGTTGACTTTTGTATTCAGGATGGTGAGCTCTGCCCGGAAGTGTGCAAACTCCATCTTGCATTCCTTAATAATTTTTGTAGCTAAAATGGAAATGTCCTGCTTAGTGGGGATGGATTGCATGAGAAGGCATAAGTCGGCTAGAGATGCTGGTCTCTGACCCTCACCAGACTCAAAAGTGACGGCTGGGGCCTTGTCCCGATCTCCCCGAGGGCCTCAAGGCGGGGACCGTGCCTCCAAGGTGTTTTGTGGAGATCTAGTATGGTCTGGATACAGAGGGGCCCCTTGGGCGAATCCCCAGGAGTCTGATTCTGCCCGAAAGAGAGAAGCAAACGAGCCCCGTCCCAGGGGTGCTGGTGGGGTGAGGAGGAGAGGACGTCCCGGAGGAACCGGTCGACCACCCGGGGAGAGAATCATGATCCGTTTCTGAGGGGGATCACAGCAGGAGATTTGCTCCAGAGACCCCCCTGCTCATGTTCTGAGCTACCCACCGGCTGGGGCCGGTGGGCTTGCTGTCATGTTCTGGGTGGGACAGAGCTTGGGCTACGGGAGGTTGATAACCGACGGTGTTGCTGAGTTTGTATTTGGGACCCAAGTGCTCCCTGCTGAAATGTCTCCCCTGATAAGTCTGGGGTTGCCCCAAGCGCCATCATCCTGTTGCCCTGGGGGGGCTCATAGGTCAGCTCCTGGTGAGGGTGTATACTGAGATGAGTCAGTGCCATTGCGGGACCTCCCTAAAAGCAGGTGCTCTCATTAGACTGAGCACCTGCCTCCTGACCCTTATCCAAGTCCTCGGGCCGATGCTGAATAGGGCTTCACAGCCTCTGAGAGTGCTAGATGGAGAACCGCTCTGGCTGCCGCTCCACCCCCTCCAGTACTACGAGAACCCGGCCTGCTCCAGACTCCTGTGCCCAATCTGCTCCCACAGTCCCATCATCTCCACTCACAGATGAGGTGCCCCCCAGGGGGGATTCCAAAGGGGTTCCCTTAACCTGCTTTTGCTCCGGCGGTCGGCGCTGCCCACTGTCGGTGAGAGCCGACAGCAGGGATTGCAGCTGGTCTCCACTCACCACGAGGCAGCGGCCATCTTGTAGCACCTCTGCATCGTCGCTCCTCACCCCGGTGGGCTCGGATCTTCAGCGCCGGGGAGTCCCTGGGGCCACAGGGACATCATCCGTTGCCAGAGAGTGAGTGGCAGGGGATCCGAGCCGACCACGACCCCGCCGTGTGGCGTCCACGGATGATGGCTTGGCCTGATTCTGGGCCGCTGACTCCTTGCAGTCCCGGTGTGAAAGGAAGATGGAGATGTCGCCCGCAGGTGGAGAGGGCTTTGAGAAGGAGTAGGACCTGGATTTCCTGGAGGATTTCCCCATAGGTAGAGGGGGGGATTCGTTGAATTTAGAGATTTCTGCCCCAGAAATTTTTTTAAATTTGTTTATACTGACAGTCATGTGAGAGTTTGTTTTTTGCTTGATAAGTAGGAGTTTTTATTGATATGATTTTAGGCCTCAAATTTTCATCACTTTCTATTCCACTTTTTGTGAGAAGAAACAGTAATTCACGAATTGTTTTAATTATTATTTTTTTAAGCCATTCACCATGTCACAAAAGTGATAAGACAGCTTTATTCTTTGAATCAGTACGATTACAGCGATACCATACATTTATATTTGTTTTGCCACTTTTACACCATTCAAACAATTTTAAAAAAAATCCTGAGAACTATAGTTTTTTTTTTATTTTTCACTGATGAAGCTATATGGCTTGTTTTTTTTGTGGGACAAGATGACGTCTTCAACCATATTTTTATTTGAATGTGATTTTTTGATTGCCTTTTAGTCAACTTTTTTGTCAGCCGTTTTTTATTTATTTTTTAACGGTGTTCGCTGAAGAGATGAACAAGTGTGACAGTTTTATAGATAAGGTTGCTGTGGACGCGGCGATAACAAATATTTATACTTTTTTGTATATTTTTGTTTTTACATATGCATTTATTGGTATAATGTTCTTTTTTGTTTTTTATTTTCTGATTTTTTTAAAACTTTTTTTAACTTTGTCCATATAAGGGACATTAACTTTCCTTGCTTTGATCACTGGTATAATGTATTGCAATGCACCAGGATTGCAATATATCATACCTGTCAGAGACACTGGCAGATCGCTTCTTAGACCATGGTCCTGGCATGGTCTAAGAGGCTTGCCGTAGCTGACTGACCTGGAGGTCGGCATCACGACCTCGATTTACCATGGCAATGATCGGGCCCCTTGTGATCATATGGCTGGGGTCCCGATCTGGTGGGAGATGGAGCGTGCTACCTCTCCAGCCTTCTAAATGCTGCAATCGCTGTTGATCACGACATTTAAGGGCTAAACAGTCAGGGGCGGCAGTAGGAAAGTCCCTGGCTGTGACAGCTGAAGCTTGGTTATAGCTTAAATGGAGCTCCCAGCGGAAATAGTGCGGGTACAGCCCCTGTGCCTGCGTAATCGTTATGATATACATTTACGTCATTTTGCGGGAACCCCATCCTGACCATAATCTAAATGTATGTCGAATGTCACAGAGGGGTTATCGTGACTTTTCTAGACTATAACTTGTAGTTTTTCTACTTCCCTGGGTGTGTTTTATGATGTTTAACAAGATCTGATTTCTTGATAAAATGTTTCCCACATTCTGAACATGGAAATGGTTTCTCTCCTGTGTGTATTCTTTGGTGTGTAACAAAAGCTGAATTCTTGCTAAAACCTTTTCCACATACTGAACATAAAAATGGTTTCTCCCCTCTGTGACTTCTCAGGTGTATATTAAGATCTGATTTGTTAACAAAACCTTTCCCACATTCTGAACATGGAAATGGTTTCTCCCCTGTGTGAATTATCTGATGTCTAACAAGATTTGTTTTTGTGATAAAACCTTTTCCACATTCTGAACATGAAAATGGTTTTTCCCCTGTGTGACATCTCAGATGTATATTAAGATATGATTTCTTACCAAAATTTTTCCCACATTCTGAACAAAAATATGGTTTCTCCCCTTTATGAGTTTTCTGATGTCTAACAAGTTGTGATTTGATAATAAAACATTTCCCACAATCTGAACATGAAAATGGCTTCTCCCCTGTGTGAATTCTCAGATGTGTACCAAGTTGTGATTTTTGAATAAAACATTTTCCACATTCAGAACATGAAAATTCTGTTTTCACTGTGTGAATTATTTGATGTGCAACAAGTCTGCGTCTTTCTTTAAAACATTTCCCACATTCTGAACATATATATGGCTTCTCCCCTGTGTGAATTATCTGATGTCTATGAAGATCTGCATTCCTGATAAAAGTTTTTCCACATTCTGAGCATGAAAATGGTTTCTCCCCTGTGTGAATTCTCAGATGTATTTTAAGACTTGCTTTGTGAACAAAACATTTTCCACATTCTGAACATGAAAATGGCTTCTCTCCTGTGTGAACTTTCAGATGTGAAACAAGCTGTGATTTCCGAGGAAAACATTTTCCACATTCTAAACATGATAATGGCTCCTTCGCAATATGAGCTCTTACATGTTCAATATCTGTTCCATGACTGTTGTTCTGCACATTGGGTTTTGATGAAGCAGAAGAAACGGTCCATTGAAAAGAATCTTGCTGAGTATTTGTTCTGATACCATGACCATCTGCTGCAAAATCTAAAGATATCATATATCCTTCTGACCTTCTGGTATCATTATCTGACAAGAATAAATGTGATTGTTATTTTTCAATAGCAGTGCCATGAAATTGTGTTATTTATATTATACACTCTTCAACATTGAAATTACAACATGAATATGGAAAAGTCCTGGAGTTATGAAAATCTACAAATTCTTTAGACATGTTAGTAGTATACAAATGAAGAAAAAAATGGAAACAACATTTTCAAAACATTTTGTTTTGTTTAGGATCGTGTAGGAGCACTCAGAAATACAGACACTTGCTCACCTTGGCTGCTATTGTTAAGGGATAGTGGTTGTCTTAAAGTTCTGCAGCACTGAATGCACTTGAACACACAAATCGTCAACATCTGCTTCTTGCAGTTCATTTTGACATTTCCGACCAATGACATCCCAGGTGTTTAACGGGAGACAGAGATGTTGCAGGCCATGGTTGCACATTTAAGCCAAGTAGGCTAGTTCACATTACAATGAGTAACATGCAACTTGGTGATGTTGCATTAAAAAAAATGGCTCCTAGGACATTTTGAAGGCCTTTCTATGGCATTACCTATGTGATCCTTAAACTAAATTTTCAGCTTTCATTATGTCCAAGACAAAAGGGGGACTCATCACTCAAGTAGATAAACCTCAATACCGTGTTTCCCTGAAATTAAGACACTGCCATATTTTTTATGCCCTGAAACATGCACTAGGGCTTATTTTTGGGGTATGTCTTATGTTGGGGGAAACACGGGTTAGGAGTAAATTTACCTCCAAAAAAGGCAGACTCCCTCCAAGGAGAATCATACTTACCAGCCCACTAACATCTGTGTCTCTCTCACGTCCTCAGCGTGCGCTCCCTGCAGGTTCTTGTCTTCTTCACAGCATTCCTTCCCTGCTTCTGGCCGGCTGGCACTCACACAAACATCACACACACGCACACCCAGTGATACCGCACTGCTTCCGGCAGACAACAGGACCTGGAATGCTGTGAATGTGAGGACCTGCGGTGGAGCGTATTGAGGACCTCTGGTGGAATGCATCGATGCGCTCCACGGCAGGTACTCGAAGCTTTCCACAGAGTCAAGGTCACCGGAGCAATATGGTATCACTGGATTTGTGTGTGTGTGTGTTATGTGTGTGGTATACAGTGTGTGTGCGTTACACTGCAGGTCCTCGCATTCCATAGAGTCCCGGTCTAGTGAGTATGATTGCGAGGTCTGTTTTGTATCTTTTGAGAGGTGTCTGCTTTCTATATTGAAGTGTTCTGCAGTATTCTTTATCTTTTTTAGTTGCATGAATACTTCATTATTGAACCACAGCTAGGGCTTATTTTTGTGGAACATAAAGTGAGGGGGGGGGGATGTTCAGAAAAATATAAAATACCCCAAGGGTCTAAAGTACAATATAAAATACAGTCTAGTGGACCAGCCAGCGGTATATCCCAGCAAATGGTGGGAAAGGCTTATATCGCTCCACCGGTCAACTTTACAAATGATGATACATCAATTTTTTAACATTCATTGCAGAAACATTTTTAATATACAATTATTATCATCCAGATCCAATAATTAACCATGCATTGAAAAAGAGACTTACATAAAATGTATATTTATAGATAGATTTGGCATATATCTCTCAAATACAGAAACTTGAACTATATGTATTATTGGTAGGATAGTGTAAGAAGATATAATTATAGAGTACTGTAGTGGGATAAAATAAACATACAGTATTCTTTTTATGTCAAAAAAAGCATAAACAAGTTAGCCCCAAGAAATATTACCCAACGCGTTTCGCCTCCTTGGGTGAGGTTGTAAGGGTAATCTGGTCACTTCTACTTTCCGAAAAGCGACAGCCACTAACAATCTCCTACATTGGGACAGCTTCCATCCTCACAGTCAAAAATCAGGGATACCAAAAGGACAATATTTAAGAGTGAGCCAAAATTGTTCAGATGACCGGACTTTTTACCATCAGGCAGGACAACTTAAAAGTCGTTTTTTTTGGATAGAGGCTATCCCCCACATGTTTTAAATCAAGCATTTAATAATGCGATCCAAACTCCAAGGAACAGTCTCCTAGTTCCTAAACGAAAAGAAGATAGTACAGAATTTTGCATAATTGGAAAATATGACAGCCACTCCTTTGCAATACGAAATATTCTCAAAAAACATTGGAGGGTCCTTAAATTAGATCCAGACCTTGGGGATCTTTTACCACCAGAACCTAAAATCACATACCGGAGGGGTAGAAGTATTAAAGATCAGTTGGTGCATAGCGAATATGTGATCCCTAGACCCTTAGGAACATAGCTCAATAAGAGAGAACAGGGTACTTTTCGATGTGGTAAATGTAGTTTTTGCCGATATATCAATGTGTCCAAAACTTTTTTTAGTGAAGTTACAAAAAAAACTTTCACGATGCGAGATTTTGCTAACTGCAAGACTAGCGGTGTTGTGTATATCTTCAAATGTACCTGTAGGCTAGAATATATAGGAAAAACAAAGAGAGAACTAAGGAGACAGATTGGAGATCATGTGGGGGATATCCGTAATGAAAGAGACACCCCGATTGCCAGGCACATACATAAGGCACATGCTGGGAATTTGGATTGCTTTAGTTTTTCTGTCATGGAAGTGATTGACCCCTCTATAAGAGGAGGAGATTGGGATAAACAAATTTTGCAGAAAGAAGCAAAATGGATCTATCGCTTCAATACAGTGAGTCCCTTGGGGATCAATGAGCAAATCTCTTTTTCTTGTTTTTTATAGGTTTATCTACTTTTTTAACCTTCCTTTGGCGAGGTGAGGGCACCATTTATTTTGTTCCCTATAGTCTTGTACTGAAAGATAAATCGATAACCTTTATACATAAAAAACTTTTTCTGGTCTGAAAAGACTTTCTTTAATACTTCCTTTAGATGCACCACTGTTCCTGTGGACCTATGATAATTAATAAATCTGTCGTTACTAAGCCCATTGTTCTAGGATGTAGAATTTAGGCTAGACAATTATTTTTATCCATTCATTTTGGATGAAATATCAGAGATTTATACCCTTTTGGTCCCTAGAATTTTGAGGTCCAAAAATTATAGTCGCTAAAATGTTTAATTAAGTCTCTAACCTTTTTCTGCCACTTGTTTAATTCTCCGAATATTTCAATCCTTTCTCCCCTTGTCTCCCGGTCCCTCCTCTTTCCTCCCCTTTTTCGAGGTTTCCCTTCAAATTATGGCTTCTCTAATGCATGGCAGGTTGAGAGGCGGAGTTACCTTAGGGGGTGTGTATTTCTTGCACCCCTAGTACTCCAGTAAGCTTCCCACTGGAAAGGGGTTTGTTTTAATGTAGGTTAAGGCTAGGTTGCTTTTCTGGTTTATCCTGCTGACCAATTTTTTTTTTATTTTTTTTTTATTTATTTGGCCACCTCCCTTTCCTATAATGTACGTTCCACAATGGAACACACGCGACCAGCATTTACTACCTCTTTTATTTGGCCACCTCCCTTTTTCCTGTATCGTGCGTTCCACGGCGTAACGCACGCTATCACCATGTACCTCTCCCTTTCATCGGATAGAAGGTGAGTGGTTGAACTGCGGGCGTGCGTTCCGCAGCGATTCACACAAACTACTATGTCCACACATCACAGTTGAGAAATGCAATGTGGTATTAAACTTAGAAAGGAATCACTGCCTTGGAATAGATATGGAGAGATTGCTAAGACACTTAGGGAGGAGCATGGGCTTTTAACAAGGGGGAGGCGTTTTTGGTATAAAAGGTGCCTGCATGCATGGTGGAAACACCAGACCATGCCTGATTTCTGACAGGAGAGGAGGACTTTTATCCACAGCCTTACATCCTTACAATCAGCTGAAGGTATGTAGTTTAGATCCCTGGAACAACTTTGCAATGTTATACAACAAAGTATTATCTTTTAGTGAGGTTGATCTAGTCCATTTTATTTATATTTCTTTTAGGGGACTTCTGTGGTTATTTAAACCCTCCATCCCCCTTTTGTCTCTTCTTATCAATATAAGAAGCAGACTTACTTCTGATGAAACATGAAGTAAGTTGATTGTGGTTTGTGTTAAATGGTTGTAATGTCATTTGAAGTATCTGGGGTATTTTTTATACTTCTCATTAGAGGCATTCTATGGTGGCTGTTCCTCCCCTCCCCCACCCCCCCTCTTCTCTACTGTTGCATTTAAAAAGGGTCTTATGATTTTCCTTTTTTTTTTTTTTTGATCACAGGAATGTTTTTCCTGAATGGATTTATAAAAACAACTGATTAACCATTGAAGGGTTCACTGACCTGTAACAGTTTCTTGTTATATACTGAGGTCCTTATACACTTTATGGAGAATTTTGTAAGTGGCATAAGAGAATGTTCTATATATGTGAAATAATATTTTTCTCTTTTTCATTCTATAGGTTATGGGCTGAGAGCCCTCTGTTGTGAAATATTTCATCAGAGTGAGGCTATATTTATCCCCTTCAGCCCCCAGCCTGTTTTCACCTTAAAGACCCGGCCATTTTTTGCAATTTTGACCAGTGTCACTTTGACAGGTTATAACTTTGGAACGCTTCAACGGATCCTGGCGATTCTGAAATTGTTTTTTCGTGACATATTGTACTTCATGTCAGTGGTAAATTTAGGCCGATATGTTTTGTGTTTATTTGTGAAAATTTCGGAAATTTGGCGAAAATGTTGAAAATTTCGCAATTTTCAAAATTTGAAATTTTATGCCCATAAATCTGAGAGATATGTCACACAAAATAGTTACTAAATAACATTTCCCACTTGTCTGCTTTACACCAGCGCAATTTTTGAAAAAAAAATAAATTTCCGTTAGGAAGTTAGAAGGGTTCAAAGTTCATCAGCAATTTCTCATTTTTCCAACAAAATTTACAAAAAAAAAATTTTTAGGTACCACATCACATTTGGAGTGATTTGAGAAACCTAGGCGACAAAAAATACCCCAAAGTGACCCCATTCTAAAATCTGCACCCCTCACTCTGCTCAAAACCACATCCAAGAAGTTTATTAACCCTTTAGGAGCTTCACAGCAACCAAAGCAATGTAGAAGAAAAAATGAAAATTTTACTTTTTTAACACACAAATTTTTTACTTTAGCCATAAAAATTTGTATTTTCACAAGGGTATCAGGAAAAATGCATCATAAAATGTGTCGTGCATTTTCTCCTGAGTACGCAGATACCTCATATGTGGTGGAAATCAAATGTTTGGGCACACGGCAGGACTCGGAAGGCAAGGAGCGCCATTTGAATTTTTGAGTGCAAAAATAGCTGCACTCATTAGCGGACGCCATGTCGGGTTTGAAGACTCCCTGAGGTACCTAAACAATGGAGCTCCCCCATAAGTGACCCCATTTTGGAAACTAGAGCCCTCAAATATTTTTTCTAGATGTTTGATGTGCACTTTGAACCCCTGGGGGCGTCACAGAAGTTTATAACGTTGAGCCGTGAAAAGAAAAAACAAATTTTTTACCACAAAACTGTTGCTTCAACCAGGTAGCTTTTTTTATCACAAGGGTATCAGGAAAAAATGCACCATAAAATGTATTGTGCATTTTCTCCTGAGTATGCAGATACCCCATATGTGGTGGAAATCAAATGTTTGGGCACACGGCAGGACTCGGAAGGCAAGGAATGCCATTTCACAGCAAAATTGGTTGGAATTATTAGCGGACGCCATGTTGCGTTTGGAGACCCCCCTGAGGTGCCTAAACAATGGAGCTCCCCCACAATTGACCCTATTTTGGAAACTAGACCCCTCATGGAATTTATCTAGCTGTTTAGTGAGCACTTTGAACCCCTGGAGGCTTCACAAACGTTTGTAATCTTCAGCCGTGAAAATATTTTATTCTTTTTTTTTACCACAAAATTGTTTTTTCAAACAGGTAGCTTTTTTTTCACAAGGGCATCAGGAAAAAATGCACCATAAAATGTATTGTGCAATTTCTCCTGAGTACGACGATACCTCATATGTGGTGGAAATCAATTGTTTGGGCGTACGGCGGGGCTCAGAAGAGAAGGAGCGCCATTTCACAGTAAAATTGATTGGAATTATTAGCAGACGCCATGTTGCATTTGGAGACCCCCTGAGGTGCCTACACAATGGAGCTCCCCCAAATGTGATCCCATTTTGGAAACTAGACCCCCCCCCCATACAAAAAAATTAGTTTGGCGAAATAAAAAATACAGACATCAGTAAAAAAAAAAAAAAAATATGAGCGCCTGCCACTAAGACCAGTGCCAAACGTGAGAGCAATGCACGAGTCTCGCATCGCATCATCCACTCCAGTCTGGAAGCAAGCAACTGCGCTGGATAATGCGATGCGAGAGGGCGGGGCGGCAGATGAGAAAGGGCGCAGCGGATGGAAGATGGGAAAGGGCGCAGCGGATGGAGGAGCGGCAGAGGATGGGAAAGGGCGCAGCGGATGATGGGAAATGGCGCAGCGGATAGAGGATGGGAAAGGGCGCAGCGGATGGATGATGGGAAATGTCGCAGCGGATGGAGGAGCGGCGGAGTATGGGGGGAGGGAGGTGAGATGGGGATACCTACCTTACAGGATGGATCTAGGCAGCAGGATCACAGCATACAGAAGAGGCAGCAGATGAAAGAGGCAACAGATTGAGGAGTGTGAGAGGGGGAAGTAGATGAAGAGGATGGGAGAGAGCAGGCAGTAGATCGGGGAGGGGGGCAGAGTCTGATGGGAGAGAGAGATGGCACATGGATGAGGGGGGCCCCGGGGGGAGGGGGGCCCCCCGAACATGGAGGGGGAGGGTGGCCCCCAGAACATGGAGGGGGGGAGGGTGGCTTGCAGCACATGGAGGGGGAGGAGGTGTAGTGGCGATGGAGAAGGGGCAGCCGATGAAGGAGGCGGCGGCCGATCGGGAACAGTGGGGGCCGATTCGGGGGCAGCAGCGGTTGAAAAAGGTGGGGGCGGCGGGGTCAGTGGCGAGCGTGGCGGCGGGGTCAGTGGCGAGCGTGGCGGCGGGGACAGTGGCGAGCATGGCGGCGGGGACAGTGGCGAGCGGGGACAGTGGCGGGCGGGGCGATCGGGGACAGCGGTGAATCGGGAGCAGCGGCGGGGCTGGGGCTGGCGGGCGTGGCGATTGGAGACAGCGGCGGGGCGGGCGGGGTGATCGGAGACAGCGGCGGGGCGGGCGGTGGCGATCGGGGCCGCGGCGGGGCTGGGCGATTGGAGACAGCGGCGGGGCTGGTGGTGGCGGGCGGGGCGATCGGAGACAGCGGCGGGCCTGGTGGTGGCGGGCGGGGCGATCGGAGACAGCGGCGGGGCTGGCGGGGCGATTGGAGACAGCGGCGGGGCTGGCGGTGGCGGGCGGGGCGATAGGAGACAGCGGCGGGGCTGGCAGGGCGATCGGGGACAGGGGCGGGGGCAGCAACTTACCGATGGGCACCCTCAGGGACGGACACAGGTCACCTTGGAGAGATCGGTCACAAGACCGGTCTCTCCAATCAGAGCTGGGGGCGGGTGAAGCACCGATCACCCAGCTCCAGCCAATGGCCAGTGCTACAGCAGCACTGATCAGGGCTGGATTTCAATGTTCCAGCCATTTTCAATGGCTGGAACATTACAGTGACTGTAATTGGCTGAGCGGCATTCGTCAGCTAATCACAGCCTCTGTAGGTTCGGGGAGGAGGCACCACCCCTCCTGAGGTCAGGCAGAGGTCCCATCCTTCCCGAATCTACTGTTTAATTAAACAAATTGGACTCCCCGGGGCTCCGGGACCGCGATTTCGCCATGACCTACTGGGTACGTCATGGGTCGTTTAGCACCATGTCACCATGACGTACCCAGTACGTCAAGGGTCGTTAAGGGGTTAAGAATGGAAAAAGAGGTCCCACTGATGAATTCTATTACATTGTAAAAATATCTTTATTTGAAGAATGAGAATCTAAACTGATATATTACAACGTGTGATACACTATGGACCATATGTAATATTTATACCCCTGATGAACCTCCACCCAAGGAAGCGAAACGCGTTGGGTAATATTTCTTGGGGCTAACTTGTTTATGCTTTTTTTTGACATGAAAAGAATACTGTATGTTTATTTTATCCCACTACAGTACTCTATAATTATATCTTCTTACACTGTCCTACCAATAATACATATAGTTCAAGTTTCTGTATTTGAGAGATATATGCCAAATCTATCTATAAATATACATTTTATGTAAGTCTCTTTTTCAATGCATGGTTAATTATTGGATCTGGATGATAATAATTGTATATTAAAAATGTTTCTGCAATGAATGTTAAAAAATTGATGTATCATCATTTGTAAAGTTGACTGGTGGAGCGATATAAGCCTTTCCCACCATTTGCTGGGATATACCGCTGGCTGGTCCACTAGACTGTATTTTATATTGTACTTTAGACCCTTAGGGTATTTTATATTCTGAACATCCCCCCCCCCCCCCCTCACTTTATGTTTCAATATATTGATAGTTAATAAAAGTTTAACGAAAAAATTTTTAGGAGTATTTTTTCTGTGATTATATTTTCGGGTTTCTCCCCTTTGATCGTTTTTTCTGTGATTTGTTTGGGCTTATTTTTGTGGTAGGGCTTATATTTAAGCTTTACTCCAAAAATTCCTGTTAAGGCTTATTTTCGGTGAAACACCACATGAAATTCTACAACTCTAACAGGGCTATGTGGGCAACGCCATGAAGAGAATTTCAGAAGGAAACGTCTCACTGCTCCTACTACTGGCATTATTGTGAGGTGAGATAGTATACTTTTATACTTTAGCCTGACCCCTCTAGTCTTCATATTAGGTACTCTAATAGCTCAGCGTTACATTGATTTGGTTGTTGAACTAGCTGCCAAAGAAAAGTTTTGAAAAGAAAAAGGGATAACACTGTAAATTGTAAGTGTTTGCATAAACTTGATGTATTTGTTATTAAATATGAGCCGCGCCGTACCACAATGTTTTAGAGGCAGAATTAACATTATCAACAGCAGTTGAAGAATTGGCTTTATTTATTTTTTTACGCCGTTCATCTTGCAGTACAACTGATTAGGCGTCTTTATTCCTCAGGTCAGTACGATTACAGCGATACCACGTTTATATAAGTTTTTAGGTTTGGCGACTATCACAGCTTTTTTTTTTTTTTTTTTTTTAACAATAAAGGTTTTTTGCATCACTGGATTTAGTGAAGGCTTTAGTTTCTTAATTTATTTTTCTGCCAACATAGCCATTTGAGGGCTTATTTTTTGCAGGTTGAGTTGGAGTTTTTATTAGTACTACTTTTTGCCACATAATATTTTTTTTATTGCTTTCTATTCTGCTTTTTCTTAGGCAGAATCAAGAAGAAACAGCAACTCAGTAATTTTATTTTTGGGGTATTTTTTTACCGCGATCACCGTGCCGTAAAAATTATAAGACGGTCGATACGATTACATTAATATCACATTTACACCGTGTGCAAAATTATTAGGCAAGTTGTATTTTAGAGGGTTTTTTTTTTTTAATTATTGATCAACAACTATGTTTTCAATCAACCCAAAAGACTCAAAATATCAAAGCTTAATATTTTTTGAAGCTGGAGTGGGGTTTTTATAGATTTGGCTATCTTAGGAGCATATCTGTTTTTGCAGGTAACTATTACTGTGCATAATTATTAGGCAACTTAATAAAAACCATATATATTCCCATCTAACTTGTTTATTTTCACCAGGTAAACCAATATAACTGCACAAAATTTAGAAATAAACATTTCTGACATGCAAAAACAAAACCCAAAGAAATTAGTGACTAATATAGCCACCTTTTTTATGATGACACTCAACAGCCTACCATCCATAGATTCTGTCAGTTGCTTAAAAGGAACCTGTCATCAGAAATTTGGCTTTCAACCTAGGCTATGTGTCCACGGTAGAATGTACCTGCGGATTTTTCTGCATGAAAATCCGCGACTTTCGCACCTTTTTTTTGCCGCGGATTTACCGCGAATTTGCCGCGGATTTTGATGTGGATTTTTTTTTTTCTCCCATTCTATACCCAAAATCCGCACCAAAATCCGGAACAATAATTGACATGCTGCAGATTTTTCCGGATCAAAATCCGCGGCAAATCCGCCGCGAAAAAATCCGCAGCATGGACACAGCATTTCCAAAATGCCATTGAAATGGCTTGGAAGTGCCGCTGCTGCAGATTTTCGGAAAATCCGCGATAAATCCGCAGCGTGGGCACATAGCCTTAATGTTTCCCCCTCTGCAGCTCCTGGGCTGCATTCTAGTAAGGTTTCTATACTTTTTGTGCCCCCTTTTAAACCAAAATAAATACTTTATAAAACTGTACCTTTTGGTATGAAAATCTTGTAAATTCTCCATGGGGCGGGCTGTCTGGTGTCCGTTGCTGTCCCTCCTGCAGATTGACGCCGTCCCCCATTACTCCATTTCATATCCCAGGACGCCGCCCACTGCGCCCGAGGTCCCGTGCACGCCAGGACACTTGGTGACGTGGTCGCAGGCACGAGAGTATGGGCGGCGCTGTGATTGCATCGCAAGTGTCCGCCCATAGTCTCGTGCCCGCCCTTTCCCCTCTGCCTCCAGCATTCTGCGCCGGCCAAATGACCAGACGTCACCTCCTTCCCATCGTACCCTGCAGCAGGAAATAGATGGGAGGAGCGGAGCAGCACAGCAGAGGAGAAGCGGAGAGGATCTGAACGACGTACAGAGGGGAGAGCGCGGCCACGAGAGTATGGGCGGGCACTTGCGATGCAATCACAGCGCCGCCCATACTCTCGTGCCTGCAACCACGTCACTAGGTGTCCTGGTGTGAACGGGACCTCGGGCGCAGTGGGCGGCGTCCTGGGGGATGATTTGGAGCATGGGGGGACGGCGTAAGGGACAGCAACGGAAACCAGACGGCCCGCCCCATGGAGAATTTACAAGATTTTCATACCAAAAGGTATAACTTTATAAAGTATTTATTTTGGTTTAAAAGGGGGCACAAAAAGTATAGAAACCTTACTAGAATGCAGCCCAGGAGCTGCAGAGGGGGAAACATTTATGTTGAAAGCCAAATTTCTGATGACAGGTTCCCTTTAATCTGTTTACGATCAACATTGCGTGCAGCAGCCACCACAGCCTCGCAGACACTGTTTCGAGAGGTGTACTGTTTTCCCTCCCTGTAGATCTCACATTTTATGAGGGACCACAGGTTTTCTATGGGGTTCAGATCAGGTGAACAAGGGGGCCATGTCATTATTTTTTCATCTTTTAGACCTTTACTGGCAAGCCACGCTGTGGAGTAGTTGGATGCATGTGATGGAGCATTGTCCTGCATGAAAATCATTTTTTTCTTGAACGATACCGACTTTTTCTTGTACCACTGCTTGAAGAAGTTGTCTTCCAGAAACTGGCAGTAGGTCTGGGAGTTGAGCTTCACTCCACTCTCAACCCGAAAAGGTCCCACAAGTTCATCTTTGATGATACCAGCCCATACCAGTACCCCACCTCCACCTTGCTGGCATCTGACTCGGAGTGGAGCTTTCTGCCCCTTACTGATCCAGCCACTGGCCCATCAAGAGTCACTCTCATTTCATCAGTCCATAAAACCTTTGAAAAATCAGTCTTAAGATATTTCTTGGCCCAGGCTTGACGTTTCATTTTATGTTTCTTGTTCACAGGTGGTCGTTTTTCAGCCTTCCTTACCTTGGTTATGTCCCTGAGTATGGCACCCCTTGTGCTTTTTGATACTCCAGTAATGTTGCAGCTCTGACCAAGCTGGTGGCAAATGGCATCTTGGCAGCTTCACGCTTGATTTTCCTCAATTCATGGGCAGTTATTTTGCACCTTTGTTGCCCAACACGTTTCTTACGACCCTGCTGGCTATTTGCCAAGGAACGCTTCATTGTTTGGTGATCACGCTTCAAACGTTTGGCAATTTCAAGACTGCTGCATCCCTCTGCAAGACATCTCACAATTATGTACTTTTCAGAGCCCATCAAATGTCTCTCCTGACCCATTTTGCCAAAGAAAATGAAGTTGCCTAATAATTAAGCACACCTTATATAGGGTTTTGATGTCATTACACCACACCCCTCCTCATTACAGAGATGCACACCACATGATTTACTTAATTGGTAGTTGGCTCTTAAGCCTATACAGCTTGGAATAAGACAACATGTAAAAAAAGTATCATGTGATCAAAATACTCATTTTCCTAATAATTCTGCACACAGTGTATATAGTTTGTTTTTTTTGCCACTTTTACACCATTAAAAAACCTGTTTTGACATTGCTGTATTCTGAGGGCTATAACTTTTTTATTTTTTTGTTGATGCAGCTGTATAGCGGCTTGCGTTTTATTCCAGTATTTTGTCAGCTGTATGATGAAAAGACAGTTTTTGATACATTTTTTGTCATTTTTTTTTAACTGTGTTCACTAAAATGATTAACTAATGTGACAGTTTTATAGCTTGGGTTGTTACGGATGCGGTAATACCAAATATGTGTGTTTATGGATTTTTTTATTGTTTTTATGGTCTTTATTTTCTGATTTTTTTTTTATATTTTTTCTAATTTTTTTTTAAATATTTTTTGTTTACTTAGTCCCTTTATGGGACAACACCTTTTAGCTCTCTCATCATTGATCTAATCCACTGCAGTGCTTGATCACTATAGTGGATTAGATCTGTCAGTGCTGCACTTGCATCCTGCATGGCATGTGAGGCGATCCCTAGCTCAGTAACCTGGGGCTCGTCATGGTGATGACCCAGGATTACCATGGCAGTGATCGGATCCCTGTGATCGCATTACAGGGACCCGATCGCCAGGAAGAGGTAAGCAATCCCTAATCCTGCCTCCTGAATGCTGTAGTCGAAGCCTTTAGGGGGTTAATGTGCCCGGGGCGGTGCTTGCACCGCTCCTGGCAGTGAGAGCCGGCTCTCAGCTGTGACATCAGCCAGTGACCCAGTGGCGATCGAGGGGGTACTGTGGACTTCCACAATCGCCATGATGTAACTATATGTCATTGGTCGAGAACAGAACGACTTGTATAACGTCAAGGGCCAGGAAGGGGTTAAATGTGCTATTTGTATATATAAAATACACAGAAAAAACTCTATGTGAACAAAACCTGAAAAAATTAAACATAGAATTGCACCACCTCATTACTAAGAAGAATCTACGATTTCTCTACATTTTGTGGTTAGTACTCACTTATGCGGTTATCTGTAGGAATCTCCTCATTCCACCACTCATCACCCCTCACATATGTCTCTGTAGTATTAATATGGGACAGATCTTCACCCTGAAAATAATATTCCAAAAGTCACAGAAAGATGGAGAATGACATTATTTCGAATAACAGAATAGATTATAAATCAACTTGACAACCACAAATTACATGACACAGCACTAGATATCACAGTCTCCTATATAATCCAACCTGTCGGCTCCTAATTGTAACCAGCAGTCTCCATAACCAGAAAATTGTGAGAAGATCCAGACAACATCTAATGTCTATGATCAGCTTTATCCTGTCATCTCCACCAAGTATAAACCATACACTGAGCAGCCATATTATTATAGACACCTATTAGCGCATTGGAGCTCCACAACCTCAGCAATTCATCATATCACATATTCTACTAGCTGATGAAATAGTTCTTCATGATTATTGGTTCATGTCAATTTTGTCGTTTCTAGTTGTTGCCACAAATTAGATGGTGGTACTAAAATTCTCTAAACAACTAATCAGGGCTGTGGAGTCGGTATAAAATAGACGTTTTTCCCTTATAAGTTGCAGCCACCACAAGTCAGCCCTTATATACAGTATTCTAGAATTAAACAAGGCTGTGGAGTCGGAGTTCATTTTGGTGGAGTCGGTGTAAAATCGACCGACTCCTAAAATATATAATAACTTGGATACAGTAGTTCAATGCAGAATGTGCTGAAAATGTTTTCATAGGAATTTGGGAAAGTTATGAAATGTCCTCTAAATGGCTGTTCTATTCCTGATCTAAGGCTACATTCACACACAGCGTTTTTGCTGCGTTTTTTTGAGGATACGTTTTTCAGCTGCAAAAGCAGATCAGGTTTTTAAAAAACCGCATCACCTGAAAGGTTTCTGAGCTCATAGATAATGTTTTCAATAGCAAAAGCAGATTCCAAAAATAACGGACAATGCTTCAAACATGATAAGTACAATTACTGTAAACTGATGAGAGTAATGAACAACAGCTAGAAGAAAATGTAGGATTCAGTATGTGTGACATGGAAGGCCACAGTGCTGTTCATGTAACTGAGGAACAAACAGATATTACAACAGAAGAACAGCAAAATGATACTTTAGAATTAGATGATCTTGTTGAAGCTGCTTCAAAACACTTTTCTATTCATCACATTCGCTGTATTGTGCACACGCTGCAGCTGGCAATAAGAGATAGGGTGGCTTTACAAGCTGCGATCTCGCTAGCGAGATCGCTAGTGTGCGTACCCGCCCCCATCGTTTGTGCAACACAGGCAAATCGTTCCCCGTGGCGCACAAAATCGCGCGGACCCGTCACACTACTTACCTGCCTAGCGACGTCGCTGTGACCGGCGAACCGCCTCCTTTCTATGAGAGCGGTTAGTTCGGCGTCACAGCGACGTCACTAAGCGTCCGCCCAATCAAAGCGTAGGGGCGGAGATGAGCGGGACGTAACATCCCGCCCACCTCCTTCCCTCATTGGCGGCGGCCGCAGGTAAGGTGAGGTTCCTCATTCCTGCGGTGTCACACGTAGCGATGTGTGCTGCCACAGGAATGACGAACTACATCGTCCAAGCAGCAGCAACGAAAATTGGGAAGAGGGGGTGATGTCACCGATGAGCGATTTTGAACGTTTTTGCGACGATTCAAAATCGCTCATAGGTGTCACACACAACGACATCGCAAAAGCGGCCGGATGTGTGTCACAAATTCCGTGACCCCAACGAGATTGCTTTAGCGATCTCGTAGCGTGTGAAGCTACCTATAGTCTGCAAGAGGGACATGCTGGAAATCTGATTGGAAAAGTGAGGAAATTGGTTATTGCCGCCAGAACCCCTAAAATTGATTCCATCTTGAAAAGACGTGCTGTGAAAGGGGCAATTGTCGATCAAGCCACTCGGTGGGGCAGCACTTATTTAATGATTGAGCGATTGCGTGAACTAAAACCATTTTTTATAGATATTGCAAACCCTCAGGTAATCCTAAATGAAGGTTAATGGACACAGGTGGCTGAATTGAAGGAATTGCTTAATCACCCATTTACCGTGACTAAAAAATTACAAGCAGAGCATTTAACGCCTGTCATTTTCATAAGGGAGTGGAAGAACTTGCTATTTTGCCTGTCCCAAAGAGGAGGTTTAATCGCAGATGGCATTTCTGCTTCAATGAAACAAAGAGAGACACAGCTATTGGAAAATAAAATTCTTCTGGCAGCTGTTTATCTGGACCCAAGTCATCGTATACTGCTTGATGTTCAACAGCTTACTAAAGGAAAAGAAGCTCTGACTGAGGTAGCAGTTAGGATGTGTGGCCTACAGGACTCACTGCCAGGCGAAAGAGGACTTGGGTCCTGACAGTGCTACTGCTTCCGTATCTTCATCCTCATCAGATGAGGAGTTTAACTTTGACAAGTTTTTGTATGACATGGAGCAGGCAAAGTGTTGCCGCAAGGAAAAATATTTCACTCCGTCTTCTATAGCAAGTGGATTGACCATATTTCAGTAACATTTTTTCACTTGCTCTTAAATTAATAGAAAAATTCAACCGTTCGTCAAAACTGACTGTGCATGAGGCAATTCATTTCTACCCAGAAATTGTTAGAGATGTTGGCCATGTGGTTACGGCTTTGCCTCCAACCCAAGTTAGTGTAAAGAGGTTGTTTTCTAGCTTTAAAATTATTGAGTCAGATTTGAGGTCATCTATGAAGGAGGATCTGATGGAGGCAATTCTATTTCTTAAAACAAATTCATAGACTGCACAAATGGTATTTAGTATGTTTTTGTTGAAAACTACTTTTTGCCACTTACATACTGTTATATATACATTATATACACACACACACACACACACAATATATATGTAATCTATATTACATACTGTATTACTTATTTACAATTTATTACAGTTTTTTGTGTTCTAAAGTTGTATTCCAATATATATTTTATGTTCTATCTAAATATCTTGATTATTGTATCATAAAAATGATTAAATGTCTGATGTTCACATTGTACTACAATAAATTTTTCACTTAAATATAAGCAATATATGTGGGAGTCGGAGTCGTGGAGTGGGAGTCGGAGTCGTAGGTTTGGCTTACAGACTCCATAGCCCTGCAACCAATTCTACCTCCTCCCAGATATGCTCTATGGAATTAAAGGGAACCTGTCAAGTGCAATATGCACTCTGGACCACGAGCATTTCTGTGTGCATATTGCTAATCCCTGCCTAACTGTCCTGTATCTACCAGCATAGATAAAGAGATTTTTAGAAAAAAGTATTTCTAAAGATCTTTTATCATATCCTAATGAGGCCAGTGACTAGTCGCAAGGGTGTTAAATCCCTCGACTAGTCTACCTTCTTAGCATATTAGTAGGCCCACAAGGGCGTGCTAACAGGCTATTCAGTGCAGCATCACCAGTGGTGACATGCGTATATGCATTCGCTGTGACTGCTGATCTGAATGCTGGGCACTTTCGGTCATACGCAGTATGAAGCCGGGTATACGCGCCCCGGTTTCATAGAGATCTACTGCGCATGACCGGAAGTGCAGGGCATTCAGATCAGCGGACACAGCGAACACAGGTACTCACGTCAACACTGGTCATGCTGCATTGAATAGCATGTTAGCACGCCCCTGTGAGTGTACTAGTCAGGCGATATAACACCCTTGTGACTAGTCGATGGGTCATATGCATATCATAAAGGATCATTGGAAATACTTTTTCTAAAGATCTCTTTATCTATGCTACTAGATACAGGGACTGTTAGGCAGGGATTAGCAATATGCACCCAGATCTGCTTGTGGTTCTGGCTGCATATTGCACCTGACAGGTTCCCTTTAAGGTCTGAGGATCATGGAGGCTGGGGAAGAAATCCATGACTATATAACTCTTGTGGAATGGCACTTTGTCCTTCTGACATAAGTCCTAGTGACCATCCACAGCTATCAGAGAACACAAGTTGTGCCATAAAAACATTCCCAGCACCATTACTCCACCTCCACCAGCCTGAAAAGTTGACACCTGATAGGAAGGATACATGAATTCATACTGCAATTCTGTGTATTGCCTGTTCCTCAGAATATTTCTTAATAGATCACTCAATGAGTCGTTTACGACCACATTATCTGCTTTTATTAGATGTTTTTCCTCAATCACAACATTCTCAGTATACTCTTGATACCATTGTACGTAAAAATCTCACCAGGTCGGCAGTTTCGGAAACACTGGTCCTGGCTTATCTAGCACTGATGACCATGCCTTGCTCAAAATTACTCAGATCACTCGATCTGCCCATTCCTATGTGGATTCACACCAAAACTGTTCACTTTATTTTCTGCTGCTCTCCAGGATCACAAGTCAAATTTCCATACATTACATTTTCAATAAGGAGAGAGACGATGTCTCTAACAAATTGTTTTTTTCAATGTGCAATAGTGGGGGATAAAACAAAACTGAACACAAGACCTTCACAGCCATCTACACCTCATAGGGGAGATTTCATGACACCTTCTCTCCATCTACCTGATGATCCTGAGGAACATCGGAATTTTCTTGTTTACAGTCCTGTGGAAGAAGAGGACGGGGACATCTCTCTGGTGTTGTCCTCTCACTGGATAGAACTGAAGGAAACACATACAGGGACTGAATTCATTCTTTACATACAGATAATTATAGGCCGTGTGTATTTAGTCTTGTCTATTACCTTGTGATGTGAGGGGCTGAGATTCCTCCATCATGAAGTCCTTGTACAGATCTTTGTGTCCTTCTAAATACTCCCACTCCTCCATGGAGAAATAGACGGTGACATCCTGACATCTCATAGGAACCTGACACATACAATGATACAGTCATCTCCCGATCCCTTCATAGCGTTACTGTATAATGTCCCAGCATTCCCAGCAGTGTCACCTCTCCAGTCATCAGCTCAATCATCTTGTAGGTGAGTTCTAGGATCTTCTGGTCATTGATGTCCTCATGTATCAGGGGTTTAGGTGGAGGCCCCGGGGTTGGGCTCAGGGGTCTTCCCCATCCCTCGGACACAGGGTCCTGACAGTGCTCACTAGAGGTCTTCTTCACTAGTGTGTAATCCTGGTTATGGAGAGACACATTAATAAATCTCACTACAGACATTTCCAGAGTCCTCACCTCTCCAGTTCTGTCCATCTGTTATTCCCATAGATAAGAATGATGTAATCTGACGTCATCAGAATCTCTCACCTCTCCAGTAAGCCGGAAGAGGATCTCTAGGGTGAGGTGTAATATCCTCTCCGCCCTCTTGTCCCTGTACCTGTCCTTATCCATCCTTGATGGGTCAATAAGAAAAAATCTCTTATATTGAAGATCTGAGAGGATCTGAAATTGTAGGGACCTGAATAGGGAGAAGATGACGATGTAACATGATAAAGATCAATGAAAGAAATCTCCGGAGCTGTTACCGGCTTCACATGATCACTACATCCAGTCCTGGCCCCGTCCTGCCCCCGGTATAACACACAATCCAATTATAATCACACAGAGATTTATCACAGGACATCTACAATCCAGCACCAAAAACACCGAACAAATAAACTAAAGGGAAAACTAAAATATCTGAATTCATTAAAATTTCATAAAAACTAGATAACAGAGAGAGATAGTGAAGAGGGGCTTTAGAAAACCGCGCCAGAGATCCCAGATGTAAGCTTGGATCAATGTATTTTTTATTTCGGCATAGGTCTACGCGTTTCAGGAGTCTCAGCTCCCTTCCTCAGGACCAGCAAGCACAAGATACATCAAATCTACAGAGTCACATGTATACAGACTGTATATACCCAGTGGAACATCAAAGAACCGCCCTCAAAAAGAAAAAAAATCGGCGGGAAAAACTTCACTCCCTGCATAGTATGACGTGGTCCAGTGAAAAACCAAAGAAATTGAACTGTGTCAACAGCAACAGTATCTTTGTTAGAAAGATTAAATGACCAATGCAATTAAAAAAAGTTAAAAATAAAATTCATGAACCAAATAACTGCGTCATTGATGAAAAAAAATACATACATATATATGTGTTTATTGTGTCAAAGATAGTCTCAGAAACCATCCCGCAGTAAGAGGGTATAGAACCCACACCTAACCATGGACATAAATCTTCATGCAGAACATGAAACCTGAAGCAGTCAGTCCACACAGCCAATACGATGTGCGGTGAAACTTCGTGAACAAGATAAGGTGAAGAAACCCATAGTGGAAAAGAAAAAAATGCTACAAAAATTATATATATATCTATAGGAATAAAAGTGGAATGATTCTTTTTAATATTAAAAATATAAGAAAATTTCTTACCAAAAAATCTCATGAAAAAAATCCCTAAAGAACAAAGTGTGTCTAACATAATTAAAGTAACTGCATAATGAGCGCAAGATAAGCGCAATATATAAAACCAAAAAAAACCTGCATACATATAAATATGCACCCTAAAAATTCTTAGATAAAAAACCTTATAAGTGTAGTCTACCCATATATAAACGGGCTAACTGGACAGAACCAAGGGGTTTCAACGGCCCAAAAATCGAGCCATAGATAAGTGCATCTACCTGTATGAAATAACCATGATAACACTGTAAGGAAAGTGTAGTGAAAATGATACACCCGTAAAGGGAAACGACATAGGTGCAAAAAGAAGATAGGGGTGACGAGAGATCAGAAGCGTGGGAAAAAACAAAGTGCGCATGCGTGCGATCAAAGGCAAGATAGGGGTGACGAGAGTTCAGAAGCGTGGGAATAAAACAAAGTGCGCATGCGTACGATCAAAGGCAAGGAGCCGGTGCAATGAATGAGCCAATATACTGGAGATAGGGGAACAGAGTTCAAGCGTGAGAGAAAAAAAGGAATGGGGAAATTGGATCCATGATAGAACAGAAACATAAGTGAAAATGAATTCAGATATAAAGTGAATATACACATATATATCTATATATGACGGAACAAAAGGGAGATCCCGTCTAATTAAGAAAAATTTTTAAAAAATTTTTCTTGCTGAACAATTGGAAAAAAGTCTACCAGATGATAATCATTATCCATCTGGATAAAAATACTAGCCTCTGACTATACATGATTACAAAACAATTTAAATATATAGATAAAACATATGTAAAATAACACTACTTAAAAATGAGTGACCTCATAGGCAATGGAATAAAACAATTACATAGCATAGACGGTGACAAATAAATATATGAATAAAAAGTACATTAATAATATATGATAATAAAACTCAATATAAAAAATTTAGCCATAAGATAAAAAATAAAATTAAATATAATGTGATGATACCTAAAACTACTCATGAAATATATCCGTAATTTCGTTAAGACCCCTTGGCTTGAGAGTATCAAGCTTGTATATCCAAAAGGTTTCTTTTTTGTTGAGAACCTCCATGCGGTTATGGACATATGGAGGAATATGCTCTATTGGGGTCACTTTAATCCTGGTAGCCTTCTTATGTTGTAAATTAATATGCCTGGAAAGACCATGCAACATGAACCCAATCTTAATGTTATGTCTATGTGAATTAATACGATTGTGAAGCGGCTGTATCGTCCTGCCCACATATCTCCTGTCACACTCGCATTCTATAAGATAAACCACGTAATCTGACTGGCAGGTAAGGTGACTTTTAATGGTAAATTCCACCCCTCCTGGGTTGAGGCCAAAATGTAACCTACCATGTTGTATGTCATTACAGCATAAACACTTCTTTGCATCACATCTGTATACCCCTATGGGTTTATAGGAGACAGTGGTAGGAAGTTCCTCTTTTAATCTGCTTGGGGCTAATATGTTTTTTAATGTGGGCGCTCTCCGATAAATAATCCCCGGAGTAGTAGGCAGAACTCCCCTAAGGTAGGGATCATTCCGAAGAACATTCCAATGCCTACGGATGATGTTCTTAATAAAATCACCATCCCTGCTGTAAGTGGTTAGAAAGTGAGAGGAGAAGTTATTCCCAGATTTGGGATCATCTCTAATCCCAGAAGCAACGCTCCGTGTAGTTAGTTCTATCTGGCTCAGATCCTTGTTCACCTGGTATGCTTTCTTGATTAACGCTGGGGGGTATTTCTTATCTAGAAACCTCTCCTTGAGGACCATAGCCTGTTCCTTGTAGTCTCTATCAAGGGTGCAATTCCTCCTAACTCTCTGGAATTGATTCCTGGGCACATTGGTAAGCCATTTATTATAGTGGCTACTAGTGAAATCGATGTACCCATTGCTATCGACCTTTTTAAAAAAGGTTTTAGTATAAATAGTCCCTTTGTCGTGTGCAATGGTAAGATCCAGGAAATCAATGGATCCTTTTTCTATAGTGGGTGTGAATGTCAAACCCCACTCATTGTTTACTATGCATTTCAAGAAGTCATGCAGGTTGTTATCTGAATCATCCCATATAAAGAACAGGTCATCGATGTACCTTTTGTACACGATGACATGTCTAAAAAGCTTGGAGGAATAAATGTGTGACAATTCAAACAGACCCATGAATAAATTAGCGAAAATAGGTGCAGCCCTCGAGCCCATCGCTGTGCCACAGCGTTGATGGTACAATACATCTTGGAACGTAAAAAAGTTATTCCTCAGAATGAACCTCATACCTTCCAGCAAAAAGTTTTTTTGTGGAATAGGCAATCTTTCATCGACTTCTAGGAACTGCCTGAAACATTCCAACCCCAATTCATGTAGGATGTTAGTATACAGAGCTGCAATATCAAGTGTGACAAAACAGTAAGTGTCCATCCAACTCACATCTTTAATAGTATTAATCAAATGTGTGGAATCCCTCAGGTAACTCCTGAGATTAATAACATGTGGTCTCATGATCTGATCTATGTATGCGGCCAGATTCTCAGTCAAGGACCCGAT
Source organism: Anomaloglossus baeobatrachus (assembly GCF_048569485.1). NCBI lineage: Eukaryota > Metazoa > Chordata > Amphibia > Anura > Aromobatidae > Anomaloglossus > Anomaloglossus baeobatrachus. The sequence goes on from NC_134357.1 coordinate 518,798,915, forward strand.
CCCTGATATGATGGGTCTGCCTGGGGGATTATGGAGGCATTTATGTATCTTGGGTAAATGATAATAAAATGCTACCCTCGGATTTTTCACTTCCAGGAATTTGCTCTCATGTTTATTTAGAACCCCTAGAGCAATGGCCCTCTGTATCAGGGCACGGTACTCTAGGACAGACTGGTTGTATGCAGCAATGTCAGTAACCTCATAATGGAAAGGGTTGGATAGATTTCTTAAGGCCTCTTGGATATATGCACCCCTGTCCTGTATTACAATCCCTCCCCCCTTGTCGGCATTTTTAATAATAAGAGAAGTGTTATTTTTCAGTTTAACTAGAGCGCATCTCTCTTCTCTAGTGAGGTTGATTTTTGGGGGAGATACCTTATTCTGCAGCTTCTTGAAATCCTCTAAAACCAAATCATTGAAAGTCTTAATGTGGTGTCCCTTACTTTGAAGAGAATAAAAAACTGATTTTAATCTCAGATCAGTGTGCTGGAAACTGTCCTGTACAACGTTCTCATTAGGGGGATTGTATTTATTAATTTGGAAATGACGAGTCAATGTCAGTTTCCTAATGAACCTTTGGAAATCAAGATATAAATCAAAATCATTAGCGGACTTCGTAGGACAAAAGGACAACCCTTTTCTAAGTACACTGATTTCTATGTTAGATAAGGTATAACTGGAGAGATTGAAAATGCCCATCATGTTGTCTTTTACTGTATGTTTTTCCTTTCTTTTTTGCTGGATCCTGGTACCAGCCCTGGTTCCTCTATAGGATTTTTTCTTTTTTCCCCCCTTGGCGTGAGAAAGCAAGCAATGCTGGGCTGTGTGCCCCGGGCCCTGGGTAAAAAAGGCAATTTGAAATAAAAAAGTGTTTTTATAAAAATATTTTGACGAATATTATTAAAAAAAATTTTTTTGATACAATATACTCTCATTTCTGTCTCTTTGTCCTTATCTAATTATTTGAGTTAAAGTATCTCTAAAAACTATGGTGGAGAAATTATAGGAATCTGCTATCATGTTTCTAACATAGATATATATGTGTATATTCACTTTATATCTGAATTCATTTTCACTTATGTTTCTGTTCTATCATGGATCCAATTTCCCCATTCCTTTTTTTCTCTCACGCTTGAACTCTGTTCACCCTATCTCCAGTATATTGGCTCATTCATTGCACCGGCTCCTTGCCTTTGATCGTACGCATGCGCACTTTGTTTTATTCCCACGCTTCTGAACTCTCGTCACCCCTATCTTGCCTTTGATCGCACGCATGCGCACTTTGTTTTTTCCCACGCTTCTGAACTCTCGTCACCCCTATCTTCTTTTTGCACCTATGTCGTTTCCCTTTACGGGTGTTTCATTTTCACTACACTTTCCTTACAGTGTTATCATGGTTATTTCATACAGGTAGATGCACTTATCTATGGCTCGATTTTTGGGCCGTTGAAACCCCTTGGTTCTGTCCAGTTAGCCCGTTTATATATGGGTAGACTACACTTATAAGGTTTTTTATCTAAGAATTTTTAGGGTGCATATTTATATGTATGCAGGTTTTTTTTGGTTTTATATATTGCGCTTATCTTGCGCTCATTATGCAGTTACTTTAATTATGTTAGACACACTTTGTTCTTTAAGGATTTTTTTCATGAGATTTTTTGGTAAGAAATTTTCTTATATTTTTAATATTAAAAAGAATCATTCCACTTTTATTCCTATAGATATATATATAATTTTTGTAGCATTTTTTTCTTTTCCACTATGGGTTTCTTCACCTTATCTTGTTCACGAAGTTTCACCGCACATCGTATTGGCTGTGTGGACTGACTGCTTTAGGTTTCATGTTCTGCATGAAGATTTATGTCCATGGTTAGGTGTGGGTTCTATACCCTCTTACTGCGGGATGGTTTCTGAGACTATCTTTGACACAATAAACACATATATATGTATGTATTTTTTTTCATCAATGACGCAGTTATTTGGTTCATGAATTTTATTTTTAACTTTTTTTAATTGCATTGGTCATTTAATCTTTCTAACAAAGATACTGTTGCTGTTGACACAGTTCAATTTCTTTGGTTTTTCACTGGACCACGTCATACTATGCAGGGAGTGAAGTTTTTCCCGCCGATTTTTTTCTTTTTGAGGGCGGTTCTTTGATGTTCCACTGGGTATATACAGTCTGTATACATGTGACTCTGTAGATTTGATGTATCTTGTGCTTGCTGGTCCTGAGGAAGGGAGCTGAGACTCCTGAAACGCGTAGACCTATGCCGAAATAAAAAATACATTGATCCAAGCTTACATCTGGGATCTCTGGCGCGGTTTTCTAAAGCCCCTCTTCACTATCTCTCTCTGTTATCTGCCATTCGGGGTACTGCTGCCATTGATCCATATATATGCGGTTACAGGAGTTGTGCCTTTCACAACCCTAATCGGTGAGTAGGATTACTCTTCATTATACCCCCTGTTATCAGGGTAAGACCCTATGCGCTTTTTTTCTACAGGTTCCCTGCCCTTATAAAAACTAGATATAAAGTTATAACATTTCGGGAACCTCCGCAGAGATCGGACGGCAGAACTGGGGCCGTCAGTAACAGATAATGATAGAACATTAATATCTCCTGATAGTGACAACATGGAGTGTGCAACGGCCATAATGGAGACTGTACAGCAGGGGCCGGAAACCTTCCTGGCTGACAGAGCCATAAATGCCACGTAATTTAAAATGTAATTCCGTGAGAGCCATACTTACCAAGGGGGAGCAGCGATGGGCATAATGGAGAAAGTAAGGGTATATTCCAATGTTGCACATTTTCTGCACCCAAAACTGCATCTCTTGGTAGGAAAACCGCGGTAGAAAAAAAACACATTTTTTGCAGCGGTTTTATGTTTTTATGCCTTTTTTATGTAATACGAGAAACGCTGGAAAAAAACGCAGAAACAATTGACAAGTCAATTGTTTGGTGTAGGTTTTTTTGCACCAAATCTGTAAGGAAAAAATCTGTAGTTTACATATCACTTCATGTTTCTCATAGACTTTGCAGAGATACTGTATGTCTTCCCTTGCAGATTGATTAAAATATGCAAGGAAAAGTGAATAAAAACGGAGCGTGAACACAGGTTAAGGCTATATCCGCACATTGCATCTTTTACTGCATCTTTTATGACATTTTGTGGTCACAAAGATGCACCAAAATGCATGTATTTCCTTCCCCAGCAAAGCCTATGAGATTTCTATTTTGCTGTGCGCACAGAGCTTCTTTTTTTGGCTGAGTTTTTGAAGATTCAGCATGCCAATTATTTTTGTGTTTTGTCCCTGTGTTTCGGAGGACTGGCAGATCAATCCCCGTTGATCCCCGGTATCTGGCCGGATAACTGTCCCCATGTAATATATGGGGACCAGAATCCAGCGCAAAGGGGGTAGGAGCAAGCGCTTCACACTCACCAATCACTGGTGCGGCTATTTTTTAAATGTATTTATTTTTACTGTATGCTATAGACTCGCAGACCAGGTCTGTGATTGGAAGGATCAGACAGGCTTTCACACAGGCTGGGGGCGCCGTCTGACTGCAACCAATCACAGATGCTAGTGGGCGGGGGAAGCAGTGAATATGCATCAGCCTAATGAGCGGCCCAGGAAGAAGAATGAGCGGCTGCTGGAGCAGTGTACAGCCGCGCAAATGACGCAATATTTAAAACGCGTTAGTTTTTCTTTTAACTTTACTTTTTTTTTTCTTATTTCCCGAATATCCAACCCCTGCGGGTGCCTTTGAACCCACGGGGGTCTGACTTCACAGTCCAGTTCACCCATCACTATTTTTTCACACAAAAAAACACATCAAATTCAGAATTAACAAACGCACCAAAAACACAGAATCATTACAAGAGGGTTTTTTTCTACATTTCCAGGCTCACTGGGATAAGGTGCAGTTTTGGTTGCATTTTGGGTGCAGTTTTTGTGACAGCGTGCGTATATAGTCTAACAGAGCAGCGAGCGGTGTCAGGAGGCAAGTGACCCAATCTAATCCCATACAGACAGATCTCCTGATAGAGCCGCACAGACGGGAACACGTTCTGTCTCCTGGAGTGTGAGCGCAGCTCTGAGGGGCTTAATGCGCCCAGTAATGGGGAATCTCCACATACTTCCTCCTGCAGAGCCGCACACTGGATATATGGCTGCTCTGTGCTTACAGGACCTGTGATGATGTCACATGGAGGGGAGGAGTCAGGGGTCACATGGTCAGCTCCTCAGTGTATGCAGGACTGGATGAGGTGAAGGTTGTGTGTGGGGTCAGGAGGGATTTACAGTGTGGGTGTAGCAGAGCCATGTGTGTATGACGTGTGCAGAGCAGTGCGTGTACGACGTATGCAGAGTGGAACCATGTGTGTGATGTGTGGAGAGCGGAGCCATGTGTGTGACGTGTGCAGAGCGGAGCCGTGCGTACATGACTTGTACGGAGCAGAGTTGACCTGTGTGGAGCGGAGCCGCGTGTGTACGGAGCAGAGCCGCGTGTGTATGACGTGTAAGAAGCAGAGATATACAGGGGTTGGACAAAATAATGGTAACACCTAACGTTTTGGCATCATAATCTTCAAACATGTTATGCACATGCAAACCGTGACATATGTGAATGTTTTATAGTTGATTATTCGTGTTATGTGATATGTGTATGTAAATTAACTGTTTGTTTTGCTGAATTGTAAGAACATTGATGAGAACCTAATACCAATGGCAGACCTCTTGGATTTTCAAAGAGGCCAAATTATCGGTGCTCGTATGGCAGGCGCTAGTGTAACAGAAAGTGCCCAAATGCTTGGCGTGTCAAGAGGTACTGTCTCCAAAGTAATGACTGCATTTGGAAGAGAAGGAAAAACGTCCGCAGGAAAGCACAGGTCCGGCCGAAAGTCGAAGTTGACTGAGAGAGACCGTCGCACTCTAAAGCGAATTCTGAGAGAGCATCGCAAGACCACAGCTCCGAAAATCACTGCTGAGCTCAATGAACACCTACAGAACCCAGTTTCCACGAAAACTGTTCGTCGGGAGCTGCACAAATCTGGATTCAATGGAAGAGCTGCAATTAGAAAAGCGCTGCTCTCAATGACAAATGTGTCCAAGCGTTTAGAGTGGTGTAGAAACCTCCAGAATTGGTCCCTCGAGCAGTGGAAACGTGATATTCTCAGACGGTGCATCGTTTACCCTTTTTCCGACCTCCGGCCGAGTGTACGTTTGGAGACAGCCGAAAGAAGCATTCCATCCAGACTGCCTTCTCCCAACCGTAAAATATGGTGGAGGTTCTGTGATGATCTGGGGTGCTATTTCGTGGAGATCCGCCGGGCCAATGATATCCCTTCATGGAAGAATTAACAGCCGAGATTATTTAGGCATTTTGTGTGACCAAGTGCATCCCATGGTTCAAGCACTGTTCCCGGAGGAGAACGCCATCTTTCAGGATGATAATGCACCAATTCATACAGCTTGAGCATCTCATCATACAGTTGAGCTTCTCATCTGGCCCCCACAATCCCCAGACCTCAACATTATTGAGCATTTATGGTCGATTTTAGAGATTCAAGTTAGACCTCGATTTCCGCCACCATCGTTACTCAAAGAACTGGAGGGTGTTTTAACTGCAGAATGGGCTAAAATTCCTTTGGAAACAATTCACACCTTGTATGAATCCATACCTCAGAGAATTGAGGCTGTAATCGCAGCAAAAGGTGTACCTACACCATATTAACCTAACTTTTGTTGATTTTTCTAGGTGTTTCCATTATTTTGTCCAACCGCTGTATGTGTACCATGTATGATAAGCGGAGCTGTGCTATGTGCGCATGTTGCGTTGCGTACTGTCCCTGCAGAAATTTCTGCAGCGATTTGAACAGCACACGTGCGCTTCAAATCTCTGCAGAAACAAAAGCCGATTTCATGCGCTCTGCATGTAGCCCCTCCCATAGACAGAGCAGGGACTTCATGCAGAGCGCACGAAAGAAGTGACATGTCACTTCTTAGAACGCGCGCTTTGGGCAGCAGCCGAAGCGCTGTGCTCTAATACGCCACGTGCGCACATCTGCTGCACAATCTCCATAGATTGTGCTGGGGACGCAGGACGCATGCAGTTACACTGCGGTGCAGATCGCAGCGGAACTGCATGCAATTACGCAACGTGCGCACATAGCCTTATGGTAAATGGCTACAAGATGGTCACAGTGTGCTCAGCCACATCCCTGGTGCTGCTAGGCAGGAAGGGGTTACTGAATGGAGCACTGGGTAGGGAGACAGAAGGAAGTGCAGGAGAGCCCCCAGAGTAGCAGAGAGATACCACACCTCTGGGAGGTGTGAGGTGAAGCCCCTATGAGAAGAATTTGAGACCCTCAGGGTCATATCCCGGTACCAGATACGTGGGGCCCTGGTGAGAGGTGGCCTGACCGAACCACGTCCCAAAAGGGTGAAGTCCACACGGCTGATGATGGCTGCCCCCCAAGCGTATACCCAATGAACCCCCTCTCCAGGCTGAAGGTCAGTGGGCTCCTCAGTTGGAGTTGGTCCTGACGTACCGGGTCAGAAGAGTGCCAGCCCCAGGGACCCCCGTCATGGCTATAGCTATCCCTGTGAGTGGGAGACAGACCCCAGTGTGGACTAGATAACTCTGGCCGACAAATGAAAGTGAGAGAGGGGATGAGGCACTCGGAGGTCCGAGTACCAGGGAAGTGGCTGGCCGGTAAATTGAAAGTAGCTCCGGTTGCTAACGGCAACGGCCGCAGTAAAGTACAGTAATGGAGCGGACGTCGGGAAGGTTATGTGTAATAAAGATGATGTCCCCTGTAATTGTTGAAAAATGTGCCTGCCGCTGGCTTGATCAGAAGTTGGATGTGAAACTGTTCAGTTATGGTTATGAAGGATAGAGACTCTGTGTGCTGTTTTGGAACACTGGGGCCTGCTGCAGTTGGTAGCTGTGAGAGGGCCCAGAAGGAACAAGAACTTGTCCTGGCTTAAAGCTTTAAAGAGTGTGTCCCGCACTACAAGTCCCAGCACCCCTTCCCCTTTATTAGATCAGCGACTGAGGTTCAGGACACTAACCCAGGGCTGCGCTACAGCCAGAAGACAATGTCCACTTCGACTGCTGGAGCACCCGGTTGCCCATCTAACAACTGGCGTAGTTGGCAGGATGAGCCTCCATGTCCTGGACCTGCTCGCAGGGTGAAGACGAGGTGGTGTGCCGCCCGAGTGTGGCTTAAGAACAGGAAGATGGCCGCTGCTGCATATAAGTGTAGTAGAAAGATGGCAGCAAGGGACAAAGACAAGCAGGGTCATCATGGGTGTGCCTGCTGCGCTTCGGCGCAAAGTTCTGTCCAGCCCCGGGAGGTAAGAAGAAGCTAGTGCAACCTCCGGGGGTGGGGCTGAAGAACAGGGCCCGCCCGTCGCTGTGCCAAAAAGTGCGGCAGACGGAGGCTGAAAGTCAGGCTAGCTTCACATCAGCGTTTTTTTGCCTTAAGGCAAAAATACGCAAACTGCATATCACTGGATCCTTTTTTTTTGAAGAACAACGCATGCCACCGCAAGTAACCTGAACGTTTTTTAACTGGATCCGTATACCGGATCCAGCATAATAACGGAGCAATCACTTGCGTTTGGGTGCTGTTTTTTTGCTTAGTTTTGACGGATCCGTTTTTATTCTCAGAATCTATGTCATCTGCCATTAAGGTCTGCTACATGACCGCTGACAGCAGACACAGACAAAGCCATGTAGCAGAGCTGAATGGCCGCTGACAGCAGACACAGACAGAGCCGCACGATCAGAATGAAGTCGGATGAACTTCACCCGACTTCATTATCATACCGCGGCTCTGCCTGTGTGTCATGGGCTGATTTTCGGTCACCGGTGAAGGTTTACCCTGAGTGACTGAAGTGATGTGCGTTAACAGCGATGCGGTTACTGAGGTTACCCGCGGCCACAGCTGAAATTCTCCAGCTGAGATCTGTGGCCGCGGGTAACCTGAGTGATGTCACCGCTGACAGCGCAACTCACTTCAATTGCTGCGGGGAGCTCACAGACAGCGGTCGTGGTATGTGACCGCTCTCTGTTAGCTTCTCATCAAGCAGAGCTGGATGCGACGTGGGACCTCTGTGGATTACGTCGGACCAGGAGGGGTATTTGGGAACTTGAATAAAGTGGTGAAAGAGGGTGGGGGTTTTTTGTCATTTATTTCACATACAGGATTTTTGTGTGTATGTCTTTATTTTCTTTAACTTACAGGTTAATCATGGAAGGTATCTCGGGTAGACGCCTGACATGATTAACTCCTTATTACCTCGATTGCCACCGCACCAGGGCAATTCTGGATGAGCCGGGGAGAGTCCCGGGACTGTCGCATATAATGGATGCGGCAATTCCGGGCGGCTGCTGGCTGACATTTTTAGGCTGGGGGGCTCCCCATAACGTGGAGCTCCCCATCCTGAGAATATCAGCCTTCAGCCGTGTCGCTTTACCCTGGCTGGTATAAAAATTGGGGGGGACTGCACGTAGTTTTTTTATAATTATTTATTTATTTTACTGCAAGATATAGCCCCGCCCACTGGCGGCTGTGATTGGTTGCAGTGAGACAGCTGTCCCTCAGCGTGGTGGCGTGTCTGACTGCAACCAATCATAGGCGCCGGTGGGCGGGGAAAGCAGTGAATACGAGATTGAATAATGGGCGGCCGTTATTTTTAAATCAGGAAAAGCCGCCAGAAGAGTGTCACAGCCGTGCAGCGCCGCGCAGGTGATCGGTGAGTGGGTGAGAGTGAGTGAATGAGTCAGTGACACTCACACACATTCACACACACTTACTCTCACACTCAAGGCTGCTTTACACGCTGCAACATCACTAGCGATCTCATTAGCGATGTGACACGCCAGATCGCTGATGCAATCTACCGAGGTCGCACATGTGACCGGCGCTATTAAACAGACCTATGTGCGATCTCGACAGATCGCATCTGAGATCTGGTGTGTCACATCGCTAACGAAATAGCTAGCGATGACGCAGTGTGTAGAGCACCCTTGAGTGTGAGAGTGAGTGTGTGTGAGAGGGAGTGTGTGTGAGAGGGAGTGTGTGTGAGTGTGAGTGAGTGTGTCACTGACTCACTCTCACCCACTAACTGATCACCTGCACGGCGCTGCACGGCTGTGACACTCTTCTGGCGGCATTTTCTGATTTAAAAATGACGGCCGCCCATTATTCAATCTCGTATTCACTGCTTTCCCCGCCCACCGGCGCCTATGATTGGTTGCAGTGAGACACGCCACCACGCTGAGTGACAGCTGTCTCACTGCAACCAATCACAGCCGCCAGTGGGCGGGGCTATATCTTGCAGTAAAATAAATAAATAATTATAAAAAAAACGATGTGCGGTTCCCCTAATTTTTATACCAGCCACGGTAAAGCCACAAGGCTGAAGGCTAGTATTCTCAGGATGGGGAGCTCCACGTTATGGGGAGCCTCCCAGCCTAAAAATGTCAGCCAGCAGCCGTCCGGAATTGCCGCATCCATTATATGCGACAGTCCCGGAACTCTACCCGGCTCATCCCGAATTGCCCTGGTGCGGTGGCAATCGAGGTAATAAGGGGTTAATCATGGCAGGCGTCTATGAGACACTCCTTATGATTAACCTGTAAGTGAAAGTAAATAAACACATACACCCGAAAAATACTTTATTTGGAATAAAAGACAAAAAAACAACCTCTTTCACCATTTTAATAAAAATCCCCAAATACACCTCCAGGTCCGACGTAGACCTCCACAGAGGTCCCGCGGCGCTATCAGCTTTGCTACATGAAGCTGACAGGAGCGGCAGTAGAACACCGCCGCTCCCGGGAGCTCCATGCAGCAACTGAAGGGAGTCGCGCTGTCAGCGGGGACGTCACTGAGGTAGTCCCTGTGTGTGTGCGGTGATGCTGGGGGCTGTAGTGCCGGTGTTTGTGCGGAGAGAGAGAAGAGAATGAGAAGAGCAGAGAAGAGAATGAGAAGAAAATGAGAAGAGAAGGCAATGAGAAGAGAATGAGAAGAGAATAGAAGACAATGAGAAAAGAATGAGAATGCTTCAGGCTATGTTTTGTATGGCAAAAAGTATCCTTCCAGCCGCATACTACCGCAAATGTGAAAACTAGATCCGTCGCCCATTGAAAAACATTGAAGCTAGTGCTGCAATGTACAGGATCTGGTGAGCTGCAGTTTTAGGTCGGAGGCAAAAAACGCTACATGTTGCGTTTTTGAAACATGGTAAAAAACTGTAACTCACAGGATCCAGACACTGCAGCATGAAAACGGATGCAAACGCATGTTGCCGCTAGTCCATTGACATTGCATTGAGCAGACAACGGATCCGGCAACATGCAGTTTGCGTTTTTCTGCCGACCGGCAGAATACCGCTGATGTGAAGCTAGCCTAAGTGGGGGCGGTGGCCATAAGAGGCCCTGCCCCTGAAGGCGCGGATGAGAGGAGTTCTTGTGGCGCCCTGGACAAGCCAGGGGCCACAGAGAACAACACCACCACACCCCACACTCCCGGTCACACCAGGGGGGTGGGCCAGGCGGTTGGCCCTGCCCACCGAGGAGTTCACAGTCCTGGAGGCGGGAAAAGCAGACAGATTAGTTTTGGAGGTGAAAGTGGAAGGAAGGAAAGTGGTAGTGGAGCAACTAACTGACAGCGTCCAGGTGTGTGGCCCCGGCGGTACAGCAAGGTTTGCAGACGGTGGTGACCGTCTGCAGGAGTGGCCTATCGGAGTCTACCGTAAGGACCGTGGACGGGCGGTGGCCCGGCGGTACCGGACCGGTACACAAAGAAAAGTCAGCACCATCTGGCAGGGGCTTACGGACCCCGGCAAGGCTAGGAGTAACCGTGAATTTGCCAAATCCGTCAGCGAAGGGAACCTCCTGGCTTTCCCAGCAGCCAAGTCCCGACAGAAGGCAACAGTCCAACCGTGAGGGGGAAACACAGCCACCGCCAAGGCTACCGTTCCCAGGGCCAGAGCCTGCGGGCAAAAGAGGCTCCTCCGGCCCATATCCCAGCTGGGGAGCGGGTTACCGGTGGGAACCCATTGGAACCATTTACCGTACATAGGTGCAGGGAAAGGCAGTCACCATCAACCTGCCGGGAGAAACAACACCGCAGCCGTCTGTGGGACCCGTCCATCCAGCCGTGTGTTTTACCGAGAACTGTGTCCTCATCATTGGCTGAGTGAGTACCACCGTGCCGTGTGGCACAGCGCTGCCCCTGCGACCCAGCACCTCACCAGGCCCCGTAACCCGCCTGCCATCCACTCCTACCCCATCACCGGGCCCCGGGACAACCAACCCCCTACCCACGGAGGGGAGAACTAACATCAAAGCTGCTCTCTGTCACCGCTCCCGGGATCCCCGTCCAGAGCAGCGGTGTCACCAACTTCACCACAACCGTGGGTGGCGTCACGGACAATAACCAAATCCCCACAATCAATCCCCACCCTTTTCACTCACGGGCGAGGAACGCCGCTCGAGTCCCCGGGATCCGGCCCACCGCTCGAGCCACCACAGAGTAGCGGCAGCAGCAGCCGGACCCGAGCAGTGGGAGAGCGCAGCGTCCCCTCCGCCGCCCGCAACAACTTGGCGTCACGAACAGGATCCTACCGTTCTACCAACTGGTGGAAGTGCGCCTTATGTGACCGCCGGAGGTGTCCGGCCGAAAAATTTGTGAAGCCGTCATCTTGGGCGCGAAGAATTCCCGTTCGAGCATCTCCTCGAGTAGTCGAGGCGCGAAGGCCAAAACCCCGCCCCTGTAGAGGAGGAGCCGGAAAGAGACAAAGGGGGACGGAAACAAGATGTCTGCGCCCGACGGAGCCGCTGGAAGAGAGGCGGACGCAGCCGCGGGAGCACCTGTAGATGGGAATGGGCCTGCCCAGGTCCCGGCCGCGCTGGCGGGGGGCGCCGCGGCCCCAACTCTCGCTCAGGTGATGCAGTTCTCTTTGCCCTATGTGCCCGGAGCTGCCTGGCTACCGCAGTACGACGGGAAACCTGATGCCTTGCAGGTTTTCCGGAAGAAACTTAGTCCACTACTAGAACTGTACCCCCTGACTGATAAGCAACGTGCAGCGCTAGTGCTGGGGCAGCTAACCGGCGCGGCTGAGCAAGAGGCGGAGACCTGGGTCGGGGGGACCGGTCCTCTGTAGCCACCATATTTGAAAAGCTGCAGACTGCATTTGAGACCCGTACTGAGGCCGAGTTGCGGATGCAGTTCTATCAATTCCGTTAGAATCCGTCAAGGTGTCTAATGATAGTGCATTGCGGCGGAATCCGCCCCCATAGACAAAGTGGCGGAATCCGCTGATGGATCCCGTCACGTTCTACTGCACATGCTCAGCATGTTCAGCAGAACGATCTAAATCGTTTAAAATCACTCCTGGTCTCCCCCCCCCCCTCTTCCCCCTCTCTCCACCCCCCTCCCCTCCCTCTACCTCCCCCTCTCTCTCCTCCCCTCTCTCTCCCGCCCCTCTCTCATATGCACCGATCACTGGTGCGGCGTTGCACAGCTGTCACACTGCCCTAGCAGCTTCTCCTGCTTTTGAAAATACCGGCTCCTCATTATTCAATCTCATATTCCCTGCTTCCCCCGCCCACCGGCGCCTATGATTGGTTGCAGTCAGACACGCCCCCACGATGAGTGACAGCTGTCTCACTGCAACCAATCACAGCCGCCGGTGGGCGGGTTTACAGTCATATGAACATTTTGGGCACCCCTATTAATGTTAACCTTTATTCTTTATAACAATTTGGGTTTTTGCAACAGCTATTTCAGTTTCATATATCTAATAACTTATGGACTAAGTAATAGTCCTAGATTCAAATGAGGTTTATTGTACTAACAGAAAATGTGCAATCTGCATTTAAACAAAATTTGACAGGTGCAAAAGTATGGGCACCTCAACATAAAAGTGATCCTCCTTTTGCAAAAATAACAGCCTCTAGTCGCTTCCTGTAGCTTTTAATGAGTTCCTGGATGAAGGTATATTTGACCATTCCGGTTTACAAAACAATTCCACTTCAGTTAAGTTTGATGGTCGCCGAGCATGGACAGCATGCTTCAAATCATCCCACAGATTTTCAATGATATTCAGGTCTGGGGACTGGGATGGCCATTCCAAAACATTGTAATTGTTCCTCTGCATGAATTCCTGAGTAGATTTGGAGCGGTGTTTTGGATCATTGTCTTGGTGAAATATCCATCCCCTGCGTAACTTCAACTTCGTCACTGATTCTTGCACACTATTGTCAAGAATCTGCTGATACTGAGTTGAATCCATGCGACCCTCAACTTTAACAAGATTCCGGTGCCGACATTGGCCACACAGCCCCAAAGCATGATGGAACCTCCACCAAATTTTACTGTGGGTAGCAAGTGCTTTTCTTGGAATGCTGTGTTTTTTTGCCTCCATGCATAACGCCTTTTTGTATGACCAAACAACACAATCTTTGTTTCATCAGTCCACAGGACCTTGCTTGCAGAAACGGCTTCTTTCGCATCACTCACCCATACAGCTTCTCCTTGTACAACGTGCGCTGTATTGTTGACCGTGCACATTGACACCATCTGCAGCAAGATGATGCTGCAGGTCTTTGGAGGTGGTCTGCGGATTGTCCTTGACTGTTCTCACCATTCTTCTTCTCTGCCTTTCTGATATTTTTTTGGCCTGCCACTTCTGGGCTTAACAAGAACTGTACCTGTGTTCTTCCATTTCCTTACTATGTTCCTCACAGTGGAAACTGACAGTTTAAATCTCTGAGACAACTTTTTGTATCCTTCCCCTGAACAACTATGTTGAATAATCTTTGTTTTCAGGTCATTTGAGAGTTGTTTTGAGGAGCCCATGATGCCACTCTTCATAGGATATTCAAATAGGAGAACAACTTGCAAGTGGCCACCTTAAATACCTTTTCTCATGACTGGATACACCTGCCTATGAAGTTCAAAGCTCAATGAGGTTACAAAACCAATTTAGTGGTTTAGTAAGTCAGTAAAACGTAGTTAGGAGTGTTCAAATCAAGAAATAGATAAGGGTGCCCATACTTTTGCACCGGTCAAATTTTGTTTAAATGCAGATTGCACATTTTCTGTTAGTACAATAAACCTCATTTCAATCCAGAAATATTACTCAGTCCAGCAGTTATTAGATACATGAAACTGAAATAGCTGTTGCAAAAACCAAAATTGTTATAAAGAAAAAAGGTTAACATTAATAGGGGTACCCAAACTTTTTCATATGACTGTATATCGTGCGGTACAATAAATAAATAATTAAAAAAACAAAAACAAAAAAAAAACCTGCGGTCCCCCCCAATGTTGATACCAGCCAAGATAAAGCCACACGGCTGAAGGCTGGTATTGTCAGGATGGGGAGCCCCACGTTATGCGGAGCCCACCACCCTAGCAATATCAGCCAGCAGCCGCCTGGAATTGCCGCATCCATTAGATGCGACAGTCCTGGTACTCTACCTGGCTCATCTCGAATTGCCCTGGTGCGGTGGTAATTGGGGTAATAAGGCGTTAAATGGCAGTTTATAGCTGCCACTAAGTCCTATGTTAATTATGGCAGGCGTCTCCCTGAGATACCTTCCATGATTAACCTGTGAGAGTAAATAAACACACACAACGAAAAATCCTTTATTTGGAATAAAAGACAAAAAAAAAAATTCATTTACCACTTTATTAATCCCCAAACACCCATCCAGGTCCGAAGTAATCCACACGACGCTTTCAGCTCTGCTACATGAAGCTGACAGGGAGCGCCGCAGAACACAACCACTCTGTCTCAGCTCCACGCAGCAACTGAAGTGAGCCGCACTGTCACCGGAGACTTCACTCAGGTAGTGCCTGCGTGTGTGTGGGGATGATGATGTGTGCGGTAGTGCCTGCGTGTGTGCGGGGATGATGATGGGGGCGGTAGTGTCGGGGTGAGTGCAGTGCATGGATGGGGACAGGTGACTATTCGTGTTTGTGTGTGTTTGTTCAGTGTATACATGCGGAGGGTGGAGTGCGGGGGGGTGGAGCCAAGTTACGCTGGTAACCATGGTACACAATCGGGTAACTATGCAAATCCCTTTGCTTAGTTACCCGATGTGTACCATGGTTACCAGAGTACGCCGGCTCCCGGCACGATCCCAGCAATGCAAGGGTATGCGTTGGCTGGGTTCCCGGTGTGGGCTTCCGTGGGCGCAGCACTCACCGGGGAGTCGGGGCTCTGTGTGGGTGTCGGGCGTTGTCCTGTCACGCCGTAGTTCGTGCTGTTCACTTAGCTGAGCCGTTGGCCGCAGGCTCTTTAGCGCACGCGCTGTGGCGACGGTTGTCACTGTAATGACGTCATTTTCGAGCAAGACAGACAGACAGACAGACATCCCAGTGACCAATCCACAATTAAGCAAGATGGTAAAGAGGGCCACTGGCAAAGAAAAGACCAAAACAGGTACTTGGTGAAATACAAAATAATTTATTATAATAATTGTGAACAAGGACAGACAGTGACGGCGACCAAGATGACAATATCGCCGGACACAGAGTTGCACAAACACCACCTGATGATGTCATAAGACTGCTAGACACAAAAGTGTCAATGTGGAATCCCATTAGCCAAAGGGTGAAAGGGTTATATAATAAATGATTAACTGATTACAGTCACCCAAGTGTTTTCTCCCTGTACGGGCCAAAGGCATGTCAGCAAATTAACATGTTGAAAGAACATTACCTTGAGACTTGATGGAGGAGTACTAGCAGGCAAAGCAGGTGGCGGTGGGTGGAGCCTTGACGCGTGTTTCACCAGGCGTGGCTTCATCTAGGTTCCCTATGATCGACTGCAAAGGGAGAAGGGTATCTTTTGGAGCCACCTATGCACACAAGCGTATAGAGATACCCGGCGGAAAATGAGGGGCGTCCACCAGAGGCTGTAGAGGCCCGTTAGGGTCCACCAGAACTCCTCTAACCGATGGAGTGTTAATAATTTGTAAAGTTTGTTGTTTAACCGAAAAGGATAAGGAGATGTTTTTCCAAGCAAGGAAGGGCCAAGTCCATGGGATCATGACTACCAATAAGGGACACATATCAAAGGCTAACTGCACCCACAACTTGGAGGCCTGGCAATGAATTAAGTCTAACAGTCTAGCATGTGCTGTCGCAAAGTAGTAGCGTCTACAATCAAGTAATCCAGTTCCGCCGGCCATTTTCGGTAGAGTCAGTACTTCTTAGAAGCACACAGAAAGCCCCTAAAGGCACGCTGCGTCTTAGTCCAAAAGAGGGCGGGAACATACAACGGGATGGTCTGTAGGAAGTATAGCAGCCTGGGAAGAACCGTCATCTTGAGGATACTAATTCTACCGAACCAGGAAAATTCTGTCCTATGCCAGGCTGTCAAGCACCCCTCGAGCCTTGCCAACAACGGATGGAAGTTTAGCTTGAACATTCTTGCGAGGTCAGACAGAATGTGAGTATGTAAATACCCTCCCTATAGCCTTGTTGGGTGGCCAGTGAAAGGGGAAAGTCAATTACACCAGCCCTATTACCTGTTGGGGGAGGGCTATGCCCAAGGTATCAGATTTATCCAAGTTGAGTTTAAAATTGGACCAATTCCCGAATCGCTGGACAACAGACATCAGGGGTAGCAGGGAGGCGAGAGAGCTGGAGATATAAACCAATAGGTCATCAATGAAAGCCAAACTTTTGTATTCTACTCCCGCCACCCTGATACCCCTAACGCCCGGCATGTTTATGGAGCATCTCCAGTTTACTCATGGTCTGTAGGGCCAGCGTTAGTTCCTGGGCTCTCTCTCTCTTCAACCTGGCTCGATTCTTTATAAATACCCCCCGGAGTACACATTTTAAGGCCTCTAATTTCACTGTGTAGGCAGTACTGTCAGCCTCGTGGTCCAAGATGAAGTCAGAGACGGCGTCAACAATCTCCGCTTTGCACGTCTGATCAAGAAGCAACGACTCATTCAATCTCCAGGAATGAAAAGGTTTGGCAAAAGAGGGGACTTTGAAGGTGCAATATACTGGAGCATGGTCTGACCACAGAATATTACCGATGTTAGTGGTAGAGACCCAATGCAGGGCGCTATGTGGAATTAGAATGTGATCTATTCTACTATACGCCTCGTGGGGCGAGGAATAATAACTATAGTCCCTGTCTGCCGGATGTTGAACTCTCCATGCATCGACAAGCTGTAACCGCAATAGAGCATTTTTGATGCACTTTATTGCCGCATGAGATATGTGACTTTTTTTTTTAGAATTATCTAAAACTGGATCTAGTGTGACATTAAGGTTTGCACACAGAATCACTATCCAACGACTAATGTAGAAATCAAATCGATCAGACTACAGATGTACCGTAACTTGCCTGGTCCTGATTAGGGACATATAAGTTAATGAATGTAAATTGCTGGCCTTCGATCGCTAACGTAAGAACCAAGTATCGTGCTTCAGGGTCAATAGTGCATTTAAGGGTTTGAAATGTGAGGGACTTGAGTATAGCTATTGCTACTCCCTTGGACCGCGCCAGGGGGTTATTGGCAAAGTGCCATGTCGTGTAGTGTCTATGTGTTATTCTTGGTGGGTTGCTAGATTTAAAATGAGTTTCCTGGAAACAAATGATGCGTACCTTACGCCGGTGGAATTGCTGGAGGATCTGCGCACACTTTTTCAGAGTGTTGAGGTTTCGGGCGTTAAACGATTGAATATTTAGGTTGGCCATAGCATCTTCCCCGATTGTACTTTGTGGGAAAAGTGGAGTGGGGTCCCATGGTCAGAGCCGGAGGAAGGAAAAATAAGAGAGGTTAACAGGTGGGAAAGAGAGAATAACTTGGAAACAAAAAAGCAGAGGTACTGCCTCCGTCAACAGAGCTACTTAAAAACTTTTAACCAAGAGGAGTGTGGATGGTCCCGAAGCGCCAAACAGGGGCTCCCAACCTATTGGGGGAGTACACAGTTCAACATGCGTGGAGCGGACCATGAGCCTTGGGGCATAACAATATACAAAGTTTTCAGAATCCCATATTAAAATATAGGTGCTTTGCTATGGGTGAAACAACAGACAAATGCATAATAGAGCAGTGTATAAGAGGCAAAGCTACGCAATGAAGTGAGATAGAGTCCCTAGATGAGATTAGCTTAGTCGTCGTCTAAATGGCATTATGGACGAGTCTTGTTCTCCTGCAGACTCGATCCTGCTTGGTGGGCGCCAGTGCAGGAACCCGTTGCGGACTCGCCGTGACCGGATCTGGGACCACCGCCCATCTCAGCGGCTCCCCCAGCACCCCCGGCCACCGTGGGAGTGTTACTTTTGGGAGGTCCAGGCCAGAATGTAAAACCGGCAAGTCCTCTGGGGAACACAGGATAAGGGATCGAGGGTCCTTCTTCACCGTGAGCTAGAAGGGGAATCCCCATTTGATGGGGACGCCCCTCTCGTGTAGAAGGTCCAATAGTGGTTTGATTGTTGAGTGTTGAGGGAGGGTGAATCTTGAAAGGTCGGGCATAATTCTGATCGAGTGGCCATTAGAGCCATTGGGCGGCACGGTGGCTCAGTGGTTAGCACTGCAGTCTTGCAGCGCTGGGGTCCTGGGTTCAAATCCCACCAAGGACACCATCTGCAAGGAGTTTGTATGTTCTCCCCGTGTTTGCATGGGTTTCCTCTGGGTTCTCCGGTTTCCTCCCACACTCCAAAGACATACAGATAAGGACTCTAGATTGTGAGCCCCAATGGGGACAGTGTTGCCAATGTATGTAAAGTGCTATGGAATTAATAGCGCTATATAAATGAATAAAATTATTATTATTAGAGGAGAACCTCTGTTTTTGCGGAATGCCTGAAGAATGTACTCCTTGATAGTGTAGAAGAAGGGAATTTTGTTTACTTACCGTAAATTCCTTTTCTTCTAGCTCCAATTGGGAGACCCAGACAGTGGGTGTATAGCTACTGCCTCTGTAGGCCGCACAAAGAACTACACTTAAAAGTGTAAGGCCCCTCCCCTTCTGGCTATACACCCTCCCGTAGGAGTACGGATTCCTCAGTTTTAGTACCAAAGCAAGGAGGAGGAAAGCCAATAACAGTTTCAAAAACAAATTCAATCCGATAACAAGATCGGAGAACTTAAGAAACAACATGAACAACATGTGCACCCGAAAAACGAAACCCTAAGAACAAATAGGGCGGGTGCTGGGTCTCCCAATTGGAGCTAGAAGAAAAGGAATTTACGCTCCTAATTGGGAGACCCAGACAGTGGGACGTCCAAAAGCAGTCCCTGGGTGGGTAAAAAGATACCACATGAACGGGCTGTCAGACAGCCTCTTCCTACAGGTGGGCCACCGCCGCCTGAAGGACCTGTCTACCTAGGCTGGCATCTGCCGAAGCGTAGGTATGCACTTGATAGTGTTTGGTAAACGTGTGCAGACTCGACCAGGTAGCCGCCTGGCACACTTGCTGAGCCGTAGCCTGATGCCGCAATGCCCAGGACGCACCCACGGCTCTGGTAGAATGGGCCTTCAGTCCAGATGGAATCGGAAGCCCAGCAGAACGGTATGTGTGAAGAATTGGTTCCTTGATCCACCGCGCAAGGGTGGATTTGGAAGCTTGCGATCCCTTATGCTGACCAGCGACTAGGACAAAGAGCACATCAGAACGGCGTAGAGGCGCCGTGCGAGAAATGTAAATCCTGAGTGCTCTCACCAGGTCCAACAGATGTAAACCCTTTTCAAATTGGTGAACTGGATGCGGACACAAAGATGGTAAAGTGATATCCTGATTGAGATGAAAGGAAGAAACCACCTTGGGAGAAAACTCCGGAATTGGACGCAGTACTACCTTGTCTTGGTGAAACACCAGGAAGGGAGATTTGCAAGATAACGCCGCTAGCTCGGACACTCTTCGAAGAGACGTGACCGCCACAAGAAAAACTACTTTTTGTGAAAGCCGAGAAAGGGAAACCTCTTTCAAAGGCTCGAAAGGCGGCTTCTGGAGAGCAATGAGAACCTTGTTCAGATCCCAGGGTTCCAATGGCCGTTTGTAAGGAGGAACGATATGACAAACTCCTTGGAGAAAAGTGCGTACTTTAGAAAGCCGTGCCAAGCGCTTCTGAAAGAATACGGATAGCGCGGAGACTTGACCCTTAAGCGAGCTAAGCGACAAACCTTTTTCCAACCCAGACTGCAGGAAGGAAAGAAAAATTGGCAATGCAAATGGCCAGGGAGAAAACCCTTGAGCCAAGCACCACGCTAAGAATATCTTCCACGTCCTGTGATAGATCTTAGCTGAGGATGGTTTTCTAGCCTGTCTCATTGTGGCAACAACTTCATGAGATAAACCTGAGGCCGCTAGGATCCAGGACTCAATGGCCACACAGTCAGGTTCAGGGCCGCAGAATTCAGATGGAAAAACGGCCCTTGAGACAGCAAATCTGGACGGTTTGGTAGTGTCCACGGTTGGCCTACCGTGAGATGCCACAGATCCGGGTACCACGACCTTCTTGGCCAATCTGGAGCGACGAGTATGGCTCGATGGCAGTCGGACTTGATTTTCCGGAGAACTCTGGGTAACATGCTAGAGGTGGGAACACATAGGGGAGTCGGAATTGCGACCAATCCTGAACCAAGGCGTCTGCCGCCAGCGCTCGGTGATCGTGAGACCGTGCCATGAAAACTGGGACCTTGTTGTTGTGCCGTGACGCCATCAGATCGACGTCCGGCGTCCCCCAGCGGCAACAGATCTGTTGAAACACGTCCGGGTGAAGGGACCATTCTCCTGCGTCCATGCCCTGGCGACTGAGAAAGTCTGCTTCCCAGTTTTCCACGCCTGGGATGTGAACTGCGGATATGGTGGACGCTCTGCTTTCCACCCACGTCAAAATCCGCTGGACTTCTTGAAAAGCTTGGCGACTGCGTGTTCCCCCTTGGTGGTTGATGTATGCCACCGCCGTGGAATTGTCCGACTGAATCCGAATCTGCTTGCCTTCCAGCCATTGTTGGAAGGCTCGCAGGGCAAGATAGATTGCTCTGATTTCCAGAACATTGATCTGCAGGGTGGACTCTTCCTGAGTCCACGTCCCCTGAGCCCTGTGGTGGAGAAACACCGCTCCCCACCCTGATAGGCTCGCATCCGTCGTGATCACTGCCCAGGACGGGGGAAGGAACGACTTTCCCTGTGACAATGAGGTGGGGAGAAGCCACCAACGCAGAGAGTCCTTGGCAGTTTGAGAGAGGGAGACAGTCCTGTCGAGGGACGTCGATTTCCCATCCCATTGGCGTAGAATGTCCCATTGTAGAGGGCGCAGATGAAACTGCGCGAACGGGACTGCCTCCATTGCTGCTACCATCTTTCCTAGGAAATGCATGAGGCGCCTCAGTGAGTGCGACTGGCTCTGAAGGAGAGATTGCACTCCAGTCCGTAGCGAGCACTGCTTGTCCAGTGGAAGCCTCACTATCGCTGAAAGAGTATGAAACTCCATGCCAAGATAAGTCAGAGATTGGGTCGGGGTTAGATGAGACTTTGGAAAGTTGATAATCCACCCGAAACTCTGGAGAGTGTCTAGTGCCACCTTCAGACTGTGTTGGCATGCCTCTTGAGAGGGTGCCTTTATAAGCAGGTCGTCTAGATACGGGATGACCGAGTGACCCTGCGTGTCTATTGATGCTAGAAAATCTCCTTGAGACATTGAGGCTATGACGGAGCGTAGGGATTCCATCCGGAACCTCCTGACCTTTACGTGTCTGTTGAGCAACTTTAGATCCAGGACGGGTCGATACGATCCGTCCTTTTTTGGGACCACAAACAGATTGGAGTAAAAACCGTGACCTTGTTCCTGAAGAGGGACGGAGGTCACCACTCCTTCCGCCTTTAGAGCGGCCACCGCCTGCAACAGAGCATCGGCTCGGTCTGGTGGTGGAGAAGTTCTGAAGAAACGAGTTGGCGGACGAGAACTGAACTCTATCCTGTACCCGTGAGACAGAATATCCCTCACCCAACGGTCTTTGACGCGTGACAGCCAAATGTCGCCAAAGTGGGAAAGCCTCCCACCGACCGCGGGTGTGGGAATCGGAGACCGCAAGTCAGGAGGACGCCGTCTTGGCAACGGTTCCTCCGGCTGTCCTTTTTGGGCGTGACTGAGACCTCCAAGAATCTGAGCGTCTCTGGTCTTTTTGAGTCTTTTTTGACGAGGCGAATTGGGACCTGCCCGGTCCTCGAAAGGACCGATAACCAGACTGACCCTTCCTCTGTTGGGGTTTGTTTTGTCTGTGTTGCGGTAAGGATGAGTCCTTACCCTTGGAGTGTTTGATGATTTCATCCAAACGCTCTCCAAACAATCGGTCACGAGAAAAAGGCAAATTGGTTAAGCACTTCTTGGAATGAGAATCTGCTTTCCAATGTCTCAACCACAGGGCCCTACGCAAAACAACGGAGTTGGCTGACGCCACTGCCGTGCGGCTTGTAGCGTCAAGAACAGCATTAATCGCGTACGACGCGAATGCCGCCATTTGCGAGGTCAATGGTGCTACCTGCGGGGCAAATGCACGTGTGACTGAATCGACTCGCGCAAGCCCGGCTGAGATAGCTTGGAGTGCCCATACGGCCGCAAAAGAAGGCGCTAATGACGCTCCAATCGCTTCATAGATGGATTTCAGCCAGAGCTCCATCTGCCTGTCAGTGGCATCTTTAAGTGCCGCTCCATCTTCAACTGCAACCAAGGATCTAGCTGCAAGCCTGGAAATTGGAGGATCCACTTTTGGACACTGGGTCCAACCCTTGACCACCTCAGGGGGAAAAGGGTAGCGTGTATCTTTAAGCCGTTTAGGAAAACGCCTTTCAGGATAAGCGTGGGGTTTCTGGATTGCGTCTCTAAAGTCAGCGTGGTCCAGAAAAGTGCTTAATGTACGCTTAGGGTATCTGAAATGGATTCTCTCGTGCTGCGAAGCTGACTCCTCTACAAGAGGAGCTGGTGGGGAAATATTTAACATCTTATTGATGTTAAATATAAGATCATTAACTATGGCGTCACCATCTGGTGTATCTAGATTGAGAGCGGTCCCAGGATCAGAATCCTGATCAGTTACGTCCGCCTCATCACCCATAGATTCATCTCGCTGGGATCTGACCATTGAGATGAATGTGAAGGCCCGTCATAGCGAGCCCGCTTAGGCTGCCCGGGGCCATCGTCCGAGTCAGAGTCTTCACCCTGAGGTGTATATGCCCGTCCCGGAGCTTGGAGCTGAGGGGGACCAGGGGGCAATGATTGCACAGTGTCCGTGGCCTGAAGTACAGGCCTAGCTCGCAATATGTCAAGAATTTGTGACATAGTGAGAGACATTCTGTCAGCAAAAGCTGCAAACTCAGTTCCTGTCACCTGGACAGCATTCACAGGTGGTACACCCTGGGTCACGTCCAGCAGAGGTCCCGACTGTGCAAGCGCCGCAGGGGCCGAGCACTGCACACAATGGGGGTCCGTGGAGCCTGCTGGTAGAAAAGTCCCACATGCGGTGCAGGAAGCATATAATGTCTGTGCCTTGGCACCCTTGCGTTTTACGGACGACATGCTGCTGGCTCTCTGCAATGTGAGAGAGTCTATAGCCAAAGGGGCGACCAGCGCTATGTAATACCAAGTATTTGTAGAAACAAAATACTAAGAATACTACTAGCACAAGAGGGGGTGAGCCCTGAGGGCTGCTTACCGCCCGCTGAATAGCGGGTAAGAGGCGCAGAATTCCTTGTCTGGGTCTCCCCGGCTCCCCTCTGCAGCTCAGCGTGTCAGCAGGAATGGCTGCCGGCGTCTGTGGAGAGGGGCGGTCCGTGGGAGTTCCCAAACAAAAGTGCGGGAAACAGTGTCCCCTCTGTGCCGATTGTGAGGGCTGGAGTATGTAAAAACGACTCCAGCCCTCGGCGCTGATGCACTGGCCAGCGTCCCGCCCCTCTCCTGACTGGCAGGTCTGGGGGCGGGAACGAACGGAAGCAGGCCGCAAAAGCCGGGGACTCGAGTTATCAGCGCGGCCGCCGTAAAAGCGCGGGCCGCGCTGAAGTCCCCGGCGCACCACAAGTGCCAGCCGCGCCGCAGTCCCAGCGGCCGGCGTGACCGATTTCCAGAAGTGGCCAGCGTCCCGCCCCTCTCCTGACTGGCAGGTCTGGGGGCGGGAACGAACGGAAGCAGGCCGCAAAAGCCGGGGACTCGAGTTATCAGCGCGGCCGCCGTAAAAGCGCGGGCCGCGCTGAAGTCCCCGGCGCACCACAAGTGCCAGCCGCGCCGCAGTCCCAGCGGCCGGCGCGACCGATTCCCAGAAGTGTGCCTGCTTCAGCGAAGCTGAATGAGGCCATGGCACAAGCGCCGTAGCGCTGATGTCCCCCGGCGCACTACAACACCCAGCATGCTGCGGTGTGAGCGCCAAATGCACGGGGACACAGAGTACCTTGAGGAAGCAGGGCCATGTCCCTGATGTACTCCGCTCCATCCAGCATCTTCTCCAGGGGCTGTAGATGGAGCACGGTCTCAGTGCCTGGAGACCAGTAAATCCCACTTCACCCAGAGCCCTGTAAAAAGGGATGGGGAAGGAATCAGCATGTGGGCTCCTGCCGCCGTACCCGCAATGGGTACCTCAACCTTACAAACACCTCCGACATACAGTGGGGTGAGAAGGGAGCATGCTGGGAGCCCTGTATGGGCCCTCTTTTCTTCCATCCGACATAGTCAGCAGCTGCTGCTGACTAAAAACAATGGAGCTATGCGTGCGTGTCTGACCTCCTGCGCACAAAGCTAAAACTGAGGAATCCGTACTCCTACGGGAGGGTGTATAGCCAGAAGGGGAGGGGCCTTACACTTTTAAGTGTAGTTCTTTGTGCGGCCTCCAGAGGCAGTAGCTATACACCCACTGTCTGGGTCTCCCAATTAGGAGCGAAAAAGAAATGAATACGGCATATGATGTCCCTCGGGCAGGGATAGTTGGTGTCGGGCGGACGTAAGGCCCTATGACCTCTGTTAATCTCGATGTGCACCCCCGGCGGATGCCCAAGCAGGCCATTGAAGATCGAGGTTAGGGCAGAGGGGATGTCAGCTGGAATGATAGACTCCGGTAGACCCCAAATCCCGAGAGTGTTACTGTGGTTACAATTTTCGAGGTCATCCAGGCTCTGGCGAAGCTCCTGAATCTGGGCTGCCTGGTGAGTGACAGTTTCTGTCAGGGTCTTGATTGAGGATTCGGTCCGATCTTGGGTCTGGGAGATGTAGTTGACTTTCGTGTTCAGGATGGTGAGCTCTGCCCGGAAGTGTGCAAACTCCATCTTGCATTCCTTAATAATTTTTGTAGCTAAAATGGAAATGTCCTGCTTAGTGGAGATGGATTGCATGAGAAGGCAAAAGTCGGCTTGAGATGCTGGTCTCTGACCCTCACCAGACTCAAAAGTGACGGCTGGGGCCTCGTCCTGATCTCCCCGAGGGCCTCAAGGCAAGACCGTGCCGCCAAGGTGTTTTGTGGAGATCTAGTATGGTCTGGACACAGAGGGGCCCCCTGGGGCGAATCCCCAGGAGTCTGATTCTGCCCGAAAGAGAGAAGCAAACGAGCCCCGTCCCAGGGGTGCTGGTGGGGTGAGGAGGAGAGGACGTCCCAGATGAACCGGTCGACCACCCGGGGAGAGAATCATGATCCATTTCTGAGGAGGATCACACCAGGAGATTTGCTCCAGAGACCCCCCTGCTCATGTTCTGAGCTACCCACCGGCTGGGGCCGGTGGGCTTGCTGTCATGTTCTGGGTGGGCCAGAGCTTGGGCTACGGGAGGTTGATAACCGAGGGTGTTGCTGAGTTTGTATTTGGGACCCAAGTGCTCCCTGCTGAAATGTCTCCCCTGATAAGTCTGGGGTTGCCCCAAGCGCCATCATCCTGTTGCCCTGGGGAGGCTCATAGGTCAGCTCCAGGTCAGGGTGTATGCTGAGATAAGTAAGTGCCATTGAGGGACCGCCCTAAAAGCAGGTGCTCTCATTAGACTGAGCACCTGCCTCCTGACCCTTATCCAAGTCCTCGGGCCGATGCTGAAAAGGGCTTCGCAGCCTCTGAGAGTGCTAGATGGAGAACCGCTCTGGCTGCCGCTCCTCCCCCTCCAGTACTACGAGAACCCGGCCTGCTGCAGACTCCTGCGCCCAATCTGCTCCCACAGTCCCACTATCTCCACTCACAGACGAGGTGCCCCCCAGGGGGGATTCCAAAGGGGTTCCCTTAACCTGCTTTTGCTCCGGCGGCCGGCGCTGCCCACTGTGGGTGAGAGCCGACAGCAGGGATTGCAGCTGGTCTCCACTCACCACGAGGCGGCGGCCATCTTGTAGCACCTCTGCATCGTCGCTCCTCACCCCGGTTGGCTCGGATCTTCGGCGCCGGGGGGTCCCTGGGGCCACAGGGACATCATCCGTTGCCAGAGAGTGAGTGCCAGGGGATCCGAGCCGACAACGACCCCGCCGTGTGGCGTCCACGGATGATGGCTTGGCCTGATTCTGGGCCGCTGGCTCCTTGCGGTCCCGGTGTGAAAGAAAGATGGAGATGTCGCCCGCAGGTGGAGAGAGCTTTGAGAAGGAGTAGGACCTGGATTTCCTAGAGGATTTCCCCATAGGTAGAGGGGGGGATTCGTTGAATTTGGAGATTTCTGCCCCAGAGCTCTGAGGTGTGCGACTTCACTACTGCATGGTTCAACACGTCCCCGGCTATATTTTTTATTTTTAAATTTGTCTATACCGACAGTCATGTGAGAGTTTGTTTTTTGCTTGATAAGTTAGAGTTTTTATTGATATGATTTTAGGCCTCAAATTTTCATCACTTTCTATTCCACTTTTTGTGAGAAGAAACAGTAATTCACGAATTGTTTTAATTATTATTTTTTTTAAGCCATTCACCATGTCACAAAAGTGATAAGACAGCTTTATTCTTTGAATCAGTACGATTACAGCGATACCATACATTTATATTTATTTTGCCACTTTTACACCATTCAAACAATTTTATAGGAAAAAAATGTTTTTGCATTGCTGTATCCTGAGAACTATAGTTTTTTTTTATTTTTCACTGATGGAGCTATATGGCTTGTTTTTTTTGTGGGACAAGATGACGTCTTCAACGATATTTTTATTTGAATGTGATTTTTTTTATTCCCTTTTAGTCAACTTTTTTGTCAGCCGTTTTTTATTTATTTTTTAACGGTGTTCGCTGAAGGGATGAACAAGTGGGACAGTTTTATAGATAAGGTTGCTGTGGACGCGGCGATAACAAATATTTATACTTTTTTGTATATTTTTGTTTTTACATATGCATTTATTGGTATAATGTTCTTTTTTGTTTTTTATTTTCTGATTTTTTAAAACTTTTTTTTAACTTTGTCCATATAAGGGACATTACCTTTCCTTGCTTTGATCACTGGTATAATGTATTGCAATGCACCAGGATTGCAATATATCATACCTATCAGAGACACTGGCAGATCGCTTCTTAGACCATGGTCCTTGCATGGTCTAAGAGGCTTGCAGTAGCTGACTGACCTGGAGGTCGGCATCACGACCTCGATTTACCATGGCAATGATCGAGCCCCTTGTGATCATATTGCTGGGGTCCCGATCTGGTGGGAGATGGAGCGTGCTACCTCTCCAGTCTTCTAAATGCTGCAATCGCTGTTGATCACGACATTTAAGGGTTAAACAGTCAGGGGCGGCAGTAGGAAAGTCCCTGGCTGTGACAGCTGAAGCTTGGTTATAGCTTAAATGGAGCTCCCAGCGGAAATAGTGCGGGTACAGCCCCTGTGCCTGCGTAATCGTTATGATATACATTTACGTCATTTTGCGGGAACCCCATCCTGACCATAATGTAAATGTATGTCGACTGTCACAAAGGGGTTATCGTGACTTTTCTAGACTATAACTTGTAGTTTTTCTACTTCCCTGGGTGTGTTTTATGATGTTTAACAAGATCTGATTTCTTGATAAAATGTTTCCCACATTCTGAACATGGAAATGGTTTCTCTCCTGTGTGTATTCTTTGGTGTGTAACAAAAGCTGAATTCTTGCTAAAACCTTTTCCACATACTGAACATGAAAATGGTTTCTCCCCTCTGTGACTTCTCATGTGTATATTAAGATCTGATTTGTTAACAAAACCTTTCCCACATTCTGAACATGGAAATGGTTTCTCCCCTGTGTGAATTATCTGATGTCTAACAAGATTTGCTTTTGTGATAAAACCTTTTCCACATTCTGAACATGAAAATGGTTTTTCCCCTGTGTGACATCTCAGATGTATATTAAGATATGATTTCTTACCAAAATTTTTCCCACATTCTGAACAAAAATATGGTTTATCCCCTTTATGAGTTTTCTGATGTCTAACAAGTTGTGATTTGATAGTAAAACATTTCCCACAATCTGAACATGAAAATGGCTTCTCCCCTGTGTGAATTCTCAGATGTGTACCAAGTTGTGATTTTTGAATAAAACATTTTCCACATTCAGAACATGAAAATTCTGTTTTCACTGTGTGAATTATTTGATGTGCAACAAGTCTGCGTCTTTCTTTAAAACATTTCCCACATTCTGAACATATATATGGCTTCTCCCCTGTGTGAATTATCTGATGTCTACGAAGATCTGCATTCGTGATAAAACTTTTTCCACATTCTGAGCATGAAAATGGTTTCTCCCCTGTGTGAATTCTCAGATGTATTTTAAGACTTGCTTTGTGAACAAAACATTTTCCACATTCTGAACATGAAAATGGCTTCTCTCCTGTGTGAACTTTCAGATGTGAAACAAGCTGTGATTTCCGAGGAAAACATTTTCCACATTCTAAACATGATAATGGCTCCTTCGCAATATGAGCTCTTACATGTTTAATATCTGTTCCATGACTGTTATTCTGCACATTAGGTTTTGATGAAGCAGAAGAAATGGTCCATTGAAAAGAATCTTGCTGAGTATTTGTTCTGATACCATGACCATCTGCTGCAAAATCTAAAGATATCATATATCCTTCTGACCTTCTGGTATCATTATCTGACAAGAATAAATATGAAATGTGATTGTTATTTTTCAATAGCAGTGCCATGAAATTGTGTTATTTATATTATGCACTCTTCAACATTGAAATTACAACATGAATATGGAAAAGTCCTGGAGTTATGAAAATCTACAAATTCTTTAGACATGTTAGTAGTATACAAATGAAGAAAAAAAAGGAAACAACATTTTCAAAACATTTTGTTTTGTTTAGGATCGTGTAGGAGAACTCAGAAATACAGACACTTGCTCACCTTGGCTGCTATTGTTAAGGGATAGTGGTTGTCTTAAAGTTCTGCAGCACTGAATGCACTTGAACACACAAATCGTCAAGATCTGCTTCTTGCAGTTCAGTTTGACATTTCCGACCAATTACATCCCAGGTGTTTAACGGGAGACAGAGATGTCGCAGGCCATGGTTGCACATTTAAGCCAAGTAGGCTAGTTCACATTACAATGAGTAACATGCAACTTAGTGATGTTGTATTAAAAAAAATGGCTCCTAGGACATTTTGAAGGCCTTTCTATGGCATTACCTATGTGGTCCTTAAACTAAATTTTCAGCTTTCATTATGTCCAAGACAAAAGGGGGACTCATCACTCAAGTAGATAAACCTCAATACTGTGTTTCCCTGAAATTAAGACACTGCCATATTTTTTTTGCCCTGAAACATGCACTAGGGCTTATTTTTGGGGTAGGTCTTATGTTGGGGGAAACACGGGTTAGGAGTAAATTTACCTCCAAAAAAGGCAGACTCCCTCCAAGGAGAATCATACTTACCAGACCACTAACATCTATGTCTCTCTCACGTCCTCAGCATGCGCTCCCTGCAGGTTCTTGTCTTCTTCACAGCGTTCCTTCCCTGCTTCTGGCCAGCTGGCACTCACACAAACATCACACACACGCACACCCAGTGATACTGCACTGCTTTCGGCAGACAACAGGACCTGGGATGCTGTGAATGTGAGGACCTGCGGTGGAGCGTATTGAGGACCTGTGGTGGAATGCATCGATGCGCTCCACGGCAGGTACTCGAAGCTTTCCACAGAGTCCAGGTCACCGGAGCAATATGGTATCACTGGATTTGTGTGTGTGTGTGTGTGTTATGTGTGTGGTATACAGTGTGTGTGCATTACACTGCAGGTCCTCGCATTCCATAGAGTCCCGGTCTAGTGAGTATGATTGCGAGGTCTGTTTTCTATCTTTTGAGAGGTGTCTGCTTTCTATATTGAAGTGTTCTGCAGTATTCTTTATCTTTTTTTAGTTGCATGAATACTTCATTATTGAACCACAGCTAGGGCTTATTTTTGTGGTAGGGCTTATATTTAGATTCCTGTTAGGGCTTATTTTCGGTGAAACACCACATGAAATTCTACAACTCTAACAGGGCTATGTGGGCAACGTCATGAAGAGAATTTCAGAAGGAAACGTCACACTGCTCCTACTACTAGCATTATTGTGTGAGGTGAGATCGTATACTTTAGCCTGACCCCTCTAGTCTTCATATTAGGTACTCTAATAGCTCAGCGTTACATTGATTTGGTTGTTGAACTAGCTGCCAAAGAAAAGTTTTGAAAAGAAAAAGGGACAACACTGTAAATTGTAAGTGTTTGCATAAACTTGATGTATTTGTTATTAAATATGAGCCGCGCCGTACCACAATGTTTTAGAGGCAGAATTAACATTATCAACAGCAGTTGAAGAATTGGCTTAATTTATTTTTTTACGCCGTTCATCTTGCAGTACAACTGATTAGGCGTCTTTATTCCTCAGGTCAGTACGATTACAGCGATACCACGTTTATATAAGTTTTTAGGTTTGGCGACTATCACAGTTTTTTTTTTTTAAACAATAAAGGTTTTTTGCATCACTGTTTTTACTGAAGGCTTTAGTTTCTTAATTTATTTTTCTGCCAACATAGCCATTTGAGGGCTTATTTTTTGCAGGTTGAGTTGGAGTTATTATTAGTACTACTTTTTGCCACATAATATTTTTTTATTGCTTTCTATTCTGCATTCTAGTAAGGTTTCTATACTTTTTGTGCCCCCTTTTAAACCAAAATAAATACTTTATAAAGTTATACCTTTTGGTATGAAAATCTTGTAAATTCTCCATGGGGCGGGCTGTCTGGTGTCCGTTGCTGTCCCTCCTGCAGATTGACGCTGTCCCCCATTGCTCCATTTCATATCCCAGGACGCCGCCCACTGCGCCCGAGGTCCCGTGCACGCCAGGACACCTGGTGACGTGGTCGCAGGCACGAGAGTATGGGCGGCTCTGTGATTGCATCGCAAGTGCCCGCCCATACTCTCGTGCCTGCCCTTTCCCCTCTGCCTCCAGCGTTCTGCGGCGGCCAAATGACCAGACGTCACCTCCTTCCCATCGTACCCTGCAGCAGGAAATAGATGGGAGGAGCGGAGCAGCACAGCACAGGAGAAGCGGAGAGGATCTGAACGACGTACAGAGGGGAGAGCGCGGCCACGAGAGTATGGACGGGCACTTGCGATGCAATCACAGCGCCGCCCATACTCTCGAGCCTGCAACCACGTCACCAGGTGTCCTGGCGTGCACGGGACCTCGGGTGCAGTGGGCGGCGTCCTGGGGGATGATTTGGAGCATGGGGGGACGGCGTAAGGGACAGCAACGGACACCAGACGGCCCGCCCCCATGGAGAATTTACAAGATTTTCATACCAAAAGGTATAACTTTATAAAGTATTTATTTTGGTTTAAAAGGGGGCACAAAAAGTATAGAAACCTTACAGAATGCAGCCCAGGAGCTGCAGAGGGGGAAACATTTATGTTGAAAGCCAAATTTCTGATGACAGGTTCCCTTTAATCTGTTTACGATCAACATTGCGTGCAGCAGCCACCACAGTCTCGCAGACACTGTTCCGAGAGGTGTACTGTTTTCCCTCCCTGTAGATCTCACATTTTATGAGGGACCACAGGTTTTCTATGGGGTTCAGATCAGGTGAACAAGGGGGCCATGTCATTATTTTTTCATCTTTTTGACCTTTACTGGCAAGCCACGCTGTGGAGTAGTTGGATGCATGTGATGGAGCATTGTCCTGCATGAAAATCATTTTTTTCTTGAACGATACCGACTTTTTCTTGTACCACTGCTTGAAGAAGTTGTCTTCCAGAAACTGGCAGTAGGTCTGGGAGTTGAGCTTCACTCCACTTTCAACCCGAAAAGGTCCCACAAGTTCATCTTTGATGATACCAGCCCATACCAGTACCCCACCTCCACCTTGCTGGCATCTGAGTCGGAGTGGAGCTCTCTGCCCCTTACTGATCCAGCCACTGGCCCATCCATCTGGCGCATCAAGAGTCACTCTCATTTCATCAGTCCATAAAACCTTTGAAAAATCAGTCTTAAGATATTTCTTGGCCCAGGCTTGACGTTTCATCTTATGTTTCTTGTTCACAGGTGGTCGTTTTTCAGCCTTCCTTACCTTGGTTATGTCCCTGAGTATGGCACACCTTGTGCTTTTTGATACTCCAGTAATGTTGCAGCTCTGACCAAGCTGGCCAAACTGGTGGCAAATGGCATCTTGGCAGCTTCATGCTTGATTTTCCTCAATTCATGGGCAGTTATTTTGCACCTTTTTCGCCCAACACGTTTCTTATGACCCTGTTGGCTATTTGCCAAGGAACACTTCAGTGTTTGGTGATCACGCTTCAAAAGTTTGGCAATTTCAAGACTGCTGCATCCCTCTGCAAGACATCTCACAATTTTGTACTTTTCAGAGCCCGTCAAATCTCTCTCCTAACCCATTTTGCCAAAGAAAATGAAGTTGCCTAATAATTAACACCCCTCCTCATTACAGAGATGCACACCACATGATTTACTTAATTGGTAGTTGGCTCTTAAGCCTATACAGCTCGGAATAAGACAACATGTAAAAAAAGTATCATGTGATCAAAATACTCATTTGCCTAATAATTCTGCACACAGTGTATATAGTTTGTTTTTTTTTGCCACTTTTACACCATTAAAAAACCTGTTTTGACATTGCTGTATTCTGAGGGCTATAACTTTTTTATTTTTTTGTTGATGCAGCTGTATAGCGGCTTGCATTTTATTCCAGTATTTTGTCAGCTGTATGATGAAAAGACAGTTTTTGATACATTTTTTGTCATTTTTTTAACTGTGTTCACTGAAAGGATTAACTAATGTGACAGTTTTGTAGCTTGGGTTATTACGGATGCGGTAATACCAAATATGTGTGTTTATGGATTTTTTTTATTGTTTTTATGGTCTTTATTTTCTGATTTTTTTTTTAAATTTTTTATTGTTTTTATGGTCTTTATTTTCTGATTTTTTTTTATATTTTTTCTAATTTTTTTTTAAATATTTTTTGTTTACTTAGTCCCTTTATGGGACAACACCTTTTAGCTCTCTCATCATTGATCTAATCCACTGCAGTGCTTGATCACTATAGTGGATTAGATCTGTCAGTGCTGCACTTGCATCCTGGATGGTATGTGAGGCGATCCCTAGCTCAGTAACCTGGGGCTCGTCATGGTGATGACCCAGGATTACCATGGCAGTGATCAGATCCCTGTGATCGCATTACAGGGACCCGATCGCCAGGAAGAGGTAAGCAATCCCTAATCCTGCCTCCTGAATGCTGTAGTCGAAGCCTTTAGGGGGTTAATGTGCCCGGGGCGGTGCTTGCACCGCTCCTGGCAGTGAGAGCCGGCTCTCAGCTGTGACATCAGCCAGTGACCCAGTGGCGATCGAGGGGGTACTGTGGACTTCCACAATCGCCATGATGTAACTATATGTCATTGGTCGAGAACAGAACGACTTGTATAATGTCAAGGGACAGGAAGGGGTTAAATGTGCTATTTGTATATATAAAATACACAGAAAAAACTCTATGTGAACAAAACCTGAAAAAATTAAACATAGAATTGCACCACCTCATTACTAAGAAGAATCTACGATTTCTCTACATTTTGTGGTTAGTACTCACTTATGCGGTTATCTGTAGGAATCTCCTCATTCCACCACTCATCACCCCTCACATATGTCTCTGTAGTATTAATATGGGACAGATCTTCACCCTGAAAATAATATTCCAAAAGTCACAGAAAGATGGAGAATGACATTATTTCGAATAACAGAATAGATTATAAATCAACATGACAACCACAAATTACATGACACAGCACTAGATATCACAGTCTCCTATATAATCCAACCTGTCGGCTCCTAATTGTAACCAGCAGTCTCCATAACCAGAAAATTGTGAGAAGATCCAGACAACATCTAATGTCTATGATCAGCTTTATCCTGTCATCTCCACCAAGTATAAACCATACACTGAGCAGCCATATTATTATAGACACCTATTAGCGCATTGGAGCTCCACAACCTCAGCAATTCATCACATCACATATTCTACTAGCTGATGAAATAGTTCTTCATGATTATTGGTTCATGTCAATTTTGTCGTTTCTAGTTGTTGCCACAAATTAGATGGTGGTACTAAAATTCTCTAAACAACTAATCAGGGCTGTGGAGTCGGTATAAAATAGACGTTTTTCCCTTATAAGTTGCAGCCACCACAAGTCAGCCGTTATATACAGTATTCTAGAATTAAACAAGGCTGTGGAGTCGGAGTTCATTTTGGTGGAGTCGGTGTAAAATCGACCGACTCCTAAAATATATAATAACTTGGATACAGTAGTTCAATGCAGAATGTGCTGAAAATGTTTTCATAGGAATTTGGGAAAGTTATGAAATGTCCTCTAAATGGCTGTTCTATTCCTGATCTAAGGCTACATTCACACACAGCGTTTTTGCTGCGTTTTTTTGAGGATACGTTTTTCAGCTGCAAAAGCAGATCAGGTTTTTAAAAAACCGCATCACCTGAAAGGTTTTTGAGCTCATAGATAATGTTTTCAATAGCAAAAGCAGATTCCAAAAATAACGGACAATGCTTCAAACATGATAAGTACAATTACTGTAAACTGATGAGAGTAATGAACAACAGCTAGAAGAAAATGTAGGATTCAGTATGTGTGACATGGAAGGCCACAGTGCTGTTTATGTAACTGAGGAACAAACAGATATTACAACAGAAGAACAGCAAAATGATACTTTAGAATTAGATGATCTTGTTGAAGCTGCTTCAAAACACTTTTCTATTCATCACATGCGCTGTATTGTGCACACGCTGCAGCTGGCAATAAGAGATAGGGTGGCTTTATAAGCTGCGATCTCGCTAGCGAGATCGCTAGTGTGCGTACCCGCCCCCATCGTTTGTGCAACACAGGCAAATCGTTCCCCGTGGCGCACAAAATCGCGCGGACCCGTCACACTACTTACCTGCCTAGCGACGTCGCTGTGACCGGCGAACCGCCTCCTTTCTATGAGAGCGGTTAGTTCGGCGTCACAGCGACGTCACTAAGCGTCCGCCCAATCAAAGCGGAGGGGCGGAGATGAGCGGGACGTAACATCCCGCCCACCTCCTTCCCTCATTGGCGGCGGCCGCAGGTAAGGTGAGGTTCCTCATTCCTGTGGTGTCACACGTAGCGATGTGTGCTGCCACAGGAATGACGAACTACATCGTCCAAGCAGCAGCAACGAAAATTGGGAAGAGGGGGTGATGTCACCGATGAGCGATTTTGAACGTTTTTGCGACGATTCAAAATCGCTCATAGGTGTCACACACAACGACATCGCAAAAGCGGCCGGATGTGTGTCACAAATTCCGTGACCCCAACGAGATTGCTTTAGCGATCTCGTAGCGTGTGAAGCTACCTATAGTCTGCAAGAGGGACATGCTGGAAATCTGATTGGAAAAGTGAGGAAATTGGTTATTGCCGCCAGAACCCCTAAAATTGATTCCATCTTGAAAAGACGTGCTGTGAAAGGGGCAATTGTCGATCAAGCCACTCGGTGGGGCAGCACTTATTTAATGATTGAGCGATTGCGTGAACTAAAACCATTTTTTATAGATATTGCAAACCCTCAGGTAATCCTAAATGAAGGTTAATGGACACAGGTGGCTGAATTGAAGGAATTGCTTAATCACCCATTTACCGTGACTAAAAAATTACAAGCAGAGGATTTAACGCCTGTCATTTTCATAAGGGAGTGGAAGAACTTGCTATTTTGCCTGTCCCAAAGAGGAGGTTTAATCGCAGATGGCATTTCTGCTTCAATGAAACAAAGAGAGACACAGCTATTGGAAAATAAAATTCTTCTGGCAGCTGTTTATCTGGACCCAAGTCATCGTATACTGCTTGATGTTCAACAGCTTACTAAAGGAAAAGAAGCTCTGACTGAGGTAGCAGTTAGGATGTGTGGCCTACAGGATTCACTGCCAGGCGAAAGAGGACTTGGGTCCTGACAGTGCTACTGCTTCCGTATCTTCTTCCTCATCAGATGAGGAGTTTAACTTTGACAAGTTTTTGTATGACATGGAGCAGGCAAAGTGTTGCCGCAAGGAAAAATATTTCACTCCGTCTTCTATAGCAAGTGGATTGACCATATTTCAGTAACATTTTTCACTTGCTCTTAAATTAATAGAAAAATTCAACCGTTCGTCAAAACTGACTGTGCATGAGGCAATTCATTTCTACCCAGAAATTGTTAGAGATGTTGGCCATGTGGTTACGGCTTTGCCTCCAACCCAAGTTAGTGTAAAGAGGTTGTTTTCTAGCTTTAAAATTATTGAGTCAGATTTGAGGTCATCTATGAAGGAGGATCTGATGGAGGCAATTCTATTTCTTAAAACAAATTCATAGACTGCACAAATGGTATTTAGTATGTTTTTGTTGAAAACTACTCTTTGCCACTTACATACTGTTATATATACATTATATACACACACACACACACACAATATATATGTAATCTATATTACATACTGTATTACTTATTTACAATTTATTACAGTTTTTTGTGTTCTAAAGTTGTATTCCAATATATATTTTATGTTCTATCTAAATATCTTGATTATTGTATCATAAAAATGTTCACATTGTACTACAATAAATTTTTCACTTAAATATAAGCAATATATGTGGGAGTCGGAGTCGTGGAGTGGGAGTCGGAGTCGTAGGTTTGGCTTACAGACTCCATAGCCCTGCAACCAATTCTACCTCCTCCCAGATATGCTCTATGGAATTAAAGGGAACCTGTCAAGTGCAATATGCACTCTGGACCACGAGCATTTCTGTGTGCATATTGCTAATCCCTGCCTAACTGTCCTGTATCTACCAGCATAGATAAAGAGATTTTTAGAAAAAAGTATTTCTAAAGATCTTTTATCATATGCTAATGAGGCCAGTGACTAGTCGCAAGGGTGTTAGATCCCTCGACTAGTCTACCTTCTTAGCATATTAGTAGGCCCACAAGGGCGTGCTAACAGGCTATTCAGTGCAGCATCACCAGTGGTGACATGCGTATATGCATTCGCTGTGACTGCTGATCTGAATGCTGGGCACTTTCGGTCATACGCAGTATGAAGCCGGGTATACGCGCCCCGGTTTCATAGAGATCTACTGCGCATGACCGGAAGTGCAGGGCATTCAGATCAGCGGACACAGCGAACACAGGTACTCACTTCAACACTGGTCATGCTGCATTGAATAGCATGTTAGCACGCCCCTGTGAGTGTACTAGTCAGGCGATATAACACCCTTATGACTAGTCGATGGGTCATATGCATATCATAAAGGATCATTGGAAATACTTTTTCTAAAGATCTCTTTATCTATGCTACTAGATACAGAGACTGTTAGGCAGGGATTAGCAATATGCACCCAGATCTGCTTGTGGTTCTGGCTGCATATTGCACCTGACAGGTTCCCTTTAAGGTCTGAGGATCATGGAGGCTGGGGAAGAAATCCATGACTATATAACTCTTGTGGAATGGCACTTTGTCCTTCTGACATAAGTCCTAGTGACCATCCACAGCTATCAGAGAACACAAGTTGTGCCATAAAAACATTCCCAGCACCATTACTCCACCTCCACCAGCCTGAAAAGTTGACACCTGATAGGAAGGATACATGAATTCATACTGCAATTCTGTGTATTGCCTGTTCCTCAGAATATTTCTTAATAGATCACTCAATGAGTCGTTTACGACCACATTATCTGCTTTTATTAGATGTTTTTCCTCAATCACAACATTCTCAGTATACTCTTGATACCATTGTACGTAAAAATCTCACCAGGTCGGCAGTTTCGGAAACACTGGTCCTGGCTTATCTAGCACTGATGACCATGCCTTGCTCAAAATTACTCAGATCACTCGATCTGCCCATTCCTATGTGGATTCACACCAAAACTGTTCACTTTATTTTCTGCTGCTCTCCAGGATCACAAGTCAAATTTCCATACATTACATTTTCAACAAGGAGAGAGACGATGTCTCTAACAAATTGTTTTTTTCAATGTGCAATAGTGGGGGATAAAACAAAACTGAACACAAGACCTTCACAGCCATCTACACATCATAGGGAGATTTCATGACACCTTCTCTCCATCTACCTGATGATCCTGAGGAACATCGGAATTTTCTTGTTTACAGTCCTGTGGAAGAAGAGGACGGGGACATCTCTCTGGTGTTGTCCTCTCACTGGATAGAACTGAAGGAAACACATACAGGGACAGAATTCATTCTTTACATATATATAATTATAGGCCGTGTGTATTTAGTCTTGTCTATTACCTTGTGATGTGAGGGGCTGAGATTCCTCCATCATGAAGTCCTTGTACAGATCTTTGTGTCCTTCTAAATACTCCCACTCCTCCATGGAGAAATAGACGGTGACATCCTGACATCTCATAGGAACCTGACACATACAATGATACAGTCATCTCCCGATCCCTTCATAGCGTTACTGTATAATGTCCCAGCATTCCCAGCAGTGTCACCTCTCCAGTCAGCAGCTCAATCATCTTGTAGGTGAGTTCTAGGATCTTCTGGTCATTGATGTCCTCATGTATCAGGGGTTTAGGTGGAGGCCCCGGGGTTGGGCTCAGGGGTCTTCCCCATCCCTCGGACACAGGGTCCTGACAGTGCTCACTAGAGGTCTTCTTCACTAGTGTGTAATCCTGGTTATGGAGAGACACATTAATAAATCTCACTACAGACATTTCCAGAGTCCTCACCTCTCCAGTTCTGTCCATCTGTTATTCCCATAGATAAGAATGATGTAATGTGACGTCATCAGAATCTCTCACCTCTCCAGTAAGCCGGAAGAGGATCTCTAGGGTGAGGTGTAATATCCTCTCCGCCCTCTTGTCCCTGTACCTGTCCTTATCCATCCTTGATGGGTCAATAAGAAAAAATCTCTTATATTCAAGATCTGAGAGGATCCGAAATTGTAGGGACCTGAATAGGGAGAAGATGACGATGTAACATGATAAAGATCAATGAAAGAAATGTCCGGAGCTGTTACCGGCTTCACATGATCACTACATCCAGTCCTGGCCCCGTCCTGCCCCCGGTATAACACACAATCCAATTATAATCACACATAGATTTATCACAGGACATCTACAATCCAGCACCAAAAACACCGAACAAATAAACTAAAGGGAAAACTAAAATATCTGAATTCATTAAAATTTCATAAAAACTAGATAACAGAGAGAGATAGTGAAGAGGGGCTTTAGAAAACCGCGCCAGAGATCCCAGATGTAAGCTTGGATCAATGTATTTTTTATTTCGGCATAGATCTACGCGTTTCAGGAGTCTCAGCTCCCTTCCTCAGGACCAGCAAGCACAAGATACATCAAATCTACAGAGTCACATGTATACAGACTGTATATACCCAGTGGAACATCAAAGAACCGCCCTCAAAAAGAAAAAAATCGGCGGGAAAAACTTCACTCCCTGCATAGTATGACGTGGTCCAGTGAAAAACCAAAGAAATTGAACTGTGTCAACAGCAACAGTATCTTTGTTAGAAAGATTAAATGACCAATGCAATTAAAAAAAGTTAAAAATAAAATTCATGAACCAAATAACTGCGTCATTGATGAAAAAAAATACATACATATATATATGTGTTTATTGTGTCAAAGATAGTCTCAGAAACCATCCCGCAGTAAGAGGGTATAGAACCCACACCTAACCATGGACATAAATCTTCATGCAGAACATGAAACCTAAAGCAGTCAGTCCACACAGCCAATACGATGTGCGGTGAAACTTCGTGAACAAGATAAGGTGAAGAAACCCATAGTGGAAAAGAAAAAAATGCTACAAAAATTATATATATATCTATAGGAATAAAAGTGGAATGATTCTTTTTAATATTAAAAATATAAGAAAATTTCTTACCAAAAAATCTCATGAAAAAAATCCCTAAAGAACAAAGTGTGTCTAACATAATTAAAGTAACTGCATAATGAGCGCAAGATAAGCGCAATATATAAAACCAAAAAAAACCTGCATACATATAAATATGCACCCTAAAAATTCTTAGATAAAAAACCTTATAAGTGTAGTCTACCCATATATAAACGGGCTAACTGGACAGAACCAAGGGGTTTCAACAGCCCAAAAATCGAGCCATAGATAAGTGCATCTACCTGTATGAAAAACCATGATAACACTGTAAGGAAAGTGTAGTGAAAATGATACACCCGTAAAGGGAAACGACATAGGTGCAAAAAGAAGATAGGGGTGACGAGAGATCAGAAGCGTGGGAAAAAACAAAGTGCGCATGCGTGCGATCAAAGGCAAGATAGGGGTGACGAGAGTTCAGAAGCGTGGGAATAAAACAAAGTGCGCATGCGTACGATCAAAGGCAAGGAGCCGGTGCAATGAATGAGCCAATATACTGGAGATAGGGTGAACAGAGTTCAAGCGTGAGAGAAAAAAAGGAATGGGGAAATTGGATCCATGATAGAACAGAAACATAAGTGAAAATGAATTCAGATATAAAGTGAATATACACATATATATCTATATATGACGGAACAAAAGGGAGATCCCGTCTAATTAAGAAAAATTTTTCTTGCTGAACAATTGGAAAAAAGTCTACCAGATGAAAATCATTATCCATCTGGATAAAAATACTAGCCTCTGACTATACATGATTACAAAACAATTTAAATATATAGATAAAACATATGTAAAATAACACTACTTAAAAATGAGTGACCTCATAGGCAATGGAATAAAACAATTACATAGCATAGACGGTGACAAATAAATATATGAATAAAAAGTACATTAATAATATATGATAATAAAACTCAATATAAAAAATTTAGCCATAAGATAAAAAATAAAATTAAATATAATGTGATGATACCTAAAACTACTCATGAAATATATCCGTAATTTCGTTAAGACCCCTTGGCTTGAGAGTATCAAGCTTGTATATCCAAAAGGTTTCTTTTTTGTTGAGAACCTCCATGCGGTTATGGACATATGGAGGAATATGCTCTATTGGGGTCACTTTAATCCTGGTAGCCTTCTTATGTTGTAAATTAATATGCCTGGAAAGACCATGCAACATGAACCCAATCTTAATGTTATGTCTATGTGAATTAATACGATTGTGAAGCGGCTGTATCGTCCTGCCCACATATCTCCTGTCACACTCGCATTCTATAAGATAAACCACGTAATCTGACTGGCAGGTAAGGTGACGTTTAATGGTAAATTCCACCCCTCCTGGGTTGAGGCCAAAATGTAACCTACCATGTTGTATGTCATTACAGCATAAACACTTCTTTGCATCACATCTGTATACCCCTATGGGTTTATAGGAGACAGTGGTAGGAAGTTCCTCTTTTAATCTGCTTGGGGCTAATATGTTTTTTAATGTGGGCGCTCTCCGATAAATAATCCCCGGAGTAGTAGGCAGAACTCCCCTAAGGTAGGGATCATTCCGAAGAACATTCCAATGCCTACGGATGATGTTCTTAATAAAATCACCATCCCTGCTGTAAGTGGTTAGAAAGTGAGAGGAGAAGTTATTCCCAGATTTGGGATCATCTCTAATCCCAGAAGCAACGCTCCGTGTAGTTAGTTCTATCTGGCTCAGATCCTTGTTCACCTGGTATGCTTTCTTGATTAACGCTGGGGGGTATTTCTTATCTAGAAACCTCTCCTTGAGGACCATAGCCTGTTCCTTGTAGTCTCTATCAAGGGTGCAATTCCTCCTAACTCTCTGGAATTGATTCCTGGGCACATTGGTAAGCCATTTATTATAGTGGCTACTAGTGAAATCGATGTACCCATTGCTATCGACCTTTTTAAAAAAGGTTTTAGTATAAATAGTCCCTTTGTCGTGTGCAATGGTAAGATCCAGGAAATCAATGGATCCTTTTTCTATAGTGGGTGTGAATGTCAAACCCCACTCATTGTTTACTATGCATTTCAAGAAGTCATGCAGGTTGTTATCTGAATCATCCCATATAAAGAACAGGTCATCGATGTACCTTTTGTACACGATGACATGTCTAAAAAGATTGGAGGAATAAATGTGTGACAATTCAAACAGACCCATGAATAAATTAGCGAAAATAGGTGCAGCCCTCGAGCCCATCGCTGTGCCACAGCGTTGATGGTACAATACATCTTGGAACGTAAAAAAGTTATTCCTCAGAATGAACCTCATACCTTCCAGCAAAAAGTTTTTTTGTGGAATAGGCAATCTTTCATCGACTTCTAGGAACTGCCTGAAACATTCCAACCCCAATTCATGTAGGATGTTAGTATACAGAGCGGCAATATCAAGTGTGACAAAACAGTAAGTGTCCATCCAACTCACATCTTTAATAGTATTAATCAAATGTGTGGAATCCCTCAGGTAACTCCTGAGATTAATAACATGTGGTCTCATGATCTGATCTATGTATGCGGCCAGATTCTCAGTCAAGGACCCGATCCCTGATATGATGGGTCTGCCTGGGGGATTATGGAGGCATTTATGTATCTTGGGTAAATGATAATAAAATGCTACCCTCGGATTTTTCACTTCCAGGAATTTGCTCTCATGTTTATTTAGAACCCCTAGAGCAATGGCCCTCTGTATCAGGGCACGGTACTCTAGGACAGACTGGTTGTATGCAGTATGCAGTATGTCAGTAACCTCATAATGGAAAGGGTTGGATAGATTTCTTAAGGCCTCTTGGATATATGCACCCCTGTCCTGTATTACAATCCCTCCCCCCTTGTCGGCATTTTTAATAATAAGAGAAGTGTTATTTTTCAGTTTAACTAGAGCGCATCTCTCTTCTCTAGTGAGGTTGATTTTTGGGGGAGATACCTTATTCTGCAGCTTCTTGA
The DNA here is from genome assembly GCF_048569485.1 of Anomaloglossus baeobatrachus. NCBI lineage: Eukaryota > Metazoa > Chordata > Amphibia > Anura > Aromobatidae > Anomaloglossus > Anomaloglossus baeobatrachus. Next base: position 518,842,255 of record NC_134357.1, read on the forward strand.
AATCCTCTAACACCAAATCATTGAAAGTCTTAATGTGGTGTCCCTTACTTTGAAGAGGATAAAAAACTGATTTTAATCTCAGATCAGTGTGCTGGAAACTGTCCTGTACAACGTTCTCATTAGGGGGATTGTATTTATTAATTTGGAAATGACGAGTCAATGTCAGTTTCCTAATGAACCTTTGGAAATCAAGATATAAATCAAAATCATTAGCGGACTTCGTAGGACAAAAGGACAACCCTTTTCTAAGTACACTGATTTCTATGTTAGATAAGGTATAACTGGAGAGATTGAAAATGCCCATCATGTTGTCTTTTACTGTATGTTTTTCCTTTCTTTTTTGCTGGATCCTGGTACCAGCCCTGGTTCCTCTATAGGATTTTTTCTTTCCCCCCCCCTTGGCGTGAGAAAGCAAGCAATGCTGGGCTGTGTGCCCCGGGCCCTGGGTAAAAAAGGCACACAAGAATCATTCTTGGAGGTTCCCCGTACCCCGAATGGCAGATAACAGAGAGAGATAGTGAAGAGGGGCTTTAGAAAACCGCGCCAGAGATCCCAGATGTAAGCTTGGATCAATGTATTTTTTATTTCGGCATAGGTCTACGCGTTTCAGGAGTCTCAGCTCCCTTCCTCAGGACCAGCAAGCACAAGATACATCAAATCTACAGAGTCACATGTATACAGACTGTATATACCCAGTGGAACATCAAAGAACCGCCCTCAAAAAGAAAAAAATCGGCGGGAAAAACTTCACTCCCTGCATAGTATGACGTGGTCCAGTGAAAAACCAAAAAAATTTTGAGGACACTAAGAGACAACTAGAGTCACTCAGGGTCCAAATAGAGAGAATTCGAAAGAATAGGGAATTCGTTTCTGAACCTGTGGCTTTGAATTCCCCTCTTCCAGGCGTTGTATCACCTGACAAAGCCTTTATTGATCTTTTAGATCTATCTACACATGAGGATTATATTCCTTTACCTTTCTCACAGGAATCTATAATAATTTCTACTTCTACGATTCCAAGAGAAGTTGTGCCTGATTGTCCAAGGGAGGCCACCATTATAGTGGATAATACCTCCAAGAATGATTCTTGTGTGCCTTTTTTACCCAGGGCCCGGGGCACACAGCCCAGCATTGCTTGCTTTCTCACGCCAAGGGGGGAAAAAAGAAAAAATCCTATAGAGGAACCAGGGCTGGTACCAGGATCCAGCAAAAAAGAAAGGAAAAACATACAGGAAAAGACAACATGATGGGCATTTTCAATCTCTCCAGTTATACCTTATCTAACATAGAAATCAGTGTACTTAGAAAAGGGTTGTCCTTTTGTCCTACGAAGTCCGCTAATGATTTTGATTTATATCTTGATTTCCAAAGGTTCATTAGGAAACTGACATTGACTCGTCATTTCCAAATTAATAAATACAATCCCCCTAATGAGAACGTTGTACAGGACAGTTTCCAGCACACTGATCTGAGATTAAAATCAGTTTTTTATCCTCTTCAAAGTAAGGGACACCACATAAAGACTTTCAATGATTTGGTGTTAGAGGATTTCAAGAAGCTGCAGAATAAGGTATCTCCCCCAAAAATCAACCTCACTAGAGAAGAGAGATGCGCTCTAGTTAAACTGAAAAATAACACTTCTCTTATTATTAAAAATGCCGACAAGGGGGGAGGGATTGTAATACAGGACAGGGGTGCATATATCCAAGAGGCCTTAAGAAATCTATCCAACTCTTTCCATTATGAGGTTACTGACATTGCTGCATACAACCAGTCTGTCCTAGAGTACCGTGCCCTGATACAGAGGGCCATTGCTCTAGGGGTTCTAAATAAACATGACAGCAAATTCCTGGAAGTGAAAAATCCGAGGGTAGCATTTTATTATCATTTACCTAAGATACATAAATGCCTCCATAATCCCCCAGGCAGACCCATCATATCAGGGATCGGGTCCTTGACTGAGAATCTGGCCGCATACATAGATCAGATCATGAGACCACATGTTATTAATCTCAGGAGTTACCTGAGGGATTCCACACATTTGATTAATACTATTAAAGATGTGAGTTGGATGGACACTTACTGTTTTGTCACACTTGATATTGCCGCTCTGTATACTAACATCCTACATGAATTGGGGTTGGAATGTTTCAGGCAGTTCCTAGAAGTCGATGAAAGATTGCCTATTCCACAAAAAAACTTTTTGCTGGAAGGTATGAGGTTCATTCTGAGGAGTTACTTTTTTACGTTCCAAGGTGTATTGTACCATCAACGCTGTGGCACAGCGATGGGCTCAAGGGCTGCACCTATTTTCGCTAATTTATTCATGGGTCTGTTTGAATTGTCACACATTTATTCCTCCAAGCTTTTTAGACATGTCATCGTGTACAAAAGGTACATCGATGACCTGTTCTTTATATGGGATGATTCAGATAACAACCTGCATGACTTCTTGAAATGCATAGTAAACAATGAGTGGGGTTTGACATTCACACCCACTCTAGAAAAAGGATCCATTGATTTCCTGGATCTTACCATTGCACACGACAAAGGGACTATTTATACTAAAACCTTTTTTAAAAAGGTCGATAGCAATGGGTACATCGATTTCACTAGTAGCCACTATAATAAATGGCTTACCAATGTGCCCAGGAATCAATTCCAGAGAGTTAGGAGGAATTGCACCCTTGATAGAGACTACAAGGAACAGGCTATGGTCCTCAAGGAGAGGTTTCTAGATAAGAAATACCCCCCAGCGTTAATCAAGAAAGCATACCAGGTGAACAAGGATCTGAGCCAGATAGAACTAACTACACGGAGCGTTGCTTCTGGGATTAGAGATGATCCCAAATCTGGGAATAACTTCTCTCACTTTCTAACCACTTACAGCAGGGATGGTGATTTTATTAAGAACATCATCCGTAGGCATTGGAATGTTCTTCGGAATGATCCCTACCTTAGGGGAGTTCTGCCTACTACTCCGGGGATTATTTATCGGAGAGCGCCCACATTAAAAAACATATTAGCCCCAAGCAGATTAAAAGAGGAACTTCCTACCACTGTCTCCTATAAACCCATAGGGGTATACAGATGTGATGCAAAGAAGTGTTTATGCTGTAATGACATACAACATGGTAGGTTACATTTTGGCCTCAACCCAGGAGGGGTGGAATTTACCATTAAAAGTCACCTTACCTGCCAGTCAGATTACGTGGTTTATCTTATAGAATGCGAGTGTGACAGGAGATATGTGGGCAGGACGATACAGCCGCTTCACAATCGTATTAATTCACATAGACATAACATTAAGATTGGGTTCATGTTGCATGGTCTTTCCAGGCATATTAATTTACAACATAAGAAGGCTACCAGGATTAAAGTGACCCCAATAGAGCATATTCCTCCATATGTCCATAACCGCATGGAGGTTCTCAACAAAAAAGAAACCTTTTGGATATACAAGCTTGATACTCTCAAGCCAAGGGGTCTTAACGAAATTACGGATATATTTCATGAGTAGTTTTAGGTATCATCACATTATATTTAATTTTATTTTTTATCTTATGGCTAAATTTTTTATATTGAGTTTTATTATCATATATTATTAATGTACTTTTTATTCATATATTTATTTGTCACCGTCTATGCTATGTAATTGTTTTATTCCATTGCCTATGAGGTCACTCATTTTTAAGTAGTGTTATTTTACATATGTTTTATCTATATATTTAAATTGTTTTGTAATCATGTATAGTCAGAGGCTAGTATTTTTATCCAGATGGATAATGATTATCATCTGGTAGACTTTTTTCCAATTGTTCAGCAAGAAAAAATTTTTAAAAATTTTTCTTAATTAGATGGGATCTCCCTTTTGTTCCGTCATATATAGATATATATGTGTATATTCACTTTATATCTGAATTCATTTTCACTTATGTTTCTGTTCTATCATGGATCCAATTTCCCCATTCCTTTTTTTCTCTCACGCTTGAACTCTGTTCCCCTATCTCCAGTATATTGGCTCATTCATTGCACCGGCTCCTTGCCTTTGATCGTACGCATGCGCACTTTGTTTTATTCCCACGCTTCTGAACTCTCGTCACCCCTATCTTGCCTTTGATCGCACGCATGCGCACTTTGTTTTTTCCCACGCTTCTGATCTCTCGTCACCCCTCTTCTTTTTGCACCTATGTCGTTTCCCTTTACGGGTGAATCATTTTCACTACACTTTCCTTACAGTGTTATCATGGTTTTTCATACAGGTAGATGCACTTATCTATGGCTCGATTTTTGGGCCGTTGAAACCCCTTGGTTCTGTCCAGTTAGCCCGTTTATATATGGGTAGACTATACTTATAAGGTTTTTTATCTAAGAATTTTTAGGGTGCATATTTATATGTATGCAGGTTTTTTTTGGTTTTATATATTGCGCTTATCTTGCGCTCATTATGCAGTTACTTTAATTATGTTAGACACACTTTGTTCTTTAGGGATTTTTTTCATGAGATTTTTTGGTAAGAAATTTTCTTATATTTTTAATATTAAAAAGAATCATTCCACTTTTATTCCTATAGATATATATATAATTTTTGTAGCATTTTTTTCTTTTCCACTATGGGTTTCTTCACCTTATCTTGTTCACGAAGTTTCACCGCACATCGTATTGGCTGTGTGGACTGACTGCTTTAGGTTTCATGTTCTGCATGAAGATTTATGTCCATGGTTAGGTGTGGGTTCTATACCCTCTTACTGCGGGATGGTTTCTGAGACTATCTTTGACACAATAAACACATATATATGTATGTATTTTTTTTCATCAATGACGCAGTTATTTGGTTCATGAATTTTATTTTTAACTTTTTTTAATTGCATTGGTCATTTAATCTTTCTAACAAAGATACTGTTGCTGTTGACACAGTTCAATTTCTTTGGTTTTTCACTGGACCACGTCATACTATGCAGGGAGTGAAGTTTTTCCCGCCGATTTTTTTCTTTTTGAGGGCGGTTCTTTGATGTTCCACTGGGTATATACAGTCTGTATACATGTGACTCTGTAGATTTGATGTATCTTGTGCTTGCTGGTCCTGAGGAAGGGAGCTGAGACTCCTGAAACGCGTAGACCTATGCCGAAATAAAAAATACATTGATCCAAGCTTACATATGGGATCTCTGGCGCGGTTTTCTAAAGCCCCTCTTCACTATCTCTCTCTGTTATCTGCCATTCGGGGTACTGCTGCCGTTGATCCATATATATGCGGTTACAGGAGTTGTGCCTTTCACAACCCTAATCGGTGAGTAGGATTACTCTTCATTATACCCCCTGTTATCAGGGTAAGACCCTATGCGCTTTTTTTCCACAGGTTCCTTGCCCTTATAAAAACTAGATATAAAGTTATAACATTTCGGGAACCTCCGCAGAGATCGGATGGCAGAACTGGGGCCGTCAGTAACAGATAATGATAGAACATTAATATCTCCTGATAGTGACAACATGGAGTGTGCAACGGCCATAATGGAGACTGTACAGCAGGGGCCGGAAACCTTCCTGGCTGACAGAGCCATAAATGCCACGTAATTTAAAATGTAATTCCGTGAGAGCCATACTTACCAAGGGGGAGCAGCGATGGGCATAATGGAGAAAGTAAGGGTATATTCCAATGTTGCACATTTTCTGCACCCAAAACTGCATCTCTTGGTAGGAAAACCGCGGTAGAAAAAAAACACATTTTTTGCAGCGGTTTTATGTTTTTATGCCTTTTTTATGTAATACGAGAAACGCTGGAAAAAAATGCAGAAACAATTGACAAGTCAATTGTTTGGTGTAGGTTTTTTTGCACCAAATCTGTAAGGAAAAAATCTGTAGTTTACATATCACTTCATGTTTCTCATAGACTTTGCAGAGATACTGTATGTCTTCCCTTGCAGATTGATTAAAATATGCAAGGAAAAGTGAATAAAAACGGAGCGTGAACACAGGTTAAGGCTATATCCGCACATTGCATCTTTTACTGCATCTTTTATGACATTTTGTGGTCACAAAGATGCACCAAAATGCATGTATTTCCTTCCCCAGCAAAGCCTATGAGATTTCTATTTTGCTGTGCGCACAGAGCTTCTTTTTTTGGCTGAGTTTTTGAAGATTCAGCATGCCAATTCTTTTTGTGTTTTGTCCCTGTGTTTCGGAGGACTGGCAGATCAATCCCCGTTGATCCCCGATAACTGGCTGGATAACTGTCCCCATGTAATATATGGGGACCAGAATCCAGCGCAAAGGGGGTAGGAGCAAGCGCTTCACACTCACCAATCACTGGTGCGGCTATTTTTTAAATGTATTTATTTTTACTGTACGCTATTGACTCGCAGACCAGGTCTGTGATTGGAAGGATCAGACAGGCTTTCACACAGGCTGGGGGCGCCGTCTGACTGCAACCAATCACAGATGCTAGTGGGCGGGGGAAGCAGTGAATATGCATCAGCCTAATGAGCGGCCCAGGAAGAAGAATGAGCGGCTGCTGGAGCAGTGTACAGCCGCGCAAATGACGCAATATTTAAAACGCGTTAGTTTTTCTTTTAACTTTACTTTTTTTTTTCTTATTTCCCGAATATCCGACCCCTGCGGGTGCCTTTGAACCCACGGGGGTCTGACTTCACAGTCCAGTTCACCCATCACTATTTTTTCACACAAAAAAACACATCAAATTCAGAATTAACAAACGCACCAAAAACACAGAATCATTACAAGAGGGTTTTTTTCTACATTTCCAGGCTCACTGGGATAAGGTGCAGTTTTGGTTGCATTTTGGGTGCAGTTTTTGTGACAGCGTGCGTATATAGTCTAACAGAGCAGCGAGCGGTGTCAGGAGGGAAGTGACCCAATCTAATCCCAAACAGACAGATCTCCTGATAGAGCCGCACAGACGGGAACACGTTCTGTCTCCTGGAGTGTGAGCGCAGCTCTGAGGGGGTTAATGCACTCAGTAATGGGGAATCTCCACATACCTCCACCTGCAGAGCCGCACACTGGATATATGGCTGCTCTGTGCTTACAGGACCTGTGATGATGTCACATGGAGGGGAGGAGTCAGGGGTCACATGATCAGCTCCTCAGTGTATGCAGGACTGGATGAGGTGAAGGTTGTGTGGGGGGTCAGGAGGGATTTACAGTGTGGGTGTAGCAGAGCCATGTGTGTATGACGTGTGCAGAGCAGTGCGTGTACGACGTATGCAGAGTGGAACCATGTGTGTGATGTGTGGAGAGCGGAGCCATGTGTGTGACGTGTGCAGAGCGGAGCCGTGCGTACATGACTTGTACGGAGCAGAGTTGACCTGTGTGGAGCGGAGCCGCGTGTGTACGGAGCAGAGCCGCGTGTGTATGACGTGTAAGAAGCAGAGATATACAGGGGTTGGACAAAATAATGGTAACACCTAACGTTTTGGCATCATAATCTTCAAACATGTTATAAACATGCAAACCGTGACATATGTGAATGTTTTGTAGTTGATTATTTGTGTTATGTGATATGTGTATGTAAATTAACTGTTTCTTTTGCTGAATTGTAAGAACATTGATGAGAACCTAATACCAATGGCAGACCTCTTGGATTTTCAAAGAGGCCAAATTGTTGGTGCTCGTATGGCAGGCGCTAGTGTAACAGAAAGTGCCCAAATGCTTGGCGTGTCAAGAGGTACTGTCTCCAAAGTAATGACTGCATTTGGAAGAGAAGGAAAAACGTCCGCAGCAAAGCACAGGTCCGGCCGAAAGTCGAAGTTGACTGAGAGAGACCGTCGGACTCTAAAGCGAATTCTGAGAGAGCATCGCAAGACCACAGCTCCGAAAATCACTGCTGAGCTCAATGAACACCTACAGAACCCAGTTTCCACGAAAACTGTTCGTCGGGAGCTGCACAAATCTGGATTCAATGGAAGAGCTGCAATTAGAAAACCGCTGCTCTCAATGACAAATGTGTCCAAGCGTTTAGAGTGGTGTAGAAACCTCCAGAATTGGTCCCTCAGGCAGTGGAAACATGTGATATTCTCAGACGATGCATCGTTTACCCTTTTTCCAACCTCCGGCCGAGTGTACGTTTAGAGACAGCCGAAAGAAGCATTCCATCCAGACTGCCTTCTCCCAACCGTAAAATATGGCGGAGGTTCTGTGATGATCTGGGGTGCTATTTCGTGGAGATCCGCCGGGCCAATGATATCCCTTCATGGAAGAATTAACAGCCGAGATTATTTAGGCATTTTGTGCGACCAAATGCATCCCATGGTTCAAGCACTGTTCCCGGAGGAGTACGCCATCTTTCAGGATGATAATGCACCAATTCATACAGCTTGAGCATCTCATCATACAGTTGAGCTTCTCATCTGGCCCCCACAATCCCCAGACCTCAACATTATTGAGCATTTATGGTCGATTTTAGAGATTCAAGTTAGACCTCGATTTCCGCCACCATCGTCGCTCAAAGAACTGGAGGTGTTTTAACTGCAGAATGGGCTAAAATTCCTTTGGAAACAATTCACACCTTGTATGAATCCATACCTCAGAGAATTGAGGCTATAATCGCCGCAAAAGGTGTACCTACACCATATTAACCTAACTTTTGTTGATTTTTCCAGGTGTTTCCATTATTTTGTCCAACCCCTGTATGTGTACCACGTATGATAAGCGGAGCTGTGCTATGTGCCCACGTTGCGTACTGTCCCTGCAGAAATTTCTGCAGCGATTTGAACAGCACACGTGCGCTTCAAATCGCTGCAGAAACAAAAGCCGATTTCATGCGGTCTGCATGTAGCCCCTCCCATAGACAGAGCAGGGACTTCATGCAGAGCGCACGAAAGAAGTGACATGTCACTTCTTAGAACGCGCGCTTCGGGCAGCAGCCGAAGCGCTGCGCTCTAATACGCCACGTGCGCACATCTCCTGCACAATCTCCATAGATTGTGCTGGGGACGCAGGACGCATGCAGTTACACTGCGGTGCAGATCGCAGCGTAACTGCATGCAATTACGCAACGTGCGCACATAGCCTTATGGTAAATGGCTACAAGATGGCCACAGTGTGCTCAGCCACATCCCTGGTGCTGCTAGGCAGGAAGGAGTTACTGAATGGAGCACTGGGTAGGGAGACAGAAGGAAGTGCAGGAGAGCCCCCAGAGTAGCAGAGAGATACCACACCTGTGGGAGGTGTGAGGTGAAGCCCCTAGGAGAAGAATTTGAGACCCTCAGGGTCATATCCCGGCACCAGATATGTGGGGCCCTGGTGAGAGGTGGGCTGACCGAACCACGTCCCAAATGGGTGAAGTCCAAACGGCTGATGATGGCTGCCCCCCAGGCGTATACCCAACGAACCCCCTCTCCAGGCTGAAGGTCAGTGGGCTCCTCAGTTGGAGTTGGTCCTGACGTACCGGGTCAGAAGAGTGCCAGCCTCAGGGACCCGCGTCATGGCTTATAGCTATCCCTGTGGGTGGGAGACAGACCCCAGTGTGGACTAGATGACTCTGGCCGACAAATGAAAATGAGAGAGGGGATGAGGCACTCGGAGGCCCGAGTACCAGGGAAGTGGCTGGCCGGTAAATTGAAAGTAGCTCCGGTTGCTAACGGCAACGGCCGCAGTAAAGTACAGTAATGAAGCGGACGTCGTGAAGGTTATGTGTAATGAAGATGATGTCCCCTGTAATTGTTGAAAAATGTGCCTGCCGCTGGCTTGATCAGAAGTTGGATGTGAAACTGTTCAGTTATGGTTATGAAGGATAGATACTCTGTGTGGTGTTTTGGAACACTGGGGCCTGCTGCAGTTGGTAGCTGTGAGAGGGCCCAGAAGGAACAAGAACTTGTCCTGGCTTAAAGCTTTAAAGAGTGTGTCCCGCACTACAAGTCCCAGCACCCCTTCCCCTTTATTAGATCAGCGACTGAGGTTCAGGACACTAACCCAGGGCTGCGCTACAGCCAGAAGACAATGTCCACTTCGACTGCTGGAGCACCCGGTTGCCCATCTAACAACTGGCGTAGTTGGCAGGATGAGCCTCCATGTCCTGGACCTGCTCGCAGGGTGAAGACGAGGTGGTGTGCCGCCCGAGTGTGGCTTAAGAACAGGAAGATGGCCGCTGCTGCATATAAGTGTAGTAGAAAGATGGCAGCAAGGGACAAAGACAAGCAGGGTCATCATGGGTGTGCCTGCTGCACTTCGGCGCGAAGTTCTGTTCAGCCCCGGGAGGTAAGAAGCTAGTGCAACCTCTGGAGGTGGGGCTGAAGAACAGGGCCCGCCCGTCGCTGTGCCAAAAAGTGCGGCAGACTGAGGCTGAAAGTCAGGCTAGCTTCACATCAGCGTTTTTTTTGCCTTAAGGCAAAAAAACGCAAACTGCATGTCACTGGATCCTTTTTTTTTGAAGAACAACGCATGCCACCGCAAGTGACCTGAACGTTTTTTAACTGGATCCGTATACCGGATCCAGCATAATAACGGAGCAATCACTTGCGTTTGGGTGCTGTTTTTTTGCTTAGTTTTGACGGATCCGTTTTTATTCTCAGAATCTATGTCATCTGCCATTAAGGTCTGCTACATGACCGCTGACAGCAGACACAGACAGAGCCATGTAGCAGAGCTGAATGGTCGCTGACAGCAGACACAGACAGAGCCGCACGATCAGAATGAAGTCGGATGAACTTCACCCGACTTCATTGTCATCCCGCGGCTCTGCCTGTGTGTCATGGGCTGATTTTCGGTCACCGGTGAAGGTTTCCCCTGAGTGACTGAAGTGATGTGCGTTAACAGCGATGCGGTCACTGAGGTTACCCGCGGCCACAGCTGAAGTTCTCCAGCTGAGATCTGTGGCCGCGGGTAACCTGAGTGATGTCACCACTGACAGCGCAACTCACTTCAATTGCTGCGGGGAGCTCACAGACAGTGGTCGTGGTATGTGACCGCTCTCTGTTAGCTCCTGATTAAGCAGAGCTGGATGCGACGTGGGACCTCTGTGGATTACGTCGGACCAGGAGGGGTATTTGGGAACTTGAATAAAGTGGTGAAAGATGGTGGGGTTTTTTTGTCATTTATTTCAAATACAGGATTTTTGTGTGTATGTCTTTATTTTCTTTAACTTACAGGTTAATCATGGAAGGTATCTCGGGTAGACGCCTGCCATGATTAACTCCTAAGAATACTAACTCCTGAGAATACTAAGGCTAGTATTCTCAGGATGGGGAGCTCCACGTTATGGGGAGCCCCCCAGCCTAAAAATGTCAGCCAGCAGCCGTCCGGAATTGCCGCATCCATTATATGCGACAGTCCCGGGACTCTACCCGGCTCATCCCGAATTGCCCTGGTGCGGTGGCAATCGAGGTAATAAGGGGTTAATCATGGCAGGCGTCTATGAGACACCCCCAATGATTAACCTGTAAGTGAAAGTAAATAAACACATACACCCGAAAAATACTTTATTTAGAATAAAAGACAAAAAAACAACCTCTTTCACCATTTTAATAAAAATCCCCAAATACACCTCCAGGTCCGACGTAATCGACAGAGGTCCCGCGGCGCTATCAGCTTTGCTACATGAAGCTGACAGGAGCGGCAGTAGAACACCGCCGCTCCCGGGAGCTCCATGCAGCAACTGAAGGGAGTCGCGCTGTCAGCGGGGACATCACTGAGGTAGTCCCTGTGTGTGTGCGGTAGTGCCTGCGTGTGTGGTGATGCTGGGGGCTGTAGTTCCGGTGTTTGTGCGGAGAGAGAGAAGAGAATGAGAAGAGCAGAGAAGAGAATGAGAAGAAAATGAGAAGAGAAGACAATGAGAAGAGAATGAGAATGCTTCAGGCTATGTTTTGTATGGCAAAAAGTATCCTTCCAGCCGCATACTACCGCAAATGTGAAAACTAGATGCGTCGCCCATTGAAAAACATTGAAGCTAGTGCTGCAATGTACAGGATCCGGTGAGCTGCAGTTTTAGGTCGGAGGCAAAAAACACTACATGTTGCGTTTTTGAAACATGGTAAAAAACTGTAACTCGCAGGATCCAGACACTGCAACATGAAAACGGATGCAAACGCATGTTGCCGCTAGTCCATTGACATTGCATTGAGTAGACAACGGATCCGACAACATGCAGTTTGCGTTTTTCTGCTGACTGGCAGAATACCGCTGATGTGAAGCTAGCCTAAGTGGGGGCGATGGCCATAAGAGGCCCTGCCCCTGAAGGCGCGGATGAGAGGAGGTCTCATACCAGGAGACAGGAAGGTGGTTCCATTCTGCTGCAGGACGCTGAGGAGAAAAGAGTTGGAGCACCAGCAGCAGAGACCTAGTGTGAGCAACACGCAGGACAGAATGGAGAAGACAGTGGGCGATGAAGACAAGCAAATCCATGGCCGGCCTGGATCCGGTATGTGCATCAGGTTGCGGCTCATCCGGGAGGCCTGGAGGAGCTGCTGCGGCACCAAGCCGAAGCAGTGAATACTGCATGGCCTGATCCAGTGACCGCTGTGGAGACAGAGGCCACTCAAAGGAGGAGAGATGCAGGAGCTGCGCAGCTCACACAACTGGCCAGAGGTAATGGGGCCCCCGATCAGGAAGGAGGAAGAGATATCTGAGGGGCAGAAGTTGGAGGGGGATACTTGGGCTGAAACAGGGTTCCAGCAAGAGCACCCCTGATCTCACGCCACCAACGTGAAAAGTGACTTCGGTCCCCAGATGTGCCCCAAAGGCGGAGGAAGCCCCACTTAAGGAAGACCCAAAACCCTCGGCTGCGATTCCAGCCCTCTTTTTGGAGCCACCTCCACCTACCCCCACCCCACAACAGGCCTTATGGAGAGTGGAGGTTATACAAGGCAAGAAACGTAAGGAGTGCTGGGTCATGGAAACGCTGGCCCTGACGTGCAGTGGCGCTATATTAGACTGGATCACCTTACGGGTTTATCCAGGAAATCCCCACTAACGACAAAGTCTACGTCAACCGGGGGTCAGTGAGTGATGGGCCTGGTTTGTTCTGTGGAGATCTGGTCAAGTTTGTGAAGGAGAACGGGCCATGGGGAGGCTTGCTGTGGCGGTGGTGAGAGCCCACCCGGGCGATGAAGCAACCCTCAGGGTAGGACCAGGCCGGTTCCAGCATCTGGCTGGCTCCCCTATGGTATCCCTGACTGCCCCAGAACGTGAGCAACAACCTTTTACTCTGCCCCCAGCCGTCAAAGTGGAACAGCACGACAATGCTACTGCCGTGTTCAATGTTAATGGGGTGAAAGGGGCTGACCCCCTAAAGCCGGCCACCTAAAGTCATTTGTAAGAGAGCGTACCCTGGTTTGTGTTGTGTTCAAAAAGAAAATAAAAGAAACTGTTCCGCGTCTCTTGAGGGTGCTGAGGTCAGGAGACCTGAATTCTGAGTTTGGGCCAGAAGTGGCCAAAGTTGTTTGGTCCCCCCCTCTCCCCCAAGTTTGTGGGCATCTTGCACTACCCCCTGCTAGCTTATCGGGACTGCCTGCTGAACTTATGACTGAGTCTCTCATCCGGCGCCCATGGAACTGTGACCTTTGCCGCTGGACAACCGTGGGGTAACAAGGGGCCTACTAAGTTTAAGAAGGGAGGGAGAGAATGGAAAACTGTAAGACGGAATGGCTAATCGGGCCCTGTATGCTTGGACTTGTGGACCCGCTGGGTCCTGTGCAGAAGAAAAATTGTCCCGTTGCGGTTTATTTTTCCGTGTTGTGACACCCCCCGTCCTCCCCTGTTTATATTTTTGAAAGAACTGTACCCGACAGAATTGGACTCAATGTACCGGAGCCTCCTGTGACTGTTTTATATATGTTGGTTTTTTTTTATTGCTCAGGTAAATGGACTCCTGGGTGCCTGAAGTGTTGCTGGATCACGGCAGCAGTTGGACTGTTAAGGCAAGACAAATGTTTGAGAGAAAATGTTTTATGAAAAGTCTGATGTTGAATAAATGTTTTATTGCAGGTATCCTGAAGAAAATTAAATTTTATTGTTGTGTAGAATGTATATTCTGTTTTTGGTGTCTTGCAGGACTGGAGCGTGCTTGTTCAGGAGGCCAAGCTCAAAGGAGGGGAGAATGTAAGGGGGGTGCAGGGCTCAGCCAACCCCAGACCTGCAGAATGATTGTATTTCTTATGTGGTGTAATTTTATTCTGTAAAATGTTTGTTATGGTAAATGGCCACAAGATGGCCACAGTGTGCTCAGCCAATTCCCTGGTGCTGCTAGGCAGGAAGGGGTTAGTGGGTGGAGCACTGGGTACAAAAAGGGGAGACAGAAGGAAGTGCAGGAGTGTAGTGATAGTTGTGGCTAAATCCCACTGGGTAGAGGACCTGTGGGTGTGACCAGCTTTCTTAGTGGGCGTAATGGCTTGTTTGGTGGGCGTGGCAATGTTCCCTTCCGTCCACTATACTGATGCAAGGGGGGGCTTTGGCCCCCCTGCACTTCCCCCATATGGGGGTCTTACCCCAGACCGACGCTACTATTATAATCACCTCTATGCCGACGTGGACTTAGAAGAATAATGTATCTTCTCGGTATGAGCAATGTCGGTGGAGGCTCCGCCTCTTTCTGGTCACATGGGCGTGAAATCAGCAGAGGTTCGTCTGGCCACTGGGATTTAGCCGTTACCCTAGATATATGGCTACTCTGTGCTTACAGGACCGGTGATGATGTCATATGGAGAGGAGGAGTCAGGGGTCACATGGTAAGCTCCTCAGTGTATGCAGGACTCTGATGGTGCTGGATAAGGTGCAGGTTATGTGTGGGGTCAGGAGGGATTTAGGCTAAGTTCACACATTGCATCTTTTGCTGCGTTTTTGAGGTCACAAAGATGCACCAAAATGCATGCATTTCCGTCCTCCAGCAAAGTCTATGAGATTTCTATTTTGCTGTCCACACTGGGCACCTTTTGTTGGCTGCATCTTGGCTGCGTTTTTGAGCAGCATGTCAATAATTTCTGCGTTTCTGCAGCGTTTTTGAGCCCTCTATTCAATAGAATTGACTAAAGGTGGCTTTACACGCTCTGAGATCGCTAAAGCGATCTCGTTGGGGTCCCGGAATTTGTGACGCACATCCCGCCGCTTTAGCGATGTCGTTGCGTGTGACACCTATTAGCGTTTTTGAATCGTTGCAAAAACGTTCAAAATCCCTAATCGGTGACATGCCCCCCTCTTCTCAATTATCGTTGCTGCTGCAGTAACGTTGTTGTTCCTCGTTTCTGCGGCAGCACACATCGATATGTGTGACACCGCAGGAACGAGGAACCTCACCTTACCTGCGTCCCGCCAGCAATGAGGAAGGAAGGAGGTGGGCGGGATGTACGTCCCGCTTATCTCCGCCCTTCCACTTCTATTGGGCAGCTGCTTAGTGACGTCGCTGTGATGCTGAACGAACCGCCCCCTTAGAAAGGAGGCGGTTTGCTGGTCACAGCGACGTCGCAGAGCAGGTATGTGCGTGTGACGCTGCCGTAGCGATAATGTTCACTACGGCAGCGATCACCACATATCGGTCGTACGATTGGGGTGGGTGCCGATGCTAGCGATGTCGCAGCGTGTAAAGCGGTCTTTAAAAAACGCATTGGGCAAAAATGCGGTAAAAACGCAATGCGTTTTGGTGCATTTTTGATGCACTAAAAATGCACTCAAGATGCACTAGCAGAAAGATGCCACATGTGAACATAGCCTTAGGCTACATGTGCACCCTGCAGTTTTTTCTGCACACAAACTGCACGCAAAACTGCAACCAAAACTGCACCTTGTTAGAGAGAGCCTGGAAATGTTAAAAAAAGCTTGTAATGTAGGTGCATTTTTGATGCGTTTTTAGCGCATTGTTGTTCTTGTGTTTTTTTAAAGGAGAAACAAAATATGATTGGAGGATTGCTGATGTGGTTCCGATATTTAAGAAAAGGTAAGAGGGTGTATCCAGGCAACTACCGTCCAGTAAGCCTGACATCAGTAGTATGCAAAGTTTTTTAGGGCATTTTAAGGGATGACATTCAAAAATATATTGCAGAAAATAATATAACTGACAGCATGGATTCATGAAAGATAAGTCATGTCTAACCTACCTGTTGGGGTTCTATGAGGAGGTAAGTGCAAACCTGGATATTGGTAATGAAGCTGATGTGATTTATTTGGACTTTTCAAAGGCATTTGATACTGTACCACATGTTAGCCTTATACTAAAGCTCCAGAAGCAAGAACTAGAGGAAACAATATGCAACTGGGCAAGGAATTGGCTAAAAGATAGGAAACAAACAGTAGTCATAAATGGTACATTCTCTAAATGGGCTATAGTCAGCAGTGGGGTGCCGCAGGGATCTGTGCTAGGACCGATTCTTTTAAATCTCTTTATTAATGACCTTGTGGATGGAATTGATAGTAAAGTGTCAGTCTTTGCTGATGACACCAAACTATGTAGGATATTAAAAGGTGACCTTGATAGTACAATATTGCAAAAAGATCTGGATAAGATTTCAGACTGGGCAGATGCTTGGCAAATGAGATTTAATGTTGATAAATGTAAAGTAATGCACCTAGGACGGAGTAATCCTATATCTGCATATACATTAAATGGAAGTAAACTCAGGACTACAGAACAGGAGAAGGACTTGGGTATTCTCATTACAAATAAGCTGAGCAGCAGCACTCAATGCCAGGCAGCAGCTACTAAAGCAAACAAGATTTAGGGTGTATAAAAAGAGAGATTAGATCCCGGGAACCCAATGTATTGTTACCCCTATATAAATCACTTGTAAGGCCACATCTGGAATACGGGATCCAGTTTTGGGCTCCAAATTTTAAAAAGGACATACAGAAGTTAGAATCAGTTCAAAGGTGGCCATCTAGACTACTACAAGGAATAGAAGGCCTTACATATGATGAGAGGTTGAAAAAGTTAGATATGTTTAGCTTAGAAAAAAGACGTCTCAGAGGAGATCTCATTTATATGTATAAATACATGCGTGGTCAATATAAAGGACTGGCACATGACTTATTTCTTGCAAAGACAATACTAAGGGGTACTTTGCACGCTGCGACATCGCTAGCCGATGATAGCGATGCCGAGCGCGATAGTACCCGCCCCCGTCACACATGCGATATCTTGTAATAGCGACGTCGCAGGGAAGGTAAGTGCGTGTGAAGCTGTCGTATCGATAATGTTCGCTACGGCAGCTTCACACGCACTTGTCTTCCCTGCGACATCGCTCTGGACGGCGACCCGCCTCCTTCCTAAGGGGGCGGGTCGTGCAATGTCACAACGGCGTCACACGGCACGTG